>NC_034607.1:48782718-48784622 GCF_900095145.1 Mus pahari
GTGTGTGTGTGTGTGTGTGTGAGAGAGAGAGAGAGAGAGAGAGAGAGAGAGAGAGAGAGAGAGAGAGATTGGGAAGATCTGTAAGCTTCCAGATGATGGCCGTGGCTTCCTTCTGATGAGGTAATCAGTCTTGAATGGGAACAGTGATGTAAATTTGACCACTGTCTAAAAGACAGGCACATCCTTGTAGTCAGCAAAGTGAGTCCATAAGCTCTGCCCTTTAAGATGCTCATACAGAACACACTCACACGTGATGAGCAATGCTGAGACTCTCTAACAGAGGTATTTGATGCCCCAAATATTAAACTTGGTCTAAAACCAAATTATAATTTCTCCACTAATCTGTTTGTTTGGTTGGTTGGTTGGTTGGTTTTTTTGTTTTGTTTTGTTTTGTTTTTTTGGTTTGGTTTGGTTTGGTTTGGTTTGGTTTGGTTTGGTTTGGTTTGGTTTGGTT
The DNA here is from genome assembly GCF_900095145.1 of Mus pahari. NCBI lineage: Eukaryota > Metazoa > Chordata > Mammalia > Rodentia > Muridae > Mus > Mus pahari. The sequence continues at coordinate 48,783,173 of NC_034607.1, forward strand.
TTTGAGACAGGGTTTCTTAGTGTGGCCCTGGTTGTCCTAGACTTAGTTTTGTAGACCAGGCTGGCCTTAAACTCACAGAGATCCACCTGCCTTTGCCTCCAGAGTGCTGAGAATAAAGACATCCACCACTATGGCCTAGCTAACTTCTCTACTGCTAGGTCTCGGAAGAGAAAGCCTTTAGAAATATAAGGCCAGATCGGGGTAGAAAAGCTCCCAAGCGCCTAATCTTGCCAAAAATGTCTACTGTCTTCCATTCCCTATATTCTTCAAATCACCCACCAGAATTTGACAAAAGACCTCAAGATGTCTTAGGAGATGGGGGTAGGGGAGAAGTTTGATTTTCAGGCCGTTGCTTTCTGGCTCCTTTTCTCTTGGTCCAGGCAGGATGAATCTTTCATTCTGCACAGGATGCAGAGAGGTGTGGTTCCTGGAGCTCCATGGCTATGCAAGATGTTTAAAGCTTCGTGGGAAAAGAAAGGTGCAGGGAGCGGAGCAGGAGGAGGAGACATAGTTACACACTTAGGGATGCAACGAGTCCCCAAGGTACCAGAAGGACCGGCGCAGTAAGAGTTTTAAGAGGTGATAAAGGTAACATTGCTATCAAAGGAGGCAGATATTGCTAAAGAAACAAGGGGAATTAATTCCTTTCTCAAGCCACCATAAAGGCGAATGGCTACCAGATGGTCAGGCAGAAAGACTTGTCCACAAGCAGCCGGAGAAAACAAACGCAAGAACAACGTGGATGCTCTTGAGAGCAGGTGGGCATCACTGGCCACTGACCACAAAACAAGACCACACACGGTCACAAAGAGGCTGTGCGGACAGTGCGTTGTCGCTGATCCTTCCTTATGCTGCCGGAGTTCCAGAATGACCAGTCTTCCACGACGACAAGTTAGGAATACCAACGGAGACCAAAACGGAACAGCCAACACCCAGGAGGCTCTAGGGAACCTAGTTCACAGCCCAGACAAGTCATGTGACCAGAGAACACTGCTTTCTTGTTCACTTAATTCTAGCCCCAAGTGTTGGAGAGAGAGAGAGTGGGGGGAGGGTGAAAAGCTGCCAGCCAGCTCACTTTTCTGTGCCTCAGTTTCTCCCCCTGGGGATTAATCGTTATGAATATTGATGGTACCTTCCAGATGCACTTTTTATGAGACCTAAGTGTATTTGTACGCTGGGGTCTTTTCAAGTGTCACAGACAGTCAAAATTGCTATGCACAATTCTTGCCTCTTCTGTCCTTAGTTATGGGCTAGACCTGGTGACACATGTCCAATGAATGGAATATGAGGAATGGGGGAAGATAACCTGTCTCCAATTCTGTGCTTCATGACTTCCATCTCTGGCTCAGGCTTCCCCTCTCCAAATTCATTTTTCTTATGATCATCCTTTCTGGAGCTGCTGTTTTCTTCCTAAAGTACACACACACACACACACACACACACACACACA
>NC_034607.1:48784632-48786201 GCF_900095145.1 Mus pahari
ACACACACACACACACACACACACACAGAGAGAGAGAGAGAGAGAGAGAGAGAGAGAGAGAGAGAGAGAGAGAGAGAGAGAGAACACGAACACACAGGCCTGGTCACGCTTTTGTTCTTCTCCTTGCTAATCAATCTCCTGCCAACCACAAATTAGCATGACACAGGCATTACAGGGCAGTCCCCCAGGATTGATAGAAGCTGCTAATCTTTCCAAAGGGGCGATGATACAATAATAAGGAAGGGGGGTTCCACTTCCAGCCCTCTTGTGAGGCAACACCCCTGGGCCTTAAGCTACAGAGAAGCCCCACGAGCACCAACCAAGCTTTGTGAATGGCTGTGTGACACGTCCCTAGGGCCTTTGGGGGGTTGAATATCTTCTCAGAGTTTCCCACTACCCCTTTCCACTTTTACTGCTCATCATTTATGATGGCCCCAGCTGGGTCCCATCCAGAGTCTCTGGGACCCGGCTGTAGCTCTAACCTGTGGCACCCCCTGTGGCACCCGGCTCAGCAATCTGGATGAGCCAAGCCCACAGGTGCTTTTTGTCTTTTGTTTGTTTGTTTCCTTGTTTGGTTAAGGGATTAAGGGATGCTTGCAAGAGGTAAAGCCTCTTATCAAAAACTATTTCCTGCCATCCCCTCCTGACTCTCAGCACACCACATGACCTTCTCAGGACCACCAATGCAGCAGGAACAATACTAACCATCTCTTCGGGAAGGACTCCAGAGGCAAGGTCCCCCGACAGTCTGTTGTTCCGATTCTTCTCCATGCACACTGTCCCCTTCTCCAGATGGCTCACAAAGGCTCTCACGGGCTACTTCCATTGTTTAGCCAGGGAAGTAGATGAAGAAAGTTAGAACCAAAAAAAAAAAAAACAAAACAAAACAAACAAAAAACAAAAAACAAAAACAAAAACAGTAAATACGGATTTCTGCTTCAGATAGACAGGTGACTTAAAGCTGGAGTCCTGCCCATCTCCACAGGACCCTGCTGTGCTAACTGCTGACAAAAAGTTAAACAGAGACAAGAGTTCAGAGATGGTGCTCTGTACTATGTGGTCAGATGCCCTCAGGTCCCTAGCTAATTTTGTGTAGTGAAAGACTGAGGACCAAGGGTCAGAAGCCTAGCACGGCACCAGTCCAGCCCAGCCCAGCTGTGCTTGGCAGGCCATGATGTTCCAGGCTCCTTCCCACACCTGGAACACCCTAGTACTATCCCCACTCCAAGCCTATCCTGGCCTCTCAGCCTCCTGCCCTCAGCTTGCTGTGTGGTCTTAGCCCTCTGCCACGGAAGAGACCGGGAGGGAGGGATGGGCCTGCATGTTTACAGTCAGGCATAACTGAACCTTTATTTTAAATAAATAAAACTTTTAGCCAGTTTTTATTTCCCTTTCCTTTCAAATAGCAGCTTTCTTTCTGCTGCCCCCCCCCAGTCCTCTTCATGGGTGAACCTTTATCTCTGGGGCCACCCAGTGAGGGACCATCAGAAGGAGGCGAAATAGACTCCAGACTGACCATAGCTTAGTGTCTTCTTAGGCAAGAAGCTCTCTCTCTCTCTCTCTCTCTCT
>NC_034607.1:48787171-48798726 GCF_900095145.1 Mus pahari
CACACACACACACACACACACACACACACACACACCACACACACACACACACACACACACACACACGCGCGCGCGCGCGCGAAGGAAGGAAGAAAGAACATCCAGATGTGAGAGCAATTTGAAGGTCTTTGGGGGGGGGGATTGATGTTAAATAAACATCCAGTGGTATTCTTTCTGCAAAGCGATCCATTTTCATGGCACCCAGGAGTTCGTCCAAGGGTCTCTGGGTCACTGGGGGAAAACTGTGGCATGTGTTTTGGCTCCATATTCTTCCATTGACCACAAAGAACTAATTCTTCCAATTAATGAAGTCAGCACCAGTGAGGGAGATGTGCTGACAAATTATTTTCAAGACCAATATATTTACACCAATGGTGGGGCTGATAGCCCCAGAGGACTTGGAGGCTATGGGGGAAAGGTCTCCCACCAGCCAGAGACACTGAGGTCATTCATGGTGGCTGTGTTGTTGGTCACTGCCTCAAGGGACACCTCTCTCTGCCTGGAGCCATGGAGGCTGGACTGGGTTGTGTGTGAAGGGGTTGCCTCTCAATGGGCGTCTGTATGGTCCTGCCTGATCCTCAGCACCCCCCCCCCCACTACCCTAGGCAAGTCCCCTTCAGGGCTTGGTCTGAAGGGCTCATTCAGCCTTTAGGATTCCCTGATGGGAAGTAAAAGGGAGTCAGATGATGCTTCCGTGGGCCCAGAGACTGGAAGGGAAGCCTAAAGCCACCAGGAGAATCACAGGCAAAAATAAAGAGGGGTCAGGCTAGAAGGCCTGTAGGATCAGATGGAGCCTGAGGGAGATCTCTTGGAAAGGAGAACACGAGAGGGAGGGAAGGAGGCCCCAGACAGAGGGAAGGACCCCGGTGGAGAGATGGACTTGAGCCACAAAGCAGTATGGGGCTTTCCTTAAGGCGAAACTTCAGTTTTCTGATGAGCTTTATTGTAAGATAATCAGCAACAGTTCGCATTCCTCATCAAATCCAACAGCTATTTAAAAATAAAATAAAAAGTGATCCAGAGTGTACTAGATAGCCAGGCCTGGGGTGAGCCAGGACACACTCATGGGGTTGGTCCAACACCAACCAATATTGAATACATTTTCTCATCACTAAAAAAAAAAATGAATCCTGTTGTTATGGACAGTGCTGCAGGAGGGGAAAGAGTAGCTTCCAGGCAGCTCTGGTGTGTAAACAGCCATCGGAGGCCCTGGGATGAATCACCTGGATTAAGTACATCTACAGTTGCTATTTGCCTAGGCCCTGAATCAATCAAGCTGCTAACATTGAGAATTATAAGCTAGACCTTAAGGAGCCAAATGTGTCCCTACCTAAGCCTTTTATGCCACTGGCAGGTTCGTCAGGGCTGTCAGTTTATTAGGATTGAGATTTACCTAGAGGACAAACAGCTTCAGAGAAGGCTAACGTAGGAGATGGGCCGCTCAGTGCACTTGGTCACCAGACTAAATAAGAGGATAGCGAGCTGACCAGGAGCATTTCTGTCACTCTTGGTCTCCTGACTGTGAATTCGAAGTGACCAGCCTCCTCCTGCCATGACGGACAGTACCCTGGAGCTGCGAGCCAGACGGACAACCGATCCGACTACCACCATCTCTCTTAAGCTCTGGAAACAGAGCTTAAATTACATCTGCGGAATCCATGTACCAAATGATGTCCACACCTCGGAGACAGGAAAGCAAGATCCTGTGCAACCCAGAAGCCCCAAGGATGGCCCAACATTAACCACCTTGGTGTCACTAAGTGGCCTGCGGCTGGGGACTCAGGTGTCACGGCCCATTCCCCCGCCCTTGCCCCCCCCCCCCCCGCATTTCTTTTTTCGTTTTTTTTTTTTGAGACAGGGTCTCTCAATAGAGTTTACACTTGGGGTCTTTTGCTTACAAGGCATGCATTCACACTTTACCAATTGATTGAACTATCTCCCCTAATACATACATACATACATACATACATACATACACATATACACACATACGTATATATACAATATATATATTGAATACCTACATGCCAAGAAATTGAAGTACGGCTAAAAATATATATCTGCCGCCATAATAAATATAGAAAGCGCCTGAGACAGAGTGTATATCCACTGAATTTTAACTCATCTTAGGCCTCAACATTCCCATCACGCTTCTATAAGGCCAAGGACTCGGTTTTACATTTCCATAAAGACACACAGGTGTTTGCGTTGCTTTTCTCAGATATTTGACAAGGCAATTTAAAGAAGAAAGGTTTTATTTTGGCTCATAGCTGATGGTACCACCACCCTGGCAGGGAAGGCACATACATGAAGGAGGGGTGGGGCAGCTGATGACGTATGTCAGCCCTCCGGATGCAGGGAGAGATGAGCACTGGTGAACAGCTTCATTTTCTCCTTTTTATGCAGGCCAGGACCCCAGACCAGGGGTCTTCCCACATCAATTACCCCAATCTAGAAGCTCCCTCACAGACTTGCCCTGAGGGGTTGTAAATCCTCAGGTTGACAGTCACTATCATCATCATCATTCTTGTCACATTATTGTTTACATCCCATACACAGCCCCTAATCCCTCCTCCCTTCCCAGTCCCACACTTACAAACCCCTTCTGACAATCAATACTTCTAATGTTCTATGTTAGCAAATCAATCACTGGACTGCGTACATGCATGTGTGCATGCATCTGTGCTTGCATGGGTGCATGTGTGTACACATGCCTGTATGCATGCATATGCGCACACACATGCCATGGTGCACCTGTGGAAGTCAGTTCTCGCCTTTCACCACAAGGGTCTGGAGGACTGAACTCAGCGCTCCAGGTTTGGCAGCAAGCCCCCTTTACCACTGAGCTATCTCACCAGCCTGACAATCAGCGTTGACTGTCACCCAACACATAGCCTTGCATACGGAGCATGTGATTCATAACTGAGTGCCTAATTCAGTTATCCAAAGAATAATGGTTTGTATTACACAGTAAATCAGAAGTGGTATCTATAAAATTCTAAGATACCCCATGTGACACAGACTTCCCAAGGCTCTGTTTTATGCCTGTCTTCTTATAATCATAATGTATATGTTTAATCAGTGATTATTGCTATTTTTCTGTTACTCGCTGGTTAAAAGTCCTGTTTCTTCTGCTCTATTTCTATGCTGAGCCTGAGCTTTCGCTGTGCCCATTCTGCCCCTGTCCCTTGCTCACCTCTAAACACTCCATATTTCCTTTTGGAGTCTTTCAAAATACTTCAACTAGCCATTTTGAGTATCTATTTTATTTTTAACTTGTACGTTTACTTATATTTTTAACTTTCCTTTTGTTTTTTGGTATAGAGTCTCATGTAGTCCAGGCTGGCCTCGAACTTGCTACAAAGCCAAGCATGACTTCCTGCCTCCCCCTAGGAATACAGGCACTGTGAATACTTGCTAAACCACGCCCGATTTAACAACCATGGTATACTTTAACCACTTTATTAACATTCTTTTTCTTAAGTCTCATTCTGTGCTTCCTGTATCACCTAGGATTTCTAGCCAAGATGGCATGATTCTCTCCCAACTAGGAAGAGACATAGCTATATTTGCCCGGACCTAGCTCCTCAATCCAATCCTGCACCCAAGGGATTCCTTGCAAACAAGGCCTAGCTCCCCAACTAGCTATATTTCTCAACATTCCCTCTATTAAAAATGCTGCTGTGAGCTAGCAGTATAGTTCAGGGCCATAGTCCATTCCTGGGTTCAATACCCAGTACCCTAGTGTGAAGTGAAATAAAAGAAGTTGGTTCAAGAGGATGATCTTTCTAGAGTCCCGTTGCCTTGGACTACGATGGTCCCTGACATGTGATATTGTTTCCTTCAGAGTCAGTTATGCTAATTTTTATTACTATCAATGAACCTTTTAATTCCGCTATTTTTTAAATTCTCCATCGATAAGCACTTTTAATTTCCTTTCGGAGTCCCGTGCAGCGAGCTGGTTTGGCTTAGACAGAATGCTTCCCATGGCTCTCTCCCATCCATAATCTGTATGTTTTGATTTTTTCATTATCCAGGACAATATATTGCTCAGTGTAACCAGGTTCCCTCCACCCCAGGAGAAGCAGTCTTCTTACCTGGCTCCCCTAGTTTTAAGAAATGACAAAGGACATTCAAACCACTTGTTTGGATTTTAAGAAACTGGGGAGGGAGCACTGGAACCTCAAGCCTGTGGAAATGTGATCTACACAGGAAATCTCTGAGAAGACACCTGTCCCTCAAGGGTCTTTGTCTCTGAGGCCCCGGGAGGGGCTGCCTCTCACGGGAGGCTCCCTGTGAGAAGGCAGGGCACACAGCCCAGACCAGTGAGGACAGTGAGTCTGTGGGGTAAAAGACAATTGGCGAACTCTGAAGCACGAGGAGCCCGAGCAAAGAGTCCAGTTTGCACTAGACGTCTGGAAACTCAATATTGCCCAAAGTATCGGTTACCTCACGGGCTCAGATCCTGCCCTGCTTGGAGGCCCTCTCACATAAAATGCTCCCTGTGCCTCTGAATGAACCCTAAGAAAAGTATGTCAGAGTCTCTTAGAAAGGGAAATTGTAACCTGGGAGAACGACACAGGAATCATCAAGATAGGAAATGGAGTATGACAAAATATCAATAGGTCCCCATGTGTGCCTTGGCCCAGGAATGGGACAAGCAGGGAAGCCACCCTGCAGATGTCAAAACATACCCCACCCCCATACAGCTGCTGTGGGACTCTTTTCCAAAAAGCTTACCTACATGCTGTTTGATTATCAAACATACTCAATAATGAAGTACAAAAATATGAGAAACCTTCAGGTCTTGGTTCTATACCAGTGGGGAATTGGAGATGCTCAGGATCTTAGCATCTGTGGAAACAGCATCTCTGTGTTCGCGCGGAGCCTGCCACCACTCAGACTCTCTCCAAAGCTTCATCGTGGATCCTACATTCAGTTTGAACCCACCCATATGCTTACCACAATGTGTGTCCGCAATGGGATACATACAGGGACAAAAACCTGGGCTCTACCCTGAAGGTCTTCATTTTTTGTTACTTTGTCTTTTTTTTTTTTTTTTTTTTTCCCATAGCTGAGGACCAAACCCAGGAGGACCTTGCGCTTGCTAAACAAGCACTCTACCACTGAGCTAAATCTCCAACCCCAGGACTTCATTTTTTAAATAGGGGTGTTGAAGTGTGAGTTACTGAGAATGGCAAGCTATTGTACTGAGTCTTTTAATATGGAGGGAAGGTAGGTATGTGACTAAAGATTACCCACCAGAGAGACGACAGAGACAGAGACAGAGACAGAGACAGAGACAGAGACAGAGACAGAGACAGAGACAGAGACAGAGACAGAGGGCTTTGCACATGCTGGGTAAGCCCCTACCACTAAGCATATATCCCTAGATCTTAGTTTCGGTTTTGAGACAAACTCAAACTCACTCCTTAGCCCAAAGAGGTCTTGAACTTATAACGCACCTGGGCTTAGTAGCTAGGGTTGCAGTTTATATGGTCTTGACAAGCATTAGGCAAGTACTCGAGGTAGCCGGCCTCCCCCGAGAGCCACCAGTGAGCACCACCCCCTTGTATCCATGTGCTCCTACAGGGCTCTTCTCCTCTGATTAGCGCTGACATGTGTAACTAATAGGATTTGTGGGAATGAGGATGTGTGACTTCTGAGGCTGAGATGTAAATGACAGTACAGCTTCTCCCTCTTCTCTCTTGGCTCATTCACTCCAGAGGAATCACACTTCTGTGTGGCAAAGGCACTCAAGAAGCCCCGCCCTGTGGGGAACCCCACAGGGAAGAACTAAAACCTCCTCCTTAGGATCTACATCTGAGCTGGCTCCCACCGGCTCCTGTTTTGAAGGCTCCTGTTTTGAACGTGTTCTCCAGCTGGTGGTACTCTTTTGGGACGATGTGATGTGGAGGCTCTAGGAAATGGGGTCCAGCTGGTAAAAGTAGGTTTTCTGTGAAGGTTCTCCCCCCTTCCCCCTTTTCTCTGCTTCTTGGTCTACAATGATGCAAGCAAAACCTCCTGCTATCACAAAATGATCTGCTTAGCAAGCCTTCCTTACCATGATGGGCAAAGACCCTCTGACACTATAAGCCAAAATAAATATCAGTCATTTTTACCGGCCATTTTAGCCACCATACAAGTACCAGGCTCAGCTCCAGCCTTAAGCCAGGCAAGTAGGCCATTTTAGAATCGGAACCATCACCCTCAGCCACACCTTGTAATGCCTGTATCCCCAACTAAGATCTAACCCGTACCTCCATGAGAAATCTCAAGCTCAAACTATCCAGCTAAACTGCTCCTAAATTCCTGACCCATAGAAACTGCGTGACACAGTGTTTACTGCTAGTTTAGACCACTAAATTGTAGGGTAATTTGCTATGCAGCCATGGATAATGAATCCAGTCCCCTTCCAACTAAATCCTGTGCCAGTCTGGCTGGGTGTTTATTATTGTCCCAACCTTATAGATGAGGAAATTGGAATTTAGAGGGGCTTAACATTAGAGGCAACATCTTTCTGTGTCTATAAAACTTCTAAGTCTGTATGTCCTTAAATTCTACATTTTAAAAAAAAAAAAAAAAAAAACGCCTTAGGCATAAATGCAGATGTCTATGCAGGGATCGGAGTGGGGGAGATAACCCACAGGAAAGTCAGAAACTAGAGCTGAAGAGGAGACAGGGAAGGATGCTTAGAGGATGTAAAAGTTTCAGTCAAACAGAGTGGACAGCTGGAAGATAGATTCTGGATGGAGCCAAACAGCCTGGAATGTACAAACTTGGAAGAAGCAAAGCTTTGCAAGTCATCTACCAGGGCAAGATGGTGACTCGAGCCCAGAATTTACCTCTGTCGTCACAGGGTACCAGTTCTCGTGTCTCTTCCACACTCGTGGCCGATTCCCCACTCTAGACTAACCCACCTCTTATACACAGTTCCTCGCATACCTAGCTCCCCAGCATATGTGAACACAATTCTTTTCTGACAGGTAACGTATGCTCTGCTCAAAACAGTGACTCTGCTGTTTACATTTGACGTCATTTACGTCTTGGCTGCTGAAGCACATCTGCCTTTCTCCTTTCTTTAGCCTGGTTACTAGAATGGCAAATCCAGGCAATTTAAGACACCAAGCGTGCTGGGCAGCGGTGGCCCACGCCTTTAATCCCAGCACTTGGGAGGCAGAGGCAGGTGGATTTCTGAGTTCGAGGCCAGCCTGATCTACAGAGTGAGTTCCAGGACAGCCAGGACTATACAGAGAAACCCTGTCTCGAAAAACAATACAAAACAAAACAAAAACAAAAAGACACCAAGCACATTGCTTTTCTTCAGGACAGCCCTCTAGTTGCACTGGTGGACAGCAATCAGAACAAAAGCTTGCCACCGAGGATTTGTTGTTGCCATGGTAACCGTACCCAAATGTGACTGTACTTGAGTGGAGTCAAGCGCTATAACGGTTTGGATCCGGTTGACCCATTGCTCTGCCCTTCTGCAGCCCTCTCTCCTGGGCATCATATTTTGAATCAGTGATACAGAAAGAAAATATACCTAATTTCCTAATGGCCGAAACCAAGGAGCTTAGCAACTGTCAATTGGCAGAAATGAGAATTTCCACCCCTTGGGAAGCCAGCATGATGCCAGACAGAGTGGTACACAGCTCTAATCTCAGCCGTCAGGAGGCTGAGGCAAAAGAATCAAGCGTTCAAGGCATGCCTGGGTTGATCGCAAAAGAAAATAAAATAGGCTGGCATGAGGTGAAGGATGCTTCACTAGACTTGTCAAAGGAACGACACAAATACATCGTGGAGATTTGTGACTCAGTGGTCATTGTAAAAGCGAAAGGTGTTGAAGGATGCGGGCCTACGGTGAGTTAAGTAAGCGGGACTACGCAGCCTGCACTAAGTCTGGCTCTCTGCGTGGGAGGAGGAGGAGGGGCCAGTTGAAGGTTTACTGCGGAGACTCGACCGCCTTGCCACCCCCTAGGGCTGTATTTAGTAACTTGCACTCCACTCCATTAACTGTGCTTGGGTTCCGAGCCCTCCCCCTCGCAGCTCCATCCCTTCCCCCACCTCCTCCTGACCGAGCGGAGAGCCTTGGAAGGGAATGAGAACGCTGGGAGCCTGTGAGTGTGGAGTCCAGGGGAAGAGCTTGGAACCGAAAGCTCTCCGAGCCTCTCCCCGCGGCCCCATCCTCGCTGATAAGCAAAGCGAACTGACAAGTGATTGGAAACAGGAGTTCCCAGGCCCTTTAACCCTTCCCTGCCTTTGCCCCGTGTACAGATTCCCTAAGGGCTTTCAGGCCCACTCCCTGGCAGTCGCCCCTTCCACCACCAACAACAACCAACGTTTTTGTCTAGCTCCCCTTGTTCTGATGGTTCCCCCAAAGCTGTCCTTCTGCCTGAGCAATATTGCCACCCCCACAAGTGACGTCACTCCTCCAACCATTGGACTATGCCCCAAATCGGAAGATCGCCACTTTAGCCAGCCTCTACCGAGCCCACTTAACCAAACAACCAAGTGGCGCACGAGTCCCAGTCTGCACTTCGGGTTGCGGGTGGGGTGTGCTGTGGAGTTCCATTCACATATACCCAAGTGCTCTGCTGCCCTGACTGGCTGTGCAGAGCCTCAAGGGTCTTCAAGCCAGATCTTCCTTTGCTGAGTTGTCCCAAAGGCCCTTTACACACCAAATATTGCAAGCATCCTAAAGGGGCAGATGACGAGGGATCTGCTCCCCCCACCCCACCCCCCAAGTGACCAGAGCAGCTAAATCTGAAAGTCAAGCAGTTCCATTTACCACAGGGTGGGAAGGCTTTGGGGAGAACCCCAGTAGCTTACTAACCACAGTAATTAAGATTAAAAGAGGCTTCCTTCAGTAGAATGGAATTCAGATAAACTGCCATTATCACGTAAAGCAGCTTTGCCCCTAAAATCCCTTACCTAAACAGGCAGTTTAATGAAAAATCCCTAATCTCTGGCCACATCTGACCCCTTCCCCCCTCCCCTGGTACCTTCCTCCTTACCACCTGTCCACGTCAAGATTCTAGTAAGACAAAAAGCCATATGCTTACAAAAGTACAGCGAAACTTAGTGGTGGCAGTGGTGGGGGCAAGGAATCTGTTTGCTGTGTGTTGTGTGAGTGCCATCTCCTAAGGTTCAGACAGTCCCGACGAAGGCCCTGAGTGTCATTCATGGAAGGTCCCTGGTGGTAGTGTCTCTGGCAAGAGCAATGGTAGCACCGGAAAGAAAGGGCAAGGTCTGGCTTTGAGCAGTAGTGTGTGCTCTGCACCACCCACCGGCTCATGCCGGGTCTTCAGGCCACACGGGGAGCTTATTTACAACCTGAAAGTCACAGGCAGGGTCCCTAGGCAGTGTGCTGCATCTCTAACAGCCTCAGGTGAAAGACCTTGGTGTTCAACCAGAGGCAGTTAAAGTCACAGGCAGGATCCCTAGGCAGTGTGCTGCATCTCTAACAGCCTCAGGTGAAAGACTTTGGTGTTCAACCAGAGGCAGTTAAGAATAGACAACAAACCGGCCTGCCTGTGGGTGTCCCAGTCTCAGGCTACATCGGGCACTGCTGGTAACTTTAGGAAGATCCTAAGCTTGTGAGTAGGAGCCTGATGGAAAAAGCCCAAAGCTGTGGCATTCCAGTTGTCTGCTGTAGGTAGACAAGAAATTAGGATTAAGGGTGAGTAGATCGAGAATGGAGTGCCCATGCGGGAGAGACAAGAACAGAACAGAAAAGAAAAGAAGGAAATTACATAGAGAGTATCATGAAAATGTTCCCCCTTAATTTCCACCTTGTAAAATAAATCTCATCCTCTGTTCCCACTAGAGGAAAAACTATTAACAAGGAGGCGATGAGACTCTCCCCAAAGGCACATGCCCTGTGACTGGCAGAGCCATGATTTCAGAGAGCAGCCCACCTTCCTGAAAGATAGCTAGTGTTTTCTGCTAGACCAGAGAGCAGCAGCTCGAATGAGTCTGTTGGGAGGGGAAGGGTTAACCCTTCAAGGATCTTCTCCATCTTATTGCAAGGCTAAACTCTCTCTCTTCTCCCTCCTGCAGCCAGAATAGATGAGGAACCGAACCTTGAAGATGTGGGACAAGGGAGATGAACTTGAGGAGGCCTTATGGCCAAGGAGTCCTGGAGGAAACTTCTTCCAAGAAAAAAAAAAAAAATAGCATGAAGGGGGAGGGGTATCTGTAAGTCATATAACAAACACCAGACCTCTCCCTTTTATACCTCATTCCTTGGGTGGGGGCCAGCAGAGGAGCCATGTCTTTTGGGAAACTCAAATCACCATGAACCCTGCACTTTCTCTGTGAGCTTTGTGAACTTCTCTGAGCCTGGAGAATGAATGTATGCACCTTCTTTGGAGGAAGCTATATTTCTGGAAATATGACTCTCTGGGTTCATAAAACCTCTGTTTCTTGGGAGAGTCCCTATTTCTTTGCACTAACGTTTTTTTTTGTTTTTGTGTTTTGTTTTGTTTGGTTTTTCCTTCAAAACTTAGGAGCCTTTGGGACCAATGCTGATAAATCTTATGAATAAATGTGTAATCTGAGGGTGGCTAAGGCATCCCAACACCTGGCTCTGAGGGCACTCCCAAGGTTTTAAGAGGTGCATCTCAGCCTGGGCTGTAGCAGCCACTCCATACCAAAGCCAGGTATTTCCAGACACCATCTACTTGGAAGAGAGTTGTGGCTGCCAGCACACCAGGCTGGCGGAGGCCTCTGAGCTCCAAAGCTAATGTGATGTGGGTGGGTTAAGACGCAGGGATTTGGGACAAGAGCTATTAGAGAGTCCTTTGTCTTTCTTACAGGAAAGAAAGAGAGGGGGGGGAAGAAAAGAAAGAAAGAAAGAAAGAAAGAAAGAAAGGAAGGAAGGAAGGAAGGAAGGAAGGAAGGAAGGAAGGAAGGAAGGAAGGAAGGAAAAGAGAAAACAGAGAAACGTTTCAAAAAGCTGCCTTAGCCTCCAGAATTCCACTGGAAGCAGATGGCAAGTCAACAGGTCCCAGAGGCCCTAGACCTGGGGGCCTTATTGGAATGCAATTACTCTAAGTGCTGGCTATTAGGATAAAACGGCAGGAATGCAATTATAGAAGGAGCAGGCAGTGAGTGAGCTCTCATTGATTAACCTGTCCTGTCTGATCCCATTCCCCACAGGGGTGAGTTTCAGGGGCTCAGAGCCCTGCCCCGTGCCTTGCCCTGTGCCCTTGGGTTATGAGGAAGGAAAACAGTCAGTGTTGACAGTGAATAGGAAAAGTAAGGTTCAGCAAGGCTCCTGGATCTTATGACTGCCTAGGAAATACAAATGTGCATTTTCTTTTCTTCTTTTATTTTGTGTGTATTGGTGTGCATACACACACACACATCATATGTGTGCCTGATGGTGCCTAATGGAGGTCAGGAAAAGGTGTCAGGTGGAGTTACAGCCTTGTGAGCGACCAACCATGTAAGTGTTGGGAACAGAACCTGGGTCTTCAAGTGCTCTTAGCTACAGAGCCACCACCCCAAATGTGAATTTTCTAAGAAGAGCTCTGCACTCTTTTTTTTTTTTT
>NC_034607.1:48798736-48839437 GCF_900095145.1 Mus pahari
TTCAGACACTCCAGAAGAGGGCGTCAGATCTTGTTACGGATGGTTATGAGCCACCATGTGGTTGCTGGGATTTGAACTCTGGACCTTCGGAAGAGCACTTGGGTGCTCTTACCCACTGAGCCATCTCACCAGCCCGAGCTCTGCACTCTTATAGCCTAGAGGGTCTCTAGTCCTCAAAGAGTTCAAAACATCCAGATTCAGGAGCCTCGCCAGAAGTCCCCTCACCCCAAGTGGTCAGCATTCACCGGGGGTCAATTCCAGTTGTACAGCTTCTGTTCAAATTATTAAGCACTGTGTACCCCTGTTCCATCTATAAAATAAAGGTTTCAAAATGCCCACCATACATTCTGGGGTGGACAAGAGAAATCAATGGCATAAAACCCACAAAGAACTTAGTTCAACCGCTAAGCTCTCCGTAAATGGTTGACAGCAGTTATCAGCTGAGCTTCTTGAAAACAGTAGAATTCAGATGCCTGCTCTTCCAACTGTACATGTGCGCTGGTGCCTGGCGTGTGGTAGAGGCCAGAGATCAATGTCATATATTTTCCCACAGATCCTCTCTGTCCAATTTGTTTGACGGGATTCCTCAGGGAACCTGGAGCTCACAACCGCCTGGTAATCAAGGACCTGGGGTCATCTGTGTCCCCCCTCCCCAGCACTAGTGTCACAGGAGCACGTGGCTGTGCCCAGTTTTTACTTGGATGTGGGGAGTCACACCCAGGTTCTCATGCTTACACAGCAAGCATTCTCTCTCTCCAAACTCTCACTCAGTCTTTCAACCCCCAAATCAGTCTAGATTCTGTGAGAATCCCTGCACAAAATCCAAAAAAAAAAAAAAAAAAATTGCACAGAGCTGTGAGTCCTAGGGGCTCTAGGCACTCACTGCTTCTTGGATCCTTTTCAAAGTAGGATGCCCTATACCCTGAGAGACAACAAGATCTAGCCACACTGGCATACAAACTTCTAGAAAGGAGAACACAGCCAGGTCCCCATGGTGACAGTACAGTGTTGTCCACAGTGGTTGTCTGGGTCTGAATTTGAACCACTTTCAATTGTCCCCAGAAGGAAAACTTCTGGCAATTTTCGTCACCAAACCTTATTGCTTGTTGACATAACACAGCCAGATACTTGATTCAGGTGGGTTTCTCTGTCCCAACAGGCCCTAGAAGGCCCTAGAAGGACTCACCGAAGACCTAGCACCAGCTGGATGAACAGTGGAAGACAGAAAAAAAAACAAACAAATGCCCCTCCTCCTCCATCCCTTCCCTCTCCGCCCCCCCCACACCCCCCACCCCGATTCTATAAGCTCTTCTCCCTTAAGAGCTACAAATTGCTCAGGAGCCTCCCAGGCCTTAAAGGTCCAGTCCTCCTCCTCCAGGATGCTCCCTGGAGCCCTAGATCCTGTCTCTAAGACAAAACTTCCCCAGCCCAGGGTCAGCTGGGTGCATCTCAGCTCCACAAGGAAATTCCACAGGCAAGAGCCATGGCAGGAGCTTTAATCCTCTGTTCCCAGGCAGGAATACACCCAAAAGCAGGGAGAGGAGGCACTGGGTCTCAGCTGTACGTTTGTTGTATATTCATCAATCATTCATTCATTCATTAATCATTCATTCTCCCCGCCCCCATCAATCATTTATCTGCTTATTTATTCATTCGGCTTGTACCTCAGGCCTGCACTTGCTTTGGTTGCCACAGATGTCCGTCTGTTCTTGCTTTGATCTGGTCCTCGTCCCTGTGGCAGCTGCATGGGAGACACTTTCTGATGTGCCTTGTAGGGTACCTGGCTGAAAGGGGCTCCCTCCATCTGTGGGGTCCCAGTCAATTAAAGAGACGATGAAGAGCTATCTTCTCCCAGAAAAGCCCTTTCCACTCCAAGATGCAAGAGTTTAGTGTATCGGGCGGTGTGAGGGATAAGAGGCTGTACAGGAGAGCCTGGGGCCACAGTGGCGATAACAGTGAGGCACGTCTCGCTGTGTATGAGTTCTGGTTGTTTAGAAACCACTATACTGGTTCCGATGGTGGCAAAGAAGCTGCAAGAGATTCTAAATTCCTAGGCCTGAATCCAGAGACTATGGTACAGTCAAGCCTGAAGCTTCTGTTTTAGGACCTATGTATATGCTCTTACTCAGTCTCCTGAAAAGTCACCCCGCTTCCATGCACCTTGCAGTATAGCCCGCAACAGTGTGCTCTCAGCCAACAGCCAGCAATCTTTGAATGTAAGTTAGACGCATACTGCTCATTCAAAACCCTACCCTAGTTTTTCATGTCTTCAGAGCAGAAGCCAAGACCCACTTGATCTGGTTACCTTTGCGACCCATCCGTCCTCTCCTCTCAGCTCCCCTGGCATCCATAGTCCTCCCTGACTTAGCCAGAAACACTCCCTGCCTTTAGGGCTTACACAGGAAAACTTACCACTGGAACACTCAGTCCCTGGACTGCTCCTAGAAAGGATTAACTTTCTCGCCTTCAAATGTTGGCTCAAGTGCCATTTTCCCAAAAACTTACCTTGCCCCCACATTTAAATTTGCAAGCCATGGGGGCACACGGACACAGCATACTCTCAGCCCCTCCGTTGTTCAGCACTCACTACCTTCAACCGTCAAGTGTACTCATTCTTCCCGTCTCTGCCTGCTAGCTCATAAGTGCAGGAGAGCAGAGAGCCAGGTCTGTTTCCTTCTCACATATATCTGAAGCCTTTGTATGGATGCCTGGCACATCGCAGGAGCTGCCCATTATCCCATGGGTGAAAGAGAGCACGGCTAACAGGTACTGAGAAGCTATAAGAACAAAACTAGAGAAGCTATGAGTGGCAGAGTTTTAGGGCTTCCTCCAGTGGAATTCAGTAAGCCCACAGTAGCTTCTCTTGTCTAGGCTAGAGAGGAGCCATGCGAGCTGTGTGCTGCCATCCCCTCTCTGGGAGAGAAGGTAGGCAACAGTGTGGGCGGGGACTGTACTAAGTCAGATGCCAGCTTCGTGCCGCTCTGGGGCTGGCCGGCACTCTGGATGTCATTAGCTGATTTGTTCTGCTCCGTAGAATGCACTTTTCATATTTAGGCAGAAAAAACAGCTTTCGATCCTCATGCCCCCCCTTTTTTTTCTTTTCTGTGAGCTGTAGCACATGGCCTGCTTATTATGAATTAATCCTCTAAAGAGCATGTTCATTATTCTAATTTAATTGTGTTTCGTTTCAGAAAATAACGAAACCCAGCACGGAATAAACTCCGACGCTGATCGGTTTTCAAGAAGTTAACCTAAGACAAAATACTGCTAGAGGGTTGCAGCAATTTGGAATCATTAAAGGGGACCCATGTAAATAATAAAAACAAAACTAAAATGCAGAATTAAATTAAGGAATAGGAAATTAAATTTGTGAATCTAATCTGAAATTGAGGCCTCATAGGCACAGGCTTACCCTGACTTGGCTCTTCCATGAGGATCGCTCAGACGAGAGATTCTACACGGGGGTCGGAGGGCAGGGACGTGTGATGACTCCCCTGAGGGACAGTGCCGTGGGACAAGGTAAGAGTACAGCTTCCCACCCATAGGTTCCCCTCAGATGAGCACTGAAGCTGCATTACAGCAGTCTCCACATCTGGATGACCTAAGGAGCCCTAGTGACTGGAGCTGGTAGACCCCCTGCATCTCAAAGACTGGGCTGTCACTCACTAGGAGGAGGCCACTAAAAAAATGGCTCCATGTGACCTTGGGACCAAACTGTTTTATGCCTGGTCCCTGGCATCCTCTCACAGGTCATGCAGCTTAACAGAAACTAAATGAGTTGCCTTCTTCCCGGGCTATGGCTCCCAAGCAGGGTTCTAACCTCTAATAGGCACTGTGGCAACCTTAGCTCTCCATAAGAGAAACCCAGACTCCCACATCAGACAGTCATGGCAAGGTCAGGCATCCAGCAGCCATGAAAAAGGAAAGAGGAGAAGGTAAAAAGACTACAGGCTTGTGGACACGTGTGAGAGTACATAGAGCTAGCCCACAGCTCAGGCTTCATTGCAGATTTCTTTTCCAGAAGTATTTAGGGCCTGTCTCTAGAGCGTTTTCTCTTTCCAGCCCCCCAAGTCAGTCAGACAGACAAGTCTGGAATTAAAGGTCTTCTTCTACCTTGGAACTGGAAGTTGGACAAACCCTCCAGCCTTCCTAAGCCGCAGTCTCTCTGTCTTAGGATTTCTATTGCTGCGAAGAGACATCATGACCACAACAACTCTTACAAAGAGAAGCAGGTAATTGGGGCTGGTTCTCAGTTTAGATATTTAGTCCGTTGTCTAAGAAAGGCAGACACTCAAGCTGGCATGGTGCCGGAGAGGTAGCTGACGGTTCTACGTCTGGATTCACAGGCAGCAGGAAGAGAGAGCCACATTCCGCATGGCTTGAGCTTATAAGACCTCAAAGTGACACAGTTCCTCCAACAACAACACTACACCTATTCAACAAGGCCACACCTCCTAACAGTGCTACTCCCTATGGACGTATGGGGGCCATCTTTCAAACCATTGAACGTTGCTCGGGTGATAATCATAACACTTGCCTCTTAGTCATAAAGAGCCAACAGAGCCAGCTGTGGCACAGACCCAGCCCACAGCACCGCTGCTAGCTCCTTTACTGTACATGGACTTCCTACACACACACACACACACACACACACACACACACACACACACACACACACGCACGCACGCACGCACGCGCATACAAGGGGCCCATCTTCTATAGAAGGCCTTAGGCTGTATTTGAAGTGGATAACAAGTGGTTGGAGGAAAAGGCCAATCAATTGTTTTGATTCACAAAAGCAAGCTGTCAATCAGGTGGCCGTATTTGAGCACCTGGGTAAAGTTTTCTATTTCCATTTTCATTTTATGACCACTCCGATCAATTAGCACCTTAGAATACAGTCTTTGTTTTGTGAAAGAAAGAATACAAAGCAGAAAAAGACAGGAGGGGGAGGAGGAAGGGAGGGGCAGTGAGGAAGGGGAGGGGAAGGACAGAGTCATTTTTCTTCTTTTGTGTGTGTCTCCAAGTATGTGTGACTTGCGCATCTGTGTGTGTATGTATATATATTTGTATATGTGTGTGTAGGTGTGTATGCACACATGTCCATATGTAACAGAGATAGACAAGAGATGTCTTCCTCAGTTACTTCTCTACTGTATATTCCGAGACAGGCTGTCTCCCTGGGATCCGTGGCTCACCATCTCCACTCTGCTGGCTGGACAGGAACCACCAGCACTTCTCCGGTCTCCATTTAGACGGTGCAATGGGGTTGCAAGCACTTGCTACCACACCCAGCTTTACATGAGCTCTGAGGATTGAGTTTGGCACAGACCCTCATACTTACGTAGCTCTGTACCCACTCAGCAGTCTCCAGGCTCCTGGACTCACTCTTCCTTGTTTACTTTACACCCTAAAGTCTCGACCAAGGAACTAATGAATGTAAATCAGGCCACCAGAATGTTGATTACTCTGACCCTTTCCAATGATGACATTTTTTTTAAAAGATCTATTTATTTCTTTTATGTATACGAGTACACTGTAGTTGTCTTCAGACACACCAGAAGAGGGCATTGGATCCCATTACAGATGGTTGTGAGTCACCCATAGTTGCTGGGAATTGAATTCAGGACCTCTAGAAAAGCACTCAGGGCTCTTAACTACTGAGCCATCTTTCCAGCCCCCCACGCCCCTTGATCACATTTTTAAACTATCAGGAATGGGGATAAGAAATATGAAAAAGAATTAAAAATTCTCAATTCCCTGGCCATTCTCTTTGGAGTTCACTCTTGTTCATCGCCAGTCTGTTATAAATTGAGGCATCACAACGTTCTGCCGCTCTCAGAGCAAATCAAAAACCAAAACTGTCACAAACGCGGATCTGAGAAGGGAAGAGACGCCTCTACTGTGACATGGCCTGGGACATCAAGGAACTGAGCAGAAGGGCGCAAACTATATATGCCCCAGTCCAGGGCCAAGAAGTGGGAGTTGGTGGGTAGGGGAGCAGGAGTGGGGGGAGGGTATAGGGAACTTTTGGGATAGCATTTGAAATGTAAATAAAGAAAATATCTAATAAAAAAAAAAAAAGAAAAAGAAAAAGAAAAAGACCAGGGCCAGAGGCAAATGTCGGAAGATCATCTAAAGGTTGGCTTAAGAGTAAGGCACTGACAGCCCAACATGGTGATAAAATGCATGGAGTCCTAAAACTCACTGGGCTGAAGAGAGAGAGTCACAAGCTCAGGGCTAATCTGAGGTGCATTATAAGACCCTGTAGAGATGTCACAGGAGGGAGGAGGAATCCCTATTACTGCATATTTAATCTGTAAAATCACCATAGGAAAAGGCATTGCTCCCATTCTATAGATGAGAAAACAAAGGCCAGGGAATCCCAGCACAAATCCCGCCATAAGAAGGAAGCAGTGTAGACAGAACACAGACAATGCTCCCAACTCAGAGCCTCCCACACACCATGTGGCACTTCCTGGTTGTCACTCGCTCCTCCCCATGATCACAAAACCTGTCCATAGGGATTCTAAACAGAGGCCACATGGAAAAGCGCCTTCTCAAGGTTTTCAGGGGCTCACATCTGGAAAACAGCCCGCTCTTTCCAAAATGCTTTCCTGCTTGTCTCCCTGGGTCCTAGGGAGCGGGGTAGCTGGTGTGCATGGTCATCCTTGCCTTCGGGCAAGCGCTGTGGCCTGGGTTCTGTGGGCTGGGTGGTGTCTCAACAAGACCCTGCTTGACTGTGTTTCATGGATCAGCAGCCCCGCTGCCTGTGAGGGCAACACTGGCTTGGCATCCAGAAGAATGGTCTAGGAGGAAACAGCCTTGACAGTGTGCAGGTACCCGCTCAGATCCCCCAGCCTGGCTTTAAGACACGCGTCTGCAGAGGGTACATATATGTGGTGAGAGATGAAAACAGAAACGGTTTCCCCGTGTATCTGTATTATTAGATTTGACCTCCCATCGAAACAGCCAAGAAAGAGTGGAAAATTAAAGGTGATTTGATATTAGCCTCCCATTCGTATTAGAAAAAGTAACTGCCCTTGAGGTTTTCCTCACAGAGGTGTCTGTATTCATTTGACATGCCTTTAATAACTAATGCTCGTTGTCTGGTTGCCAAGAAAGATTTCCTATGGGCTGACTTGAAAGTGACGCGGAACCCTTTGCATGCCCGGCTTCAAATGATCCCAGAACAGCAAACATTCAGCTTGCCTCCAGACCAGAACTGTGGGAGTGACATGAAAGACTGGGTAGGGATCATTCTGCGGGCTGCACATGCTGTAAAAGAGCTGTCTGGCAGAGACTGGAGTCCTGTGGACCAGGCATAGTGAGATTTGGAAATAATCTCATGAATTTGATCTGTGGAGTTGGCCAAACTAAATGATTTATTTCAAGAAGATAAATCTACTTTAGGGCCAGGCTAGCCATAAACGGACTGTGTGCCATTCCTCTGTGTAGACCTGGGGAGGACAGAAACTCATGGAAAGCCATTGTTTAACTGCTCTCACAGGGTGGCCGCAAACAGAACACATCATAGATATCCACCAGCCTCTTCGCGTGTTCATGTTCTACAAACGGGAGAACAGCCTCTAAGGTTGTAAGTCACTGTTTTGTAGGCAGGGGTCTCCTACTGGTGCATCAGGTAATTCTTCCTCCTGGGCGCATGGCAAAAGGACATTTCCTAGGCTTCGTCACAGTTCTATGCAGCCAGGAGATTCAATACTACTCAACAGATGGATGGAAACAAAGCCACCATTAAACCTCCCTATCCACCAGTCTCTTTTCCTAGTCAGTGGCTGAATGGAGGGGGTCTCAGGGGTCAAAGGGACGCTAGAATCCGGAGACGGAAGAACACAGGATCTTCAGTAACTATCATGAGTAGGGCCCTCCTTTATGAACCTGGATCAGATGGCGATTTGTGTCAAAAAATAATCTTGTACTGTGCGAAAGCCCAGAAGCGGGATTGTTGTCTCCAGAAAAGAGCTAAATTAATAAAATGCAAAAGCTATTTCTGAAGTCAAGGATTCCAAGTCCACACTCTCCCTTGTTCTGTTTCATCTTAGCTCTCATTCCTAGCTCCACGATACATTTCTGGTTTTGTTATTTTTTTGTTTTGTTTTTTTTTTTTAAAGAAGTCTGGTTAAAGCTACGCATACTATCCCATGGTTAATCTACCCCCCACGTTAGAAAGGACCCTGCAGCTAAGCTGTCTCTCATGAAGAATCATCTCAACAGTGACCAGTACCTCCACCTTTGACCTTCTCTTCCTCAGCCAGTGTTCTGTTCTGGGCTTCATTATATCGAACCTGATTTTTCTCATAACACCTTCCAAATTTATCTTGTCCTGCCTGCCCACCATGCCACGACCTTCAAATACACCTTCCTAAAATATGGCCTTGTCCAAGCATCCACTCCACTAGATTCTTCCAACGGCAAACATAAAATATCCCTTGACAAGCAGTTTTATGCCCATGAATTTATAGATTTTTGGCACAAAGCAATTATACACAATAGCGAAAGACCGCAAACGTAAAACATCCCGAGGTATCGTTTTATTAATTAAACTGTGGAGATCAATGAACTATACTTACAACATCTAATATCTGCAGTTAAGTAAGTTAGATGGGGTATGGTAATGTATGTAACACACTAATAGGTTTGGTTTTTTTTTTTTTTTTTAAACCGGGTCCATACAGTCAGACGTTTTTTGCAAAACTGACTCTCTAAAATGACTATACAAGAAACTAGGAGCAGCAAAGGCTTCCCGGGAAGGAAGGGAGGTGGATGCCTAGGGATCAGAGAGTATTGTTTGAAGATTTCGCTCTATGCATGTTATGACTTTAAAACATTAAAATAAAACCCTGCTTCCTAGTGCTTACTCGATAAAACCCAAATCCCTTAGAATGAAAGGCTCTCCACATTCTGGCTCCAACATGTTTATCCTGCTGCTCGAAGCAGTCCGACCACACCATTCTCTGAACATTCCTCCCTGCTCCCTCTCTCCGTGCCTTTGTTTAGGTCGCTCCCTCCCCCTGGAAAGTCCCATCCCTGATCAGCAGAAACTAATCTCTCCCTTATCTCTCTGCTTTCTTTATAACTGTGTGTTCTGCCCAGCTCTTTATCCTGGGTTTCTCGGCCTGAAGAGTGGGTGCCTTTCTTTCCTACAGGAGGGCATGATGTCTTACGCGAACTGTTCCAAATATGCCTGCATCTTGAGCCGATTATAATCCTACATGTCTCAATAATGGCTTCTGGGGATGGGCTAGAATCAGGAAGGGAGAAAGGCTTATGCTTCTCTCTAGGAAAGGCACAGGATTGCTGCCAATCTGCCCCATCAGGATGGAGGCCAGATAAGGTGAGGAATACACACACCTCAGCCTGGGGCTTCTTGCAGGAGCAAGCATCCCCACTGGGCTCACTCCCCAGGCCACCCTGTTTTAGCCAGACCCGGCAAGTCAGTGCTGTGAGTCCTGCCAAACACTGAACATAGATGCTATGGCGTCAGGTGAACTGCCTGGTGCTTCTTGGGAAGAAAGACATCCATTGCCCTGGACCACAGTCTAGGGTTTAAACTCAGTTGTCACAATTATTTGAAGACTATTAAGTTTATTTATGTTCTAAAGCAGGTCCACTAGAGAAGGACCATCATAGTCGTAAATATCAGGCCTGCTGCTCTCCAGACACAGCTGGCCTAGGGCCCCTCCCCTTCCCCTTCCTGGCTCTGCAGGCTCTTGGGAAGGGGCAGAAACCTGCACTCTGAGTCAGTGAGAACCGATCTTGCCTGTTCGGCCTGTGCATCACACTTCCCTAATTTAGTGTGTTGAGAGTGTGTTTGAGCGAGGTTCAAATACCCTAGAGGGACTGATGACCTCCTCCTGTCCTGCCCATGTCGTGACAGGAAACTCAGAAACCAAGGCTCATGGGCTTCTTCTCCTCAGAGAGTCACAGTGTCTAAGGCATCGGATGCTACAGCTCTGCTATACTCTTCAATTCAGGACTAGCAGTCCTGATTTTGTGTCTGTGGAAGATACCCTGAATTCTTGCCATCCCATTCTCACAAGTTGGTAAAGACTACCTTATCCCAAAAGTAGCATTGTTCCAGAGCATATCTCCTGTGTGACAGTCTGGTAGGATTTTTCCAAGAAACACTGAAGGGGAGTCTGTGATCCAAAAATTTGCAAAAGGCTGACTCCTAGACGGGACCTCTGGGGAAATTAAACATTCACATTTGCATATCAAAGGCTTCGAGTACTACAGTGAAGAGACGTGTTCCCAGCTTTCTCAAAACATGTTTTCTCCTTTTTAGTGACATTCACAACCATCCCTTGGCAGGAGTGTTATATGGGACACATTTGGACAAAAGCTGGCTTTAGAATCCTGTGTGTCCCCCACAGTGCTGCCTGAGGCCTGACTTAGCACAGGGGTCAGGGAAGTAAGTCTCTAACTCGTCACAACACACGCACCTTCTAGTGCTCAAGTGTTGGACAACCTAGGAGTGGGCCTTCTCTCTCTCTCTCTCTCTCTCTCTCTCTCTCTCTCTCTCTCTCTCTCTCTCTCCTGGCTATTTCCTTCTCTGCTTCATCCCAGGAAGCCAGAAGAAGAAAGGAACATCACCTTTAGTGCTGACCATTGGAGCCCAGCCTCCACCTGCCTGGAGTTTTAGGCTTCTCAGTCCCTAACCACTGCCTCCTTTAAATCTTATTGTCTGTGCTGGCTAGTTAATGTCAACTTGACACAAACTAAAGTCATCTGAGAGGAGGGAACCTCAACTTAGATAATGCCTCTGTAAGACTGGGCTGTAGGCAAATCTGTAGAGCATTTTTTGATTTAGGGATCGACGGGGTTGGGCCCAGCCCATGATGTGTGGTGCCATCCCTGGGCTGTTGGTCCAGAGCTCTGTAAGAAAGCAGGCTGAGCAAGCCCAGAGGAGCAAGCCAGTGAGCAGCATCCCTCCTTCGCCTCGGCATCAGCTCCTGCCTCCAGGTTCCTACCCACTTGAGTTCCTGTCCTGACTTCCTTTGATGATGAACTGTAACATGGAAGCATAGGCTGGATAAACCCTTTCCTCACCAACTTGTTTTTGGTTATGGTGTTTCATCGCAGCAAGAGAAACCCTAACGAGGACACTGTCCCTTATCTCATTTTTAAGGACCAAGGTGGGGAAAGCTGTATATCCTGCTCCCTAAACTTTCCTTCACCTTCAGGAAGCCCCGGTCAAGAAGCAGAGCATCACTGTTGGTGGTTGGTTGTGGTTCCAGGTTCTAGAATCAGCAGCAGCAGCCAAGACCTGATAGAATGTCAAAATCTCAGACCCCTCCTGAGTTGGATGCTCTAGGCATGGGGTCTGGCAAAGTCAATCCGATCAGCTCTCTGGGTGAATCCCTCGCAAATCCATATGTATAAGGGCTTAGCCACTGCTTTCTATGATTGGGTTCTTTTGCACCCCATTCATGGTTTCTTATTTATATCACAGTTTGATTCCTAAGGAACATGGGCAGGAGATACTACAATACCCAGATGCTTGTGTGGTAATAACGTGTAGTGATAAAGTATCCCTGCTCCAGTATCTTCAAGGCTTCCTGCAATAACTTCTCTAGGTTCCCATGGGGCCCTCCTTGACCATCTCCAAGTATCGACCTCCCCCTCTGCTTTATTTTGCTCCTCCGTGCTTATTATTATGTGACTCCCATGCTATTTTCAGGTTCCTCTATTTATTTTCTCTCTGCTTCCTCCTGTAAGAAGGCCTGAACCTCCCTTCCTTCTGTGAGAAGGCCAGTGAGCAGCATCATCATGAGGGAACACAAGTTCCTCCTAGAAAGCCAGAGATACGAAGATCTCTTGATTCAATAGTGGGGGATCAGACACTCCGGCCCGGGAAGGCTCTAGTACAGAGGGGAGAGTGGGGAGCATAGTCCCAGCCTCTGGGCTGAGGTCAGAGCAGCCCTGGAATCCTATGCTGACCCATTCCCACTGATCCCAGCCCAGCGCCTCCTCACCAGCGAGACAGCAGCAGGCTCCTGCCCACACAAGTTTATCTGTTTATCTTCAGCCTGCATCTATAATCTATGGAATCTACAGACGTGGATTCAACTGGTGTGGATAGAAAATCTTCGGGGTAAGGGGAGTGTCAATGCTGAACCTGTACAGGCCTTTGTTCTTGTCCCCAAACAAGGTAGGATGACAACTATTCATTCTCTATTTACTTAGTGCCATGAATTATCAGCAATCTAGAGTTGATTTAAAGTGTATACCAGGATCTGAACAGGACACACACACACACACACACACACACACACACACACACATTTACAAAAGGACACTGAGCATCTGTAGATTTTGGTATCTGGAGTCTGCTGGAGCCAGTGCCCCGGGATACTGAGAACAACATTATTCAGCTTGGTAGTTAAAAGGCAATGGAATGGAGGGAGGGAGGGTGTGGAAGAGGACTCTAATGTTGGGTTTTGTTCAGTTGCCTGGAAGGGTAGCCCCTACCTCGGGAGAGTGTATCTAGCACTGATACATTTATAAAGTATTTGACCTTTAATCATGCCTAATATTTTCAATCCAAAGAGCCTGCTTAAACGCCTACAGCCCTGCCCCTGGACCCCTATTCATCACAATTACTGCTCCAACTGTCGGAGGCAGGGCATGAAACAGCACTCACTGACGTCCAATATTTTATCACTAATAAAGAGAAACATCCCAAGTATTTGCACAGTTCTGATACTTTCCAGCCTTGAGCCCAGGGAAAGGCGGAGCATGGTAATTTATGCTCACTGCCCGGAGTCTTTAATTGGCCTTCTCAGCCGGGGGGCCGTGAGCACTGCCTTTCCTTACCCTTCAACCACAAGCCACAGTGCAGAAAGCAGTTAGTGTGGGAACACAGAAGGGCCCCCAAAGCACCCAGTAGGGCTCTCATCCACGTCTGACAAGTGGTGTGAAGCACTACAAAGGGCAGCTTTCTCACGATCAAGGTTTGGCAAGTGCTTGCCTGCCACTGGTGACTTCAAAAACAGTCAGAATGTTTATGAGAAATCTTGTTCCCGTTGTTGCCACGGCTACAATTCTTCTAGAGTTCCCAGCCTTCCAAAGCTCCCTCCACCCCCATTCCCAGGCAAAACGGGGTGGCCACCCAGCCCCACTTTGTTCTCAGTTTAAACCCCTCCCTCATTGCTTTCCATCTCCCAGGAGAAAGCTCTGTTTCCAGACAGGGTGCTCAGAAGACCCCCACACAGGCTGACCCTACATGGCATGGAAACATCTGCACGGGAATGTATAGTGAAGAAGCAGATGTTTCACCTTCAGGACAGCAGGCACTTTAGCAGAGCCTTGGGGCGCAAGCTAGAAGAGAAAAGAAGGGAAGGGTTCCTTCCATGATCCTAGAAAAAGCATTCTGCCAAGTCCTTTAATCTCATTGTGACAAAGGTCTCCACATTCCACACCACCACCTTCTTCTAGGTGAAGGGACCATCCCAAGGAAGAAGGTCTATATGAATAAGCCTACTGCTTAGCCATGGACCCAACACCCAAGGGGAATTGGTCTGTAGGGGTACGTGACTACTTGACACTCTAAAAACAGCACCAACTCCCCTCTTGTACACCATCTTCTACCTGACAGGAGACAGGGAATACGTCTCCTCCCATCAGTAAGGGAGGCTGAAATCCTCATGAAATCTGTGGGGCACAGGAGACTATGACAGGCCAAGAGGGACAGGAACCACAAAGACAAGAGGCAAAGAGAAAGTAATTAGCTCCGCCCACCATCCCTTCGTTCCATCCATGCTCTCTAGACAAACTCTGTGTTCCACGAACATTTTTCCCCAGTGCCTTGGCGTAAGACTGAACACACTGCCCCAGCCTGCCATGTGACACTCAGTACACTCCTTCAGATCTCTTTTGCTCTCCCAGCCCTGGTACACAGATACACTCAATCCTATCTCCAGCTTCCCTATCCCTGGTGTGACGCTAACACAAACCCAGGTCTCCTCCCCAATTCCCCACTCCGTGTGTAACGTAAAACACGCTCACTAATACTTTTTTTAAAATTACATTTATTCATTTATTTATTGGGGACAGTAGATTACATACCAAGGCATGCCACAGCATACACGTGGCTGTCAGGGGACAACTTTCTGGGGTCCTGTGGGCCTCGGGGATTATACTCAGGTCTTTGGAATGGCGGCAAGTGCCTTTACTCGATGAACCATTTTGCCGGCCCCAACACTACCCAGCCCTATTCTCAACTCCCCCATTTTCTTAAGAGTAGCCTGGAACACAGCCCTCTGGCTGGCTCCCCTCCTTCTTCTAGCCCTGGGTGTAACACTGAAAGTGATCTTTCTGTCCCCTCCAGCAGCTCCAAGTCCCTGACACAATACTAAACTGGCTTTCTAGTCCTGACCTCAGTTTCCCCAGATCCTGATGATCTTCAATCCCCCAGTCTCAAGTGTAACACTAAACACACACACACACACACACACACACACACACACTCTTCTCCCCAGCTAAACACTACGCTCAGAGCAGTCCTCTGTCCAGAAG
The DNA here is from genome assembly GCF_900095145.1 of Mus pahari. Taxonomy (NCBI): domain Eukaryota; kingdom Metazoa; phylum Chordata; class Mammalia; order Rodentia; family Muridae; genus Mus; species Mus pahari. The sequence goes on from NC_034607.1 coordinate 48,813,275, forward strand.
TCCCAACCCCTCCAACGCCAAGCTCCGAGCTGCACAGGTTCGTTCACCTCACTTTCATCTCTATCCCAGTACTGGCCACATCACCAGGACACCCCTAGGGTGCACACAGCCTCTTGTATATTCTCCCACTCTTCGGTGAGGCACTATAGTACACCCCCTTGGCTCCCCCATAGTCTGTATCTGTTATAACAAACATCTTTCTCAAGGTTGCCTTTCTTTGGAGCAGCTTTCCTCCCCCTGTACTATTTCCAGAAGCTTCTTGGGCCTCCTACAGTGATCTTTTGTCCCAACTCAGCAAAAACAAGTGTGGGCTGGGAAACAGATAGGGAAGGGAAATGGAGGTGGCAAGAGTTGACGTCCACTGGTCACTGGAGCTGATGGCCAGGGCGAGCACTGGGCTTTGACCTCGGTGCTTCTGTCTCTGAAACTGAACTGCAGGCTGGTATCAAGTACCCATGGGAGAAGATCTGATTTCCATGACAACTAAGAAATCAAGACCTGGGCTGTGGTTAGGACGGAAGAGATGGTTCAATAAGTAGATCCAGACTTGAGTGTGGATCCTCAGAATGCACAGAAAAACCTTGTCTGTTGGCACCCATTTGTAATTCCAGGGATGGCAAGATGGGAGGCCGAGACAAGCAGATCCCTGGAAGGTCTCTGGCCGGCTAGTCTAGCCTGCTTGGTAAAGGTCAAGGCCAATCAAAGACCATCTCAAATCAAAGGCACAAGGGAGAAGAATGAATGATACAGGGTTCACAATGCCCAATGTTGTCCTCTGACTGCCACACATATGAACATATGTATGTGTGTGCAAAAAAAAAACAAAAACAAAAACAAAAACAAAACACAAGTGGCCATGACCACAATATAAAAAGGATCTATTCTTTGGTATGAACTTTGGGATTTTTTTTTTTCTTGCATTTTTAGGAAATTTGAAGTGTTAAGCAATGCTCTAAGGCCCTGAGTTTTCCACATGAAGAATTTCTTCCCTGGAACCACACAGTAGTCCATGACAGAAGTGAAGGCTTCCTTTCAGACTGGAGGTTTGAAGAGAAAGATGGGGTTCAGACACAGAGAGCTGAGGCATAGGTGATCCAATCCTCCTTCGCCAAGGCCCCAGCTTTTTAGCTCCGTGGGTTAGAAGTTTATAGGGATTCTGGATCTGTGGTTTCCTATGGTCGCTTTTACAGATCTTGTTAATTTATTACCCGTGGTTACACTTTTAATGGAAATCATGAAGAAATGGCAAAGGAAACATGAGCTAATTTTTTTTCCAGTGACACATTTCACTGCTATTTAAATAGCCGCTTTGCCAAACCAAACACAGCGCTTACAGCCAGCGGTGACACATAAAGGGGATCACTGTGACCGACTGGGCCTGTGGCCTCCAGAGCAGGCGAGACTTTCTCTCAGCTTCCCCAGGGATGGATGCCAAAGCGGGTGGAGTGGGAAGGACTGCAGCTCAGAGTCGGTGACCACTGCCTCCACCTTCCTCAGGCAAGGTTGAGTGTCTACTCCTGATCCTCTGAGAGGTTCTGGGGTGACCATGCCCCTCTTCAGCCTTGATAACCCTTCCATCCCCGCCCCGTGTGCTGTGGCTGAACAACAGGCACTGCAGTGTGATTTGCTCACGCCTATAACTGGGAACATTACTGGGTTGTATAAAACCAGAGAGAGACGCTGGGGAAACCCAGGCTCGCTTCGTTCCAGTTCTGTGGCAGCAGAGACAGCCCTGCTGTGGCCACACTTGCACAGGGCTCCTTTGTTGGGCAAACCCAGAGCCTCTGCCTTCTCCTACTCAAAACAGCCTCTAACTCGGGCCTCTGATACCCACCCCACTTTAGGGAAGTGGGTGTGGGGGGCTGTGATGTCACCAAGTGTTTATTAACTTTTCAAGAAGATCATGTTACTTAGAGGGATTCCAGGACTTGGGGTGCTGGGGCAGAGAGAACAAATTTGTAGAGTTTCTGGCCATGCCTGGATAAAAGAACAGAAGCGACGGCTAGATGCTCTAAGAGCAACAGATAGAAACCCCCCAGATTAAAAAATGCAGTGCGAGTAAGGAAACCAAGGGGCTGATATTATGCTTTGGAGACCTAGAGTCAGTTGCCTAAGTTCAGGGGTTCCACCAGAACCCAGTGACACCCCCATTGTCTCTAGTAGAGAAAGGGACTCCAAGAAGGGGCCATAGCACAAGCAAACAACTTTCTGGAGGGAGCCGTTCAAGACAGCAGAATCCTGAATGGATGTCTGCCCCACGCTGGCTGCAGAACAAGCCTGGCTATCTCTTGGAGGCATTCTGTGCCTTCACCTCCTGCTGGGTGTCCAGGTGGGCAGAACGGAGAGCAGCTATACCAGAATATGGGCAGCAGGCATGCTGGCCCATCAGGGGAAAGCAGTCTCCCTCGCTTTTCCAAGGAGAACCCCACTTCAGTGAGACTTGAGAGAAGTTAACTGTCATCCCCTCCCTTGCCAAAAAGTATATTAAATTCACTGACCACATTTTTCCAAACCGAAGTGCGGAGGACATTAGATCAATGCTCGGGCTTGGGCTCTAGTATGCCAGGCACCCCACACGTTTCATTTTGCATTATTAATATTTAAACCAAAGCAGCTGTGCTCAGCCCTCTTTGAGCCCAGAGTCTGCCCAAGGCCCTCATGGTGGCTTTTCTCTGGGGCCAAATGCACCAGCTAGCAAGCCCACCATTGACCCCATGCCTTTGGCCTTCTGGAGTGCATTTCCCCAGTAGCCAGCCACTCCTTGATGACATTTCTGAGAGTCTTTTTGAGTCAGGAGGACTGGTAGTGGTGGTGGATCCTTATCAAATGTGCCTGAAAGTCCTCAAGGGGACAAATAGGTAAGATTACCTCTGTCTCTGGGTTTGCCTCCTTCGTTACAAGAGCATCTCTCACACTATGCCAAGCATGTGATCATTGGAGTTGGGGATTCTCCTTAGAGACATTTGCAAGTTTAAACCTTATGAGACAAAAGAGAGGCACAGACAGACAGACAGACAGACAGAAAGAAAGAAAGAGGCAGAGAGACAGAGAACACTTTCGAAACTTGCTTCAATACCATTCAGCCCTGCCTGGAGTTCTCTGGAACTGTGCTACAGACATGGGGGTGCTGTCTATCTCAGACACAGTTCTTCCACAAACCTTTTGTAACTTTATTTGCCTCTGTAGTCCCAGGATGTATCACTCTGTAACCTGCATAATGACTACATTCCTCCCTTTGTCAAACCCATGTTGTGTGCATCTCCTTATATTACAAACCTTTGTTTCTATACCAATAAAAGTAGCATTTATTGCATGCTTTCATGCAGTGTTTTACATAACATATAACATATAACATGCAATTCTCACTGGGCGTGGTGGCGCANGCCTTTAATCCCAGCACTTAGGAGGCAGAGGCAGGTGGATTTCTGAGTTCGAGGCCAGTCTGGTCTACAAAGTGAGTTCCAGGACAGCCAGGGCTGTACAGAGAAACCCTGTCTCAAAAAACCAAAACAAAAAACAAACAAACAAAAAAAAAACATGCAATTCTCACAACAATCCTCTGAAATGAGAAATATAATTATCTCCATTACACAAGAGCAAAACTGAGATTTGCAGATGGTGCATGGTTTGTGTCTATTGCTGTGATGAAACACTGTGGTGATTTGAATACACTTGGCCCGGAGAGTGGCACTATTTGGAGATATGGCCTTGCTGTAGTAGGTGTGGCCTTGTTGGAGGAAGTGTGTCACTGTGGGGGTGGGCTTTGAGAACTTCCTCCTAGCTGCCTGAGGATTCCAGTCTTCTCCTGTTTGCCTTCAGATGAAGATGTAGAACTCTCAGCTCTTCCTGTACCATGCCTGCCTGGATGCTGCAATGCTCCCACCTTGATGATAATGGACTGAATCTCTGAACCTGTAAGCCAGCCCCAATTAAATGTTGTCCTTATAAGAGTTGCCTTGGCCATGATGTCTGTTCACAGCAGTAAGACCCTAACTAAGACAAACACCTTGACCAAAAGCAGCATGGGAGGAAAGGTTTTACTTCATCTTGAAGTTTATAGTCTATTACTGAGGGAAGTCAGAGCAGAAACTCAAGCAGGGCAGGAACCTGGAGGCAATAACTGATGCAGAAGCCATGGAGAGGTACTGCTTTTCATGGTTTGCTCAGCCTGCTTTCTTATAGAATCCAGGACCATCAGCTCAGGGATGGCCCCACCCACAATGGACTGGGCCTTCCCCATCAATCACTAATCATTAAGATTGCCTCCTGCCTGATCTTATGCAGTCATCTCCTCAATAGAAGTTCTCTCTTCTCAGAGGACTATAGTTTGTGTTGGGTTTACATAAAACTAGCCAGCATGGTTTGTCAGATATTTCACAGCCAGAAACTACATGTTTCCCCCTATAATCTAAGTCAAGATTCAAACTCCCATTCTACCAGAATTTAACTTCCCTGTGATTATTTTCTATTTCCAAATAGAAAAATAATGCTAACCTTAATTTCATTTTTCAAACAGACTATCCAATCCTGCCTGAGCTGGATTAGAAATAGACAGAGGTTATGGTGCAGGGGAAAGTTGAAAATATTAAACAAAAGAACTATGTATCTAATATGGATCCTGCTGCACTTACAGACAGTGTGCATTGATGTCTGAGACACTGAGGCGCTTTAGTGACAGTGAGGATAATGGCAGTGACATGTTGGTGACATGTGGAGAGCCTTGTGGGACTTCCAAGCATCCCTCAGAGCTATCATAAGCCAAGTATCACTGTCACGACCCTGTTTGTTTTATCTAGAGTTATATAGCTGAACGCTGCAAAAACCTAATGACTTAGGAGGATCACAAAATTACATTCATTTTGTTCATAAAGTCCTGACTGGAGTTGGGTAGACCCTCCTCCCTGCTCGCTTCTGTTCTTTCAGCAATGGCTGAGCCACTGTGGAAGACTGACCACACACTCCTCACAGGGCACTCACCTGTCTGCTCACTAGGACTGTCAGCTGAGGTCCCACTGGGATTCCAGGACAGACCCTACACGGCCCCTCCTGCATGGGCTGGGCTTTCTCAGCCCAGGTGGCCAAGTTCTAAGTAGGTGATAGAAAAAGAGTGGACCAGGAGAAGCCTGCTGTGACCTAGTCTATGAAGTCCCTCAATGCCATTTCTAGCACATTCTGTGTGTGGATGCAATTTTCCCAAGGGTGATGGCTAGGCTCTGGAAGAAGACATGGCACCAAGCATACTGCTGTGGTCTGTTTTGGAAAGTATACCCAGAAGGGTGTTGAGATTTGGGGGGCCTCGCACCTGAAGCATGAGAAGGGCTCGCCTGAGTGACTAGACTCATGCCAAACTGAGCTAGGCTCTGAGGGAGTCGTAGACAATCTTAGAACTTGACTCTTCTGCTGGGGGGAGGCTGGGCCCTTCTGGAGCAGCCACCAATTGGTAAGATTTGGAAGCACCATGAACAAAGAGGAGTGAAGAACCTGGGTCTGAGTCTGAGTCTAGTCACTCAGGGAGGCCCTAATATGCCCGAAGGAGATGAAAGGGAATGAATACAACAGGCACTCTTGGGATGTGGAATTCCAGATGTAAGGAGATAGTGGGGGCTTGGAGGAGAAAATGTCAGTGGGATATCAGCTTCCAGGAAAAAAGGAGGAATACTTGTGGGAACGGAAGAGGGTAGTACTGGGGACAAGACAGGAAAAGGTGAGGGGTGTCCGGTTGGAATGGAAGAGCTCCTTCTAGAGAAGTTAAACCTGAACTTTGAGGTCCGCCAAGCCCTCTGGCAGATGCAGGTAAACCACACCGATGTGATTCAAACCATCACTTCTGAGCCCTAAATCAGTCCCAGGAGATAGAAAGACCCCAATTTCTGCATAGACTATTGAGCAGCCCAGCGCACAGCCCTCTTTCACCAGGCTAGGGCCAGAGCAAAGGGCCCTGAGAGATCCCTACACAGTCCAAGAGCAAGAAGGAAGATGCGATAGAGACGGGACTTCAGGCCATGTGACATGTGACCTTCAAGCGTCTATTTGTGAGTGTGGGCTGATACGTCTACGGGTGTTGGTGACTAATCTGTTGGGCTCCATTCAAGTCTCAGCTCAGTCTTGGCACACCAAGGCAGCCAGCAGCACCAGAGTAAGGCAGTTATGATGGCACCGTGTCTCAACACATGTGGGCACAGTCACCTCTCTGCTCCACCACCCACAGCTGTATAACTCTCTATGGGCCTTACATAAGATCGTTTACGCTCAGTGACTACTATAGGGCCTGGCACCTATGGAACCAAGAAATAGTCATTCTTTCTCCCTCTCCCTCCCCTAGTTTCCTCCTCCCCTCTTCCTCTTCCTCCTCTTTCTTCTTCTTCCTCTTCTTCTTCCTCCTCCTTTCCCTCCTCCCCTTCCCCTTTCCCCCTCCCCCTTCCCCTCCCCTTCCCCTTCCTTTGTATAAACACTGAAGCACAATTCAACCTTCCACCCCTTTAACATCTCTTTGTTCCAACCCAGACCAAGAGAGGTGAAAGTGATGGAACTTTGTGGAGGAGCTGGGGACAGACACACTTACCTTTTGTTACCCAGCGCAGTCCTTGCTCCTTCTCCCAAGTGTCACAGAGAAGCCACACTTGGCACAGGGAAACCCTGGCCAGAGCCAATAAGGTTTCTCTAAAGTCTCCCCACCTCTGCATCCCTGACTTCTGAGACCTCTCAGTTTCTCGTCTCTAAACCAGGGTTGGTATTTGAGTGGAAGAGACTACAGTCCAGGCTTCCCTGTAGGACGTTTTATTCTCACACGATTTTTTCGGGGTCTCTGGAAGTCTCCCACTACCTCCCAATAGTCCCATGCCAAAAGTGCTTCCCCTGTAGCTGTAAGGAGGGTGAAAGCAGCCAGCCTCAAGTCTCTGTGGCTTCTCTTTGAGACCTGGACTAGCCTGGCAGTGTGGTTTCTTTATCCCCTCCTCTCCTGGCAGCAGCAACATCCTCCAGTTAAGTCCTGCCTAGACCGGATTGGGGAAGAGGGAGGTTGGGGTCCATGGAAGTCATAACCCTGAGCTTTATGGGGCTTGCAAGGCCAGGTGCAGAGCTGGGTCCCACCCTTTCTCAACATCTTGTTAAAAGATAAAAGAAAAGAAGGGGGGGTCACTGTAGCAGAAGCAGGTCCAAATGAGAAAGGATGTTAGACACAGTGTGATCATGTCGTGACCAGTCAGTGACAGGAAAAAGCAAGCATCCATGGGTTGACAAAGGTTACTGACTACAGAACTAGGGTTCAGAGAGGTGTTAGAAAAGCCGGGTTTCACTTGAAAAGGAACAACAGCCTCCTTCCAGGAGACCCAGCTCACAATTCCCAGAAAAGTTACAGTCAGGTTCTTCTTTTGGGAGACCCATTCCTATCTTCCCCAACCTCAGACCTGTACCAGAGAAGGGCCTCTGAGCAGCTGGAGTCCAACACTACCTCTGCTCTTCCAGCCCCTAACATTTATCTTTGGGTTATTTTCACTCCTGAGAACAAAGACGCTTTCTATTCAGCAAGTGGCAGGAAGCCACACCTCTGACAAGCCATAGATCACCCTGGGGGGGGCAGGAGGAGCTGGTTTGGCACGTGGGCCTGTGGCCTGTTCCTTCTTCCCACCCAGACCCTCAGAGGCAGTGTCTGGCTTGTGACTTGTGATGGGATCCCAGACAGAAGGCAGAAACACACTGGTCCTAGAAGCTGGACACCAAGATGGAACAAGAAATGGGGCATGGCTAAGTCCCAGAGAGCGAGAACCATCAAGGACAAGTTAGGAGCCCTGAGCAATCCCTTCCATGGGCCCAGACTCTGGGACGCAGTTTCCTCCCAAGAGATACATGATGGTCACCTGAATCAGCGAGAGCTTCAAAGAAAGCTCTCAAAGAAAAGTCACCAGGACAGGAAAGACAGATCCTAAACCCTGGACAGGCACAAGCTCTGTAGCTGGATTTTCTGTAAGAGGTTTAATTTGTTAAACCTTGGTATGAACCCTGTATAAGTTGGAACCTTGGTTCTTTCCTCTCTGTACACGGGGCTTCTCAATCTTATGGCTGGTGGGTACTTCAGAAAATCATTTATATATTTGTGAGTACATGCCATGGTACATGCGTGTTTACATGCACACATTTATACACTTACAGCTGCACACATAGAGACATGCAAGATTATATATCTAAAGATGCAAACATATAAACTATCTTTATTTTTATACATTCAACAAGAAGTTAAACACATCAATCTATTTAAACTTAGCCTAGAATGTATAAATCATCCTGCATTTGTCACCTCGCTACTGACTGTTCCATTAGATGGCTATTGGCAGTAATAGGAATAAAAGACCATCTTGGTTTGAGAGGGGCAGCACATAATCATGCAACTTGCTCTTTCGTGAATATTTGTGGATGTCAGTTGAGTCATTCCTGTAAGGACTGCCAGGCAGTTTGAGAGGCACATGGACAGTTTGCCTGGTGAATATTGTTAAAATATTCTCCATAGGAAAGGCTGCATGCATTTACACAGACTCTAATGCATTAAAGAACTGGCTCCCCAGCATCTGCTAACACAATGTGCTAGCAACATTTCAGTCCACACTGAGATGAGAATAGCAGTAGTTCCCTGTGGTTAGATGTTGCATTTCATGCATCACAAATAAGATTGAGAACTTCTTGGGTAGTTAAAGGTCATTTATATTTAAGGAAGCTTTGCAGCTGGGTGCACGCTTTTAATCCCAGCACTCCGGAGGCAGAGGCAGGCGGATTTCTGAGTTCGAGGCCAGCCTGGTCTACAAAGTGAGTTCCAGGACNAAAAAAAAAAAAGAAAAAAAAGGAAGCTTTGAAAATACACAAATCCCTGGGTTCTAAACTTTAAAATAAGATTCAGTGACCCCACCCTAGTTAGTGCTTTTAAAAAATATTCATTGGAGGTAGATAAATATTTCATAAGTAAAACATGAAGTATATAATCTGGAAAGGCAACAACTGGTAAGATGTATTTTGACTAAAAAGTTACAGACTGGCTCCTTCCGAGAGTGTGAAAACAAGCAATGATCTAGCAGAAGATATGTATTTGGTTATAAGTACAAAGAACATACAACCAGATGTGAGTGCCTACCCATCAACAAGAAGCATTAACAGCCTAATTTTTTTTTTAGACAGAACCAAAATAAAAAGAGATGTTTGCAAACTAAGATAGATGAATGGCTGGTACCCACATGAAAAGATGTGTATTTCACAACTATTCAGGAAAAGGGAAATTAAAACCACAATAATTAAAAAAGGAAAGAAAGAAAAGAAAGGGAGGGAGGGAGGGAGGGAGGGAGGGAGAGAGGGAGGCAGAGAGAGAGAGAGAGAGAGAGAGAGAGAGAGAGAGAGAGAGAGAGAATCAGCAGTACAGTACACTGGTAAATGTTTAACAACTGACTGTACACAGGAAAAAATGTTTTTTAAAGCCATTTGTGGTACTTACTCGTGGCAATATCTCCTGACACCAATGTGACACCACTCGATGCAGAATTTGGGGATAAATGTACAAGAGTTAACACTCAGGAGACACCCAATCTGGTTCCAGCGTGTCCTAGAAACTGCCACACACCCAGGAAAGCTAAAATGAAAGGCCAACCATGCAAGCCCTGGCAGGAAAGCACCCCACTGCTTGGAGTGCAGTTTGGTAGCAATGGGGAAAGCCTTGCTCTGAACACACCTGCTCTCCTGGTGCTGGCTACCCTGGGGAAACAAGCACTTCTAAGATCTAACTCTAATCAATATGAGAAGCTTCAAAAGATGCGGAATGAGTCAACTACCTGCCACATCTTGGCAGGCGTTTCCTGAGCCCTTTGGCTTCTTATACATCAAAGGATAATGGGACCATCTTCTATGATGATACAAAAGAAATGGCTGGGCTGAAGGGATGGCTCAGTGGTTAAGAGCACTGACTTTTCTTCTAGAGGTCCTGAGTTCAATTCCCAGAAACTACATGGTGACTCACAACCATCTGTAAACGGGATCTAATGTCCTCTTCTGGTGTGTTTGAAGATAGTTACAGTGTACATAAAATAAATAATCTTTTTAAAAAGGAAGGAAAGAAGGAAGGAAGGAAGGAAGGAAGGAAGGAAGGAAGGAAGGAAGGAAGGAAGGNAAAGAAGGAAGGAAGGAAGGAAGGAAGGAAGGAAGGAAGGAAGGAAGGAAGGAAGGAAGGGAGGAAGGGAAGGAGGGAGGGAGGGAAGAAGGAAGGAAGGAAGGAAGGAAGGAAGGAAAGAAAGAAAGAAAGAAAGAAAGAAAGAAAGAAAGAAAGAAAGAAAGAAAGAAAGAAAGAAAGAGAGAAGAGAAGAAAAGAAAAAGAAATGGCTATGCATGCTTCTAGTGTGGCTGGCTAAAAATTGTTTTTTATGATGGGCACACCTTTAATCTCAGCACCTGGGAGGCAGAAAAAGGTGGAGCTCTGTGAGTTCCAGACCAGCCAGAGGTATATAGCAAGTCTGAATCAAAAAAGTTATTTTTTTTAATAGTGATCATTTTTCTTTTTAAATTTTATTGGCTTTGTGTGCATATGTGTATGTGTGTAGGATCACACATTCCATACCACACAGACAGAAGTCAGAGCACAACCGAGAAGACTCGGTTCTCTCCTTCCACCTCATAGGTCTTGGGATTCCAACTCGGGTCATCAGGCGTGGCAGGAAGCGCCTTCAGCAGCTGAGCCATCTTGCCAGCCCCCAGAGAATTTCCTTCCAGCTTCATTATTACACATAAATGCTGACTGAGGCTGTCTTGGTGAAGCCACCATCCAGGTCCTTTCTTGGAAAAGCTATGGGGGGTTTGTTAGCACGGTGACTCATCTTAAAACCATCTTGGAGTTGATGAGAGTCATTAAGCAATCTGTTGATGCTGCCGTGGCTTATGAGCGTTGAAGCATGTCATGGGTGTCAATATTTTGTGTCCAAAGAGCTAGGACCATGTCTTGATGATAAGTTGACAATCATAAACATATGCGTTCACAGACAAGTATTTTAACTGTGTGTAGGATTACTGCCAACTTGTGCCATATAACTGGAGGAATTCAGACTAAAACTTATTTCACTCAAAAACGGAGAAATGGGTGGTGTGTTTACAATCGCACATACCTCTCTTTTTTGATATAGTATTGATGAGAATCAAATCCTTACTTATAGTGTATTGATAACAGCAATGATTTCTACGTTAGCTTACCACTGTAAGGATGAGTCAACACGTGCAGTTACAGATCCCAAACCTGCCGAGCTGACCAGATTTGGAAATAGAATCTTTGCTGATAGAGCCGAATTAATAATTTTAATATCATCTGTATCCCTGGGCATGGTGACTCAGACCTTTAATCTCAGCTCTCAGGAGACAAAGACAGGCTGACCTTTGTGAGTTTGAAGCCAGCCTGGTTTGCATGACGAAACTCATGTCAGCCAGTGCTGCAAAAAATGAGAGCCTGTCTTAAAGAACAAAAACAAAAGGATTATCGGGATCATCCAGATAAGCCGAAAGCCCAGTGATAAGTGTTCTTATAGCAAGCAGAGCACACCCCGACATAACGACAGAGTTAAGTCTAGAGTTACAAGGCCCAGGCCGAGGAACAGCCAACACCATTAGAGACAAGAGATCAAGAGGATTTTCCCTTACAGTTTTGTGAAGAGTCCTCTCGACACCTTGGTTTCAGACTTGTGGACTCCAGAACTTTAAGTTATTATTAACCACACAGCTTCTGGCCATCTGTTGCAGTAGCTGTAGGGACGAAGCTAACACTATATAATATAAACTTAGTCTCTCCTCCACTGTCCAAATTCTGAATAAATAATAGATACACAATTTGAAATGCCCTCCAGCCATGCATCTCACCTTGCCACAGAGTGTACAGAAGTCTCTGGAAGCTGTTCCTGGCACAGATGGCCAGCAACAAACTACACACAAAAGGCCTGAAAGTGACATAAGAATGAAATGTCTTCCTGGGGGGGGGAGGGGGCTGGGGATGTGGCTCTGGGGATAAAGAACTTGTTCTGAAAGAGTAAGGGAGGGAGCCCTGATCCCCCGGGATCAGCGGTTCTCAACCTGTGGGCCACAACCCCTTGAAAGGTTGACTAACCCTTTCGCAGGGGCCCTTTAAGACCATCAAAAACATAGATATCTACATTACGATTCATAACCGTAGCAAAATTAGTTGTGAAATAATTTAATAGCTTAATATTACGGTTGGGAGTCACTTCAACATGAGGAACTATATCAATGGGTTGTAGGAGGGTTGAGAACCACTGCCCGTGTAAATGCTGAGTGGGCATGCTGGCACACCTGCAAGTCCAATACTTAAAAGGCACAGAGGATCTCTGAGCAAGATAACTAGCTACACTAGTTTGCAGCTGCAAGACCTTGCCTCAATGATTTAGATGGAAAGTAATGAAGAAGACTCCCAAAGCCAGCCTCTGCTCCTCACGCTCATGTGCGTGTGTGCGTGTGTGTGTGTGTGTGTGTGTGTGCGCGCGCGCGCGCGCGCGCATGCATGCACGCGCGCGCGCACTCGTGTTCACACGCACCAAGGGCACTCAGCGTGGCTTGTCAAGACAAAATGGGAGTGGTAAAAGAGCAAGTCTCAAAAGATCTGTTTTCAGTTTTATCAAACATCACTCCAGGGTGTGCAACTAGAGTTTCTAACTCCAGTCCTTGGAAGGAGGTGCAAACGCAGGGGCTCTGAGCTTAAGCTCTTGGACTGTATGTAATTTGTCAATGGGTTAGTCTCCACTTGCCTTTCCTGAGATCTACAAGGGGCTAGCCAGAAGACACTGCAGTAAGTCCTGGTTCTAAAAGAGAAGCAGCCCTGATTGTGGGAATAGTCCCAGGAAGACAAGAGCACATAACAAGGGTGGAACAAGGAAAAATAAACCCTCAGCAAGCTCAAAGGGCCCTCTTGTTACACTCACACAGGAGGTAGGAAAGTGTGGGCCCATCCTGAGGGGTGTCTAGGGCAAGAGTTATGCAAAGAGCCGGAAGAAAAGTGAGTGCAGCGATTGGAGTCTGCTCCTCTGTTGGAGGAAGGGTTTTCCCATCAGAAAGAACAAATATTGACAGGTCAGGTTAGGAGCCAGCTAGGAAGAATAGAGTGCTTCCTCCCACCTCAGGCTCACAGTAAACAGGAGTCTCTTGGTACCTGCTTTCCATACAGGGGCTCAGAGAAACTCGTGGGTGAAGTGGGTCAGTAAGAGCAAGGCTGGCAAAGATGGAGAAACATGCTCGAATTCTGGAGCTGAGCAGACACGGTTAGGACCTTGCTCTCTTCTGCTGCGATGCTGGCCTCTGAGACAGACAGTTGTTAGTTAGTGTCTTAATCAAGGCTGCCATGACTGCTGGAGAAATATCCAGGGATCAGACCTCCATCGATGACATTGTATCATCGGAGGTGTGGGATGGGTCACTGCTTGCCCACTCACCCTCCTGCTAGCTGTGTGCGATACTGCCCTGGCTACACCTGGTCTCCCAAAGGGCTAGCCCTCAGGGGCACAGCCTCATCCCTTCTGGTATCTTCTGTACCTCAGAATCATCCAGGACAATAGCATAGCCCCTCCTCACCCTCTATCTCTACTGAGCCCCTCAGATCCCAGCTTGAGCAATGCTCCCTTAGGAAATCTACCCAATTACTTGTTAGCATTTTTCTCATGGCTCTTTGCTAAGAGATTTTAAATGTTATTTTTAATTGTAATTTTAAATGTTAAAGGGTATGTTTCCCTGCATCTAGTGTCTAATGTCACATTACTCCACAGTGAGTCCCTGGGAGTCAGGCTATACATTGCTCATAGATATATCCCTTGTGACTGTTGTCAGAAACCTGTGCCATACACAGACTGAGAATTCTGTAAAACACAGGCATCCTCTCTGGGACTCGGTTTCCTTGTGTGTAAAATGAGATAATAACAGAACTTATTCAACACGGTGCCGAGGGATGACCAAATAAGTTAGTCATAGAACGAAAGGCCGTGGACAGTTTCCAGATGTACCAAGGACACAACAAATATTACTTATTTTTAAATATATTTATTTAGTTGTTATTGTGCGTATGTATGATGACATGGGGCAGGTGACACAGGTACCAAAATACTTGTGTGGAGGTCAGAGAATGACTTTGTAGAGTAGGTTAGGGTCCTTCCAGTGTGGACTTGGGTTTGCCAGACTCACGGTGAATACTTTCGCCTGGTGGGTCACCTCACTGGCCTCGAGAATTAGTTCTTTAAAAAAATAAACACAGCCAGACTGGGGCGTGGCTCTATAGTGTCTTCGCGAGCATTTGCAGAGCCATGGGTTTAATCCCTAGCACTGCAAACTCCAGGTATGGCGCTGCACACCTGTAAGGAGAGAACTGGGGAGGTGGAGGCAGGATCAGGTGTTCAAGATCATCTTTGGCTACCTAGTGAGTTCAAGGCTTGCCTGGGCTACTTGAGATCCTGTCAATGAATGAATGAATGAATGAATGAATGAATGAATAAATGAATGGAATCTTATAGAGGTCAGGTTTTGCCTGAAAGTAAGGTGTACTAGTGGGAGAAATGGATGCGATCTCCTCTCTGTGTGCTCCGTTTGTCTGTGATGTGAGGTATTTTCACCTTCTGTTACACAGCCGCACCACACTATCAAATGCTGCAGACCCAGACTCGGCTTCTCGGTAGATTTCTGAAAGTCAATACAAATGACAAATAGAAGATGGGTTATAAAGCCCAGAGTGGTGTTTGAAGTCCAGCAGGGTTGCAGGTTCCCTGTTGATCAGACAAAAGCTTAATAAAAAGGACTACCTTCATCCACCAACCTCCTTTTCTGCTCTCCACATTTCAACCGACATTGATTTTTATGTCTACTCTCCCTCCCTTTAACAAGGCTGGGGATCACTGCCATGAAGAACACGCTGTCCCTGTGTTAATGTGTATATAGTCAGTGTATCTAAGGTGCATAGCACCCAGGCTAGTCCTTAGGGTGGTACTGGTAAGGCTGGAAGGTGGATGCAGCGGGCTTGGCCACTGGAAAGACTGACAGCCAGTATTCAGACTCGGCCCTTACTCTAACGTTCCCAGCAGCCACACACAAAGACATAAAGCTTAGCGTGCATGGGGCCCCAATCCAACCCATGGCCTGCTCTGGCCCTTCCTAGGGCAGTCAGAATTCACATTCCCAGTGCTGACACTGAATACATGTCAAGATAACTCAAGCACCAACTACAGCTCCAAAGACTTCTTTCCTACACTGCTCTCAGTTCCAGCTTCAACTCCAATTCCAAAGATAATATGGAAGAGGATCTCCAGTATCCCACAGCTGGTAGCCTTTTGGGGACAGCTGTCTGCAATTTGTATGGCGCTGTTTGTTTGTAAGTTGTTTTCATTCGCCTTTGCTTTGTTGTGAGACAGGGTCTCATTATGCATCCCAGGCTGGCTTTGAACTCCAGGTCCTCTGGCTCCTCTGGTGTCTGCTGAGTGCTAGGATGACAGTTGTGTGCTACCACAGCCGGCTTGCAATTTGCAGCTTGCAATGTGCCTCAGCCCATCCTCTTTTGGGACCTATGCCATTAGCAAAAGAGTTAGTAGACAGAGCCCTTGGAAAGCCCCAGACACCAGGAAGCCGTGGCCAAGAAACGGGAGCATGTAGTTATTCCCTCCATGAACAGCATAATAGGAAAGACATTCTTAGGAAACTCCACTACAGGCTGGGGTCTGCAGGAGTCATCAGGAAGTGGGATTATCCTCAATTTGTAAATGGTAAGTGACTGGCAGCCTCTAGGAAGAAAGTGCTATAGAGCGGATAGTCCAGAGGGAGTGTTAGGATTTTTAGGGACCTCAGCATGTTTGACACTTTGTCAGCCTCCTCCAGAGCCTCAAAGGCTGGCTGCGGGTGCCAGGTCTGTGACCCACAGAGCAGAGGACCAAATGTGACCAAACCTTGCCAAGCAGGGTTTCCCATGCCTAACTCCGCCAAACAGAGGCCTTAGGGGAAGCCCCAGAGATGGGCTCCTTCGAAGCCAGCGGGGTCAGTCTGGGAATGTGACTCCAAAACGGGCTGTCAATCAAAAAAATCAAGACAAATAACAGGCCCAGCCACAAAGCCTGGGGGCAGAGAGGGATGGAGAGCAGGCAGGGTCGGGAGGAGAAACAGCCAGTTGCAGCAAGGGGGTGAGGGATGGGGGCTGAAGGCACCCTGAATTAATCTTAGTGTCTGGATAGCTATGTCCCAAGCAGTTTTTTTTTTTTTTTTTTTTTTTAATGCACAAGTTTTTGTGGAGAAGTCCATTTCCTTTTTTGAACAATCTTTTTCCAGATATTTAAAAAAAAATGGACAAAAATTTAGAAAGCATTTGAGAGTTGACACAAGTAAATTAAAATGAGTTTTGACCCTTGACCATAGGTCATGGTCTCTCGATGGACGGGGCATTACCAGCACATAATAATTTCAAGAATGTATCCCTTTGCCTCCTGAGTTCATTGAGTCACACCTAGTGTGGGGGGAGGGGGAGCTTTTGCTCCTGCCCTTTGTCTCAGAGGACACAGCCTCCTTGAGAGAAGCCAAGGCTACAGTCAGTCCAGGTTGACTCATCCTGCTTCTCACACAGAAGTAGAAGCAACTGGAGTTTCAGGTCCTCTGTTACTTGAGTCACTGCTCTGCGGGTGCCAACCCTTGACTGAGCACTCACATCTTTGACCCAGGTTATCCCACCATCTACCCAGGTTATCCCACTGGCACACACATGCAGCACACTCCTATATCATGCTGCCACACACAGGTACTCTCTCTCTTTCTCTCTCTCTCTCTCTCTCTCTCTCTCTCTCTCTCTCTCTCTCTCTCACACACACACACACACACACACACACACACACAGAGAGTTATCTGTTCTTTCCATTATATCCCCCACCCCCAGGTTTGGTATAAAGCCTGCTATGGCATTTACTGTGCACAGACGGTGCCCATCAATCTGTCTTGATTGTCAAATATATCCATATGTCTGAAACACTCTGATCTTTCATAAGATATACCAGATCTGAATGGCAGTCTCAAGGCTTAGCTTGTGCACCCCATTTTCTCCTCTCATCTTTTAATTCCTGATAAACTTTCACATACAGAGTTCCAGAGACAGAGGAGGAGCAATGGTAGAGAATGGATGTCCAAGTGGCTACCACTGCACCGTGTGTGCCCACTGCTGAGGGCCAGCAGGGTAACAACAACCCGTTTCTAGATCCGGGCATTGGATTCCTTAGTTCTGGAAGGAAGGCTGAATGCCCAGAGGCTGAAACAGGTGCAGCAATGTCATGAAGGACATGGGTAAGCTCCAGCTGCTGAGAAGGGAAAGAGGAGGGGATGGGGTAGAAAAGTTGGAACCCCAGATGAACTCTGGGGTACTCACTCCAAGTTCCAAATTTGTAGAACTGACAGAAGTCCCCCGGGGCTGCTAAAATGGCAGTCACCAGCGTCTTTGTCCTGCTGGATCAGGGATAGGTCATGGGCTAACAGGGCCAGACCCAGCATTGGCACAGCTTCAGAATTGCCCTCTCCTCTCCCTGTTTCAACAGCTGATCAAGTTCAACCTCCATCCATGTCCTTGACTCCGTGTCAGGGCTAGAGCACCCAAGACATCTTACTGCACAATAAGCACAGCCTGGGGACAGGTCTCTGGATGCTTGTGGAGATGTCAAGATCTCAGTGACGTCCACATGACCATCTAATATCAAACTTGGAGGTGATGACTCCAAGTTTGACTCGAAGCAATGGCAGTGGCAAGCCCTACCCCCCCTGTACAGAAATAACTGGCTTCCCTCTTCCCTCCTACCAGTTGGCAACTTCAGGTACAACTCACCAGGCTTGAATCCGCAACCCTCCTCCGGGGGCCCATTAGCATCTTTAAGGTTCTTATTCTTATACACATCCTGTGCTGGGACAGTCCTCTTCCTTAAGGCATTAGCACCTTCCACAGGCCTTTTATCACCCCAGCCTCTCCTGCCTGAGAGGTCAGCCTTCAATCCACAAGTGTCTGGAGAAGAGACCCGGAAGGCCAGTCACACTTCCCCAACACAGCCTGTCTTTTCCTGCCGGAGGCACGTCCTTCTGTCTGGAGCTCCTTCCCACACTTTCTCCCTCCCCCCAGAGGTGTTCCCCTAATCAGTAGGCATCAGTCGTCTCTAATCAACCCCCTGTTTTGACTATTTTAGCAGTAATAAAAGGGCCATAAAGAGCGAGTCAGTGGGCCTCCAGCAGCACGGAGCTCTCTCTCTGTGATATAATGAAAAACACCAAGTGCTTCCTCAGAGCCTTAAGTGACAGCCCTGGCAGCAGAGCTATTGGAGGAAGCCTAATTATGCTATAAATTAAAGGACTTTTTTTTTAAACCCAACATTATGACCTTTAATAAGATTGTTTTTACAACCGGCTGTCAATAAATCATCCAGGAGCGCCAGCAAGAAGCATTCTCCTAGAACTTCTGTGAATTTCATTAGCTGTAGTTTATTTGGGTTTTGGTGTGCTATGGTGTTTTTTTAAAATCTCAAATTAAAAGCTCTGAGCCATAAAAGCTAATTCAGAAAAGTTCCAGTTTCGGCTTCTGAAAACAAGCCCCCACCCTACCTCCACCCCGGCCCAGCCACCCCCCATTGGAGAAATAGCTGAAATGGGACCAAGCCAGAAGGTCATTAGCTGGGAAAGAATGACAAGTGGCTGAGGCTACACCAGTTCTGGCAGCTGGGAGTACCCAAAGAACCGGAAGGTGATAGGCCCAGAGTGGACAGCTGACCCGTGGGAAGGGATGACGGAGGGATAAAGAAGATGGCCCTGACCCCTAAACCAGTATCTTTGACCAGATAAGAGCAAGCCACCAAACAAACTGTTCAATCCGGGTACAGTTCATAGCTTCTTCATGAAGACCATGAAACTACACACTTTAAGACAAGGAGACAGAGGAAGAATAAAAAACAGCCTAATTCCACTGTTTTTCCTTTTAGTTTTGCAAGGCAGGATTTCTCTGTGTGCCCCTTGGCTGTCCTGGAACATGCTCTGTAGACCAGGCTAGTGTTGAACTCACAGAGCTCTGCCTGCCTCTGCCTCTGCCTCTGCCTCTGCCTCTGCCTCTGCCTCTGCCTCTGCCTCTGCCTCTGCCTCTGCCTCTGCCTCTGCCTCTGNCTCTGCCTCTGCCTCTGCCTCTGCCTCTGCCTCTGCCTCTGCCTCTGCCTCTGCCTCTGCCTCTGCCTCTGCCTCTGCCTCTGCCTCTGCTTCCTGAGTGCTGGCCATCATCTCCTGGCTCTTTACCCTGTTCTTATTCATCTGTTTGTGCAAGAGGGGCTTGCATGCCGTAGTATGTGTGCTAAGGTCAAAAAATGACTTAAGGGGTCATCGTGAGGAGCCCAGGGATCGAACTCAGGTAGTCAGGCGCCACAGCAAGCATTAGTACAGGTGGAGACCTCTCTCTGGCCTGTAAGAACATTTAAAAGCATATGAGGGAGGGACTAGAGAGATGGCCAAGGAGAGGGCTCAGGAGGTAAAGTGCTTGCTATGCAACTCTGCAAGTGTAAGGACCTAAATTCAATCCTCATTGACCATGTAAAACCCCAAGTGTGGCTTCTCATACGGGAGATAGAGACAGAAAGATCCCAAGGCTCACTGACCAAACAACCGAGCAAAACCCCTAATGCTGAGTCCTGGGTCCCCACAAAAAGATCTTGTTTCAAAACCCAAGGTGGTTGGCTTGGCACCTAAGGAATAACATCTAATGTTGACCTCTGGCACACACACACACACACACACACACACACACAGGAAACAGAACAGGTAAAATGAGGCTTTGTCTACTTTTTAAGAAAGCAAAACACCAGGTGGCAGTGGCACGCGCCTATAATCTCAGCACTCAGGAGGCAGAAGCAGGCAGACCTCTGTGAGTTCAAGGACAGCCTGGTCTACAGCACAAGTTCCAGGACAGCCAGGGCTACACAGAGAAACCCTGACACACACACACACACACACACACACACACACAAACAAACAAAAACAAAAAAAGAGGTCTGGAGAGATGGCTTAGCAGTCAAGAGCACCAACTTCTAGAGGTCCTGAGTTCAATTCCCAGCAACCCCATGGTGGTTCACAACCATCTGTAATGGGGTCTGATGCCCCCTTCTGGTGTGTCTGAGGAGAGCAATGGTGGTGTACTCACATGCCTAAAATAAATCTCTAAAAAAGAAAAAGAAAAAGAAAAAGAAAAAAGGAAGGAAGAGAAGGAGGGAAGGAAAAGGAAGCAGACATATCTGGTAGGCAGCACAGAACAGCTGGTTTACCAGCACAGGCCAGTCTTGGGAACCTAGGTCTGTTAAAATTCCAATGTCCATTATGGTATCTTAAGGAAGTGACTGTACACAGTTAAGATTACAGAGCCACACATCTCTAGCTCAAATCCTGGCTTGGACCTTTGCAAGCTGGTATCATCTTAAGCAAGTGACTCATCTTTCTGGGCCACACAAGTCTGCATGCTCTCAGTAGCTATCAGTTAATGCTATGGTTTCTCTACGGTTTCACTGGGACCCCCCCACCCCCAAAGGCTCCTGTGTTGAAATTTACTCTCCATTGCAATCTCCCAAGAGGGTGGCAATTGAATGCCATTGGATGTTGCTTTAGTTAGGAGTCTACTGCTCTGGAGAGTCACCGTGACCATGACAACTCTTATAAAGGAAACCACTTCACTGGTGCTGGCTTGCAGTTCAGAGGTTTAGTGTATTATCATGTGCTAAAAAGCATGGTGGCATACAGGTAGACATGGTGCTGGAGATGGATCTGAGAGTTCTACATCTAAACCACTAGGCCTGGCCTAAGCTTCCCGGACCTCCAAGTCTACCTCCTACAAAGCCATATCTAGTCTAACAAAGCTATACTTCCTCTTTCCAGACCTTAATTTCTTATTCAAGTTACCCAGCTTCTTAGTACAGTGGCAGAAACAAATTAATAAAGCTAGTAACAGCAGCCTTGGCAGGGAGTCGAATTTACCCTCTAATGCTCATCTTCACCATGTAAAATAAACAAATGGTAGAACTGAATAGTTTCTGAAGCCACCTCCATCACTGTACAAAAGTGACTCAGAGATGTGAGCCCCTTCCGGTTGTCTACAAAACAAACTCTAGGCTCTCAGGAAAATGTCCATTTGACTGGGTCCCTACCTACCTGCGAAGGCCCGCCTCCTGCCAATCACCTTAACCCAGTTTGCTTTCACAATACTCTACCTCCGAGCCCAGGCCCACAGTCTGACGGAATCAAATCCCTCTCCTCCATCCAATCACTCTCCTCTCTAGCAACCCATCCAAGTTCCTTCCCCTGCCTCTCTGCTCTGGCAGATACTCCTGCAACACCTGATTGCCCTGATTACTTTTCTATCACTGTGGTAAAGAACCATGATCAAAGCTGGGCGTGGTGGCACATGCCTTTAATCTCAGCACTTGGTCTACAGAGTGAGTTCCAGGACAGCCAGAGCTATACAGAGAAACCCTGTCCAAAAAAAAAAAAAAAAAAAAAAAAGAACCATGATTAAGGCAATGTATGAGAGAAAGCTTAATTGGGCTGATGGACCCAGAGGGTAAAGAGTCCACGGTGGCAGAGCACATGTGCAGAGGTGGGAACAACCAAGAGCTCACAGCTCACAAGCAGGATGCAAAGGGCTAACTTGAAGTGGTACCCATCTTTGAAACTTGGAAGTCTACCAGTGACATACATTCTCCACAAGGTAATACATCCGAACACTTGGTACACTGCCACCAACTGGGGACTAAGACATCAAATGCCTGAGATCTATGAGGGACATCTCATGCTAACTGCCCACGCTGATACCCATACTACTAACAGAGAGACCATGGGGACTTGTGTGTCTGTCCTTCTGGCCTCAACAAAGCAGGTGGTATGAATCGCATCGCTTTTGCTCTCTTTGAGTCTCCAAAGTCGAATGCCATCAAACTTGTTGTGATATAGTCTTAATATATTTGCCAAAGGTATGTCAAATCACACAGCACCGAGAGAGAGGATGTACAAAAAGGTACACAACGAAATAGAGTTATTTTGTAAATAGATATTTGCTTTGTAACTGAGAGTCGGGTTTCTCTGCTTCAATGAAGTGATTCTATTAGAAGATTATCAGAAATAAAATGAGTACATCCTGCCATGACCTGCAATTTGACTTTCCTCTCCTTTTTTTTTTCCTCAGAGAAAGATGAAAAGGGAGAAACTAAAGAAGGGACTAAATAAGACAAATTATTTCTGAGTAAGAGAAACTGAGGCTGGGTCACAGCAGGGTCCCCTCCTACAAGACCCCTGGCTCCTTTCGCCTCCACTCCCCCATCGCCAACTCTGTCGGATCCAGGGGTCCTTTCTCCTAGGGCAGAAACAACAGGAGTCCTAAAGTTTCAGAACGAGAACCATCCGTGATGTTGTGCGTGGGAAATGCAATGCCAGTGCCCAGGCGTCTGTAGTCCTGAGGAGAGCGCACAGGGCATCCTGGCTCACTGGGGAGTCCTTTGGCTCGCCTCATTAATCAGCTCCCCTGGTCATCAGTAGTCTTGCCTTGGGCTCACAGGTCTGGTTTTTGTATAATACACATTTCCCATCCGTTTTTATTTCGTCTGTTTTTTTCAAGCAGCTTTTCCATTATTTCTGAACATTTCAGGGTTTTTTTTTTTTTAAATGTAAATTACAGACGCCTGTGGATTGACGTAATCCAAAAAGAAGGCGACTGTTTTCCCTCCTTCCAAACAGAGAATGCAGCTTTCGAAACTAATAAACCCCTTAAAGTTCATGAGCCCATTTCAACCTTTTTAAATGTCTAGTTTTTGAAGAGAAAAGAAAAAAGAAGAGGCAATAACTGCGGCTGAGGACTATTTCACTGCAGGAGAGAGCAGCTCAGGGAGAATGACTCTACCCCTCCCCCTACCAAGGTCCAAGCTGCAAGGTCGCAGTCATGAACCCAAAGGAAGAAAGACCCCCATCTGGGAACCTGTCTCAGAAGCCCAGATGGGAAGGAGAAACTGACTGAGTGTGCTGGAGGGAGGGATATAGCGGAAGGGGTAGGTTCTGGAGGAGGTGAGAATCCAGGGCTCAAAAACAAATAGGAGGGATTGGGTTCTGACCCCACAGCTGGAAACATGAGAAGAATAGCAGAGAGTGGGGACCCTCTGGGGACACAGCCTCAGCCTCAGCCTCAGCTGCCTTCTCTGTAAGCATGAACTGAACGTGGAGGTAACCATGGAGCTGCAAGTTCTAGATGGTTAGGAGAGCTTAAAGGGTGTCACGAAGAACTCTAAAGGGATCAGTAAAAGACAGGAATCAGGACCGACCCTATCACCAATGGTTTGGGACGTCCTCATGGAGCAGGGGCTCTATGGAGTAACTCCTAGGGTGGAGTCAATGTCCCTGTCTCTCCCCAGAGGGCTCTGACTGATCATCTGCTCCAGCTCATTCTGCTTCCAGCTTTGAGCCAAACACCCAGTAGAGAGCTATGTGGAACTCTAGTGTGGAATCTACTCAGTGAATAAATGGATGGGTGCCTTAGCTAATATATGAGCGGACAAACGAGTGACTGGGGATCACTTCTAAACCTCTGTTGCCCTTCAGAAAGTTAGGTGCCTTGTCCCCTCAAATGCCAAGGACATGCAACACCCAACAATCAGGGCTGCCTGCAATGCAGCTGCACAGGTACAAGGGATCCAGATGATGGCTTTGCCTCCAAACTGGCACGTCCTCAGGAAGCAGATCTTTCTACTAATAGTCTCTCTTGCTTTTTCTCTCTTAGTTCATTAGATTTGAGAATGACAGAAAACTAAAGAGACCCCCCCCCAAAAAAAATGACAATACCTTCACCTCACAGCTCATTGAGGAGGCTTTGAAATTTAGCAAATTTAGCTCTTCCTTGACACATCGTGTCCAAGGATAGTGCTAGGGAGCTCTGGGGGCAATAACTTCCTGTCCCTGGGAGGTACACTCCCTCCTCAACGGAAAGGCAGGAATCAAAGATCAAGTTCATGAGAGCGGAAAGGACAGTCATGAATCAACCCATGCTTGACCAAAGCTAAGAACGCATGCGATCATCTGCCACCCGATGTGTCGTCTCCTGCCATTTGGACTATCTGTGCCTACTCCACTATGGAGTTCTACTCTGGGACACAGTCAAGTCAGACATCTTTGGGCTCAAAGTAAAACCACTTTAAAAAAAAAAAAAAGAGTCACGACAGCTTATCAACTCTACTTACCTCTTATTTAGAGGTAAGATCGCCTCAGAAGGAAGTATTCCAAGCAGAGGGGGAATTTGGAGACTGTTTCCTACGTGGTTTGTTCTGAAAGACAGGAAGCCCAGAGTGTACCCCTACAGCCCTTGGAGGCCAAAAAAAGGGGGGGTTTCTAAACCTGAGTTTAACCTTTTGGCTGCTGGAGTGGGCTGCTGTAGAGCTGTCAGTGGGCAGGAAAGATCACACAGCCTGGACCTGGCTCTGTCCTGGAGCTGGATAGCGAAACTCAGCAAGTGTGTCAGACCTTCTTCCACTTCCTGTCTGTCTTTTGTTTTGATGGCCAAGAGTTATCTAGCTTCTATTCTTTTTTTTTTTTTTTTTTTTTAACCTCCATGGTGGCTATTAAGTTCTGTGCTCTTACGTTTGTGAAAATTAAAATCCATATTTCACTAGTGAAC
The DNA here is from genome assembly GCF_900095145.1 of Mus pahari. Lineage (NCBI taxonomy): Eukaryota > Metazoa > Chordata > Mammalia > Rodentia > Muridae > Mus > Mus pahari. The sequence goes on from NC_034607.1 coordinate 48,837,957, forward strand.
AGGTACTGTGCCTGCTGGAAATGTAAAAACAATAGTAATAAGAATAATCACAATAACAACTTTTTCTTTATTTCCTTTTAAAATTGCCAGGGCCACTGGGGGTGGGGGTGGGGTGGCGGCGGCGGCAGCAGGAGCAGCAGGGGCGGTGGCAGTGGCACCCCTTCAATCCCAGTTGTGAGGCAGAGTCAAGGGAACCTCTGTGAGTTGGAAGCCCGCCTGGTCTACAGAGCAAGTTCCAGGACAGCCAGGGCTGTTACACAATGAGACCCTGTCTTGGGAGGGAAACCAAATTGCCAAGGCCTAAAACCTGATTACCCAACTCACTCAGGAGACACTGAGAGGCAGGACATTGAGATTCCTCTTCACCGAAGCTGTACGCCTTTGTGCCTCTGTGAACCCTGAACCTGGAGAAGCCAGCACCAAGGTGCCTATGCTGAAAGTCAAATTTCGAATGCCTTTAGTCAGTCACGTTGCCAGCTGTGGCAACAAGAAGGTCTCTTCCAGGCCTCTTATCCGGCAAGCAAACTGGTGCATAAAACTAACGGAGCCCTCTTAACTTCCAAGGAAATGTAAGAAGAGAGTGAGTCAGCCCTACTGGAGATAGAGACTTCTTGCTGGGGTTTGGCTGAGACATCATCGATTCCAACTGTAAAGGAAGGTCCTTCCCACAGAAGTGCAAGCATGGCATTTGCTGCTGAATTCAAAGCAAGAGCAATGTAGTAAACATTTGGTAACAACCCTCCCCCCCCACACACACACTTGGATTTATTGACTAGTTAAATCTTTAATGGTTAAAGTTAAAAGACCTTTTATTTCAATGGCTTGGTGATTTGCACAGCTGGGATGTTGCCCTTTGATATATTCACGTTGCAACAGGAAAGCCACAGTGACCAGGACGCTGACTTTCTTGTTTGCTTGGCCACAAACTGATAGGAAGCTGGCACCAGGTCCTGCCTTGCATCCGGGCTTCCCTCCTCACCCCAGGCTAAGCCCAGAGACGGAGGAGGAGGAAGCACACTGCCCGGGCTATCTCAGGTCTCCACCCCATGATGCTGAGAAATTAAGGAGTGTTTAGGGAGCTGCCTCCGCAGAGCCACGCTCTCTGGGTCATTCCTGCCTGGGTGAGTGGTCTGGCCAACACTGCCCAAGGGACTGCACGTGATTCTCTGGAAACGGACCAGGTGGTGAGAGAAGAATAAAAGATGTCAACAGAAGAACAGGATGTGCTGGACAGTTTCATGTCAACTTGACACAAACTAGAGTCGTCTGAAAGGAGGGAGCCTCGATGAAGAAAATGCCTGCAAAAGACCCGACTGGAGGCGAGCCTGTGGGGCATTTTTAAATTAGTGACTGATGGGAGAGGCCCTATCTGTTGTGGGTGGTGCCACCTCTGGGCTGGTGGTCCTGGGTTCTATAATAAAGCAGGTTGAACTTTGGAAATCAGTCTGGCGGTTCCTCAGAAGATTGGACATAGTACTACC
>NC_034607.1:48840417-48854695 GCF_900095145.1 Mus pahari
ATAGGGGACATTCAGGATAGCATTTGAAATGTAAATGAAAAAATATCTAATAAAAAAATAAAAAAAGAAAGAAAGAAAGCAGGTTGAACAAGTCATGGTGGAGCAAGCTAGTAAGCAGCACCCCTCCATGGCCTCTGCATCAGCTCCTGCCTCCAGGCTCCTGCCCCGTGAGAGCTCCTGTCCTGACTGACTTCAGTGATAGACTACAGTGTGGAAATGCAAGCTAAATAAACCTTTTCCTCCCTAAAGTGCTGGTGGTCCTGGTGTTTCATAACAACAGTGACCCTGACTTAAGGTGTGGGGTTTGAGAAAAGACTTGGGAATAATGGAAGGCTTTGCTGTGATGCTCAACCACCCTTTCACTCTGTGCCACATTGTTTCAAGTTGCTTTCCAGGAAGGAGTCACTTAGTTGGCAGAGGACGTAGGTTCTATTCCCCGAACCCACATGATAGGTCACAACCATCTATAACCATTTCCAGGCGATCCAACAGACACGTACGTGGTAACGTCATGCATGCAGGCAAAGCACACACACACACACATGTACACACCCACATGCACACACACACAAAGTAAAATAAATCATCTTTTTAAAAATGGGGATGGGTGGGGAAAGACTGAAGCGCAGTGCACAAAATTAAACAGTTTGATACGTTTTGGAAGACAGGGACCCAGACAAAGCGACTGGTCAGCCTACAGTCTCACCGAGGGCTTCCAGGGGATATGGTGGGCATGTTGGAGATATTTCACTGAGCTGAGCCACTGGCAAAGTCAAACCACTAAGGATGTTGCTTTTAGGAAATCATGCTATCCACAAACGCAGAGCGCCGCTTCATGTAGTCCTTCTCTGTGTGCCTGAGCACACCAACAACATCCTGACAGAGGGAGTCACCCACTCATCTCACAGGCACGTGGCTTCAGAAACACACCAGGGAACCAACACTTCAACCCAGACACACTGAGACACACACATCTTCTGGTACCACACACGCGCATATGAGGGTGCGCACATCAAATGGTCCTTTAGAGCTCATCCACTTTCTTATTCCTCAAAGGTTGACCGATGGCCCTGACTATCTGCTAAGTGTCTACACGGTCATGGTAAAAGTAATTCCAAGGCCCCCAAGACAAAAAAAAAAAAAAGAACTAGACAGGATGGTCCCCCAAGCCCTTCCAGCTGCCTGTCCTAGGAAGCCCAGGCTCTCATCCCTCTCAGGATGAAAAGATGACCAACTCAGACTCTGTCAGTGACCTTTAACAGTTCAAGGTTAAAGGTCAAACCTTGGTCTTTGGTTACCAATGGCTATCTCAGCTTGCAGGATGAAGGCTGTAGACTGCAGGGGTCTGAGTTGTTCTTATTAAGGAAGCTTGATTGCTACGTGGAGAGAGGAGAGACGTGATGAAACATACTGGGCTCAAGGTGAATTTTATAACTCTTTAGCACTAATATTTCTCATATGGAGGCTCAAGGACATCCACAAGGTTTTCAATTTCAAGGCCATTTTGCTTTTTTACGGAGTTTGATGTTCTCTGCACTAACTCCGGTTTAATAATTGACAGAGGGCCAAGCTGCCCACTGTGGCACCTGGAGGTCTGTTCAGCTGGACAGCCAGGCCACTCAGTTCACGTCACCCACAAAGCCACACAGTCTATCCCCTGGCACAAGAGTCCTTGCCAACTGCAGGAAGTTGCGAAATAAAAGAAATTTTTCAAATAAAAAGATGTCAATTTAACAGCCAGGGACCTGGAAACAGATGTTTCTCCCCTAGACCAAGAGCCGCCCACCCGCCCACCCATCCGTCCTCCGGGTTTTCAAAGTCAGTTCTTGTCAGGTGCCCTGGTTAAGAGGGAGAATTAATGAGCTGTGCTCCATTTTATGGCTGTGGTCTGATGTGGGAGCTGCATGCAGAGGGCTTCACGGACAGGCCAGCCCGGCCCCCAGCCCTTCCTCCATAGCTCAACCCTGATCAAAGCAGAGAGCAGCTCGGCTTTTATAGCAAAATGATTAAAACCATGTGGGGCTTGTTTCCTCACACGTGACCTCCTGACAAAGGGCATGGGGGACAGAGGAAAGGTGAACCCAGGGGTCTGTAAGCCCAGGGAGGAGCAGGAACCAAGAGGCAAAGAAGATAGAAACACACACACACACACACACACACGCACGCACGCACGCACGCACGCACACACACATGCACACATGCACACACACATGTACACACACACACACACACACACACACACACACACGCATGCACACACTGCTTTACATGGACTAACAGGAACATACACATCCGCATAAATAAATGCTGTTTCCCTGAAAGTTGAAACAGCCCCTGCACTCAGCCAGAGGGCCTAATTAGCCAGGATGGCTTGGCCCACATCGCTATATGGATAAATAAATAATTCCTAGTTACTTGACCGTGCGTAATCCTTGTAGAAAGCACAGCTGGATCGTGCTCTCAAAATGAAACCCCTTGACTCTGCTGTGTGTAGTGATGAACTTCTCTGTCACCTCTGGTCCTGGGCAACTTCACCACCACACTTGAAAATGACAACTCCTACATAGACTGACTGGATCCATCTGATGATCTGTTCAATTCCCTTGTATCCATGTGTCATCCTCCCCCTTGCGCCAGGACTGGATTTAGTGACTTACTCCTAGTGAGTAAAGTGAAGCAGAGATGATGTCACATTGCATCACCAGGACTAGGACACATGTTCTGGTGCTGAGGGGAGCCAGATGCCACATGATGAACTGAAGCACAATATGTCCATGAGGCAAAGAGACCCAAGAGACTCCGCTGAACCAGTACAACAGCCCTCACCTCCCTTTCCAATCCAAACCACAATGTGAATACAGCCCTAGGTGATGCTGAACCCTGACCCACGAGAACACTGGGGAAACCAGATTGCTATTTTCACTGCTAAATTCGGGGGGGGGGGACTTGTTTGGCAGCCATAGATAACTAACATGCCTACCTGCTCCTCTTCCACAGCAGAAAGCCATGGTTCTTTAGTCTTTTCCTCTGTCTAGCCCAACATTGATGCTCTCTCTTAGCTACTCCAAGACACTAGAGCAAAGTCCCAGAATGTACTGCGAAGTCCAAGGTCAAGGTGCCCGGACCCACTCTCTGCAACATAGATGGAACATTTTATCTGTTCTTAACATGGCAACAGACACATAGCAGCTCCCTGGAGTCTCTTACAGATGAGCATCAATCGTTTAATAAGGGAGCCAACACCACGACTCCATCGACTCCCCCCTAACACCATGGCCTCGAGGGGATTAGGATTTCAATGTCTGAGTCTGGGGGTGGGGGAACAAAAACATGCAAATCACAGTAGTACTCACCAATTATTCGTTAAATAAATTGGTTAATGAAAGTAGAGATCTCTGGCTTTCTGGGCGTCTACTATGAGGCAGCAGGTACTCCACTGGCACTGTCAATAACCCTCAGGACAGCTCTTGACCGTCAGCATGAGTGATGCTCATTTTATAGAATGTAAAACCTAATGCAGAGTAAGAACTCCACTATTCAAAGCTGGCAACTAGCACAAGCAGAGCTGGCATTTGAGCTACTGCCCTCTGCTCTGCCCCCTCTCTCCTGACCTGGATGCCTCTTTGTAGTCCAAGGACAACCAACACACCAGTGCCCGCTCATCTTTCGCACTGACCCTGGAAAAGAATTGTAATTACCATCTCTGTCTTGACAGTCAGGGGAATGTAAGGTCAGGGAGATAAAGACGTCTGCTGGAGACAGAAGGACCAGCATTTATTTCTTCGATGCATTCAGGACACATTTGCTGGGCAGTATCCAGACTCCGTGACTAGTGGGGTGTGGTCCCCTCAGTTTCTCTGGATCCCCACTCTCCCAGAGATACTCATCTACGTTAACTGCTGGCAGCCAGGCATGGGCAAGCTCACGGGAGACGGGTAAGTGAGAAGGGAACATGGAAGCCTGGAGTGGAAAAGAGGCTACCGCTTCAGACAGAGCCCTGAGAAATTCCCTTTTATCCTCAAACCTCATCTCCGTCCTCTACCCACAACGATCCAATGGGTTTGATATGCGTCATTCTTGTGTTCCTTTGAAACAAATAGTATGTTTAATTGATATAAACAATGGCACATGGGATACCTCCTTCTTCCCTTTGAGTTCAAGCACTGTTTCATGTTACTGAAGTTCTGTCTAATCTCCTGCCTCCGACTCTCCCCATCACGTCCTCCCTTTAGAAAGCTCCAGGATGACACTCAGGTGCAACCTAATCAACACCAGCATGAGACTCCGACACACAAGCCAGGCCTTGTCCCCCTCGTGGGAGGAGGAAAACTATGTCATGGGCACACTCGCACGCCCACAGTCCCTTCTCCTTTCACCCGGCAGAATGCTCCCTGACTCAGTGTGCAAACACGTTTATGCCGCCATCCTCCTGCAGGCACTCACAGTCACTGACACCCAGGCCAACAGCTATAAACTTATTTCCTTAACTTGCGTTATTTGGGGAACAGAAAACTTGTCATATACTTTGGAGGCTCCAGGGATCTCTAGAGTTCACCAATCAGATTTGCAGCAGAGGACGAAAGGCACCCCCTTTTAACTGACCTGAAGCATGGAGGACCCACCTACAGGAAGAGACGTGTGCCCCGTTTTACTTAGCAAGCAGAACATGCCAGAAAGTACACCCAGCATGTCCCGTGTGAGGCTTCACGGCTGGCAAGGTAGGGGTGTCCTCGATGTGGCAAGGGTCTAATTACGAAACAGGTTCTGCTGCAGATTTTATGGCCCTCACCCCTCCTGCAGCTAAGTGAAGCGGCATCTCTAAGAGTGAGGTGACTGGCCTAAGGCCTCCCTAGCACACGGGACAGAACTGGAGCCAGTTCTCAGGTCTGCTAGTTCAGGCTACACCTTTGCTCCAGAATGTTCAGAGAAGGCTTTTTCAAGGAGCAGCAAATTGCCCTGGATGTTGGAGGATGGAGCCATTCACAGGGCAGACAAGGGAGAAAGCCAGATTTGTGCCACGGCAAAGGGGATCCAGCGTTCACGATTGATCGGGATCTCCGTGAACCTGTTGAAAGGGGGACCATCCGCGGACTTTTGGAAGAGGGACAGAGGGAACAGCCAGGCTAATGTAGATCAGCTCCTGGCCAGTGCTCTCTTGCCCCTTTACTAAAGACCCAACAGCCCTACTTCCCTACGGCTCTCTGTGTCCCCAGATTTATTTTGCTTTCTTTCGCTAAATCAAACTTTATCAGACAGTTTTACTGTCAGCCGTTAAACCAAAATGTGTTTGTGCAACAGTAAACACCTTGTTACTTCAGGGAAGGATTACATAAACAACGTTGGATGAGGACGACATGCTGTACCGGGAGGGAGGCTGCTGCCCACGTGGGCGTGGAGGAAGACACTTGGGGGGGGGGGAGGCGCTTCAGAGCCAGGAGGCTAGGGGATGGGGCTCACTCTGGCCTGGGTTTCTGCTGTAAAATGGGAAGATGGGTAGACAGTCCAACAATCAGAACAATATGGTCTTCTAAAGATCACAGTCCAGGTAAGGGCCCGGCCGGAGCCCTGGGGGAGAATCGGTAGGGAGAAAAGCCTAGAGAGCAGACTTTCCAGGAGGTGGTGCCTCAGACACCAGCTCATTTTGACTCTCACACCCACATTCAGAAACTTTAACCCTGCATACCACAGGCTCTGTTCTCATCAATCACTTCCTTACTCCTACGCTATATCTACCGCTACCACTTATTGTATTTAGCATTTGCTCTATGGCAGGTCTTCCGGCTTTGTTGTTTCGTTAACCCTCATATCCAGTTTAAAGGTCAGATACTTTTATTATTCCACGTTATAGTTGGGAAACCAAGATTCAGAGAAGTAGCTTGGCTCTGGCCACACAGCCACTCTGAGCCAGAACTGCTGCCCCGTGCTCTCTCTAAGGCCCTGCATTCTTCCTGGACTGAGAGGATCTGAAGACGGGATACGGGTGTGAGAGGGAGAGCAACAAGCATGGCGAACCCACACAGAAGGACTTCACTGAAACGTAAAGCAAGTAAGCATGCTTAGTGAAGAAGAGAGACAGTAGATGTCAGCTTCACTAGTGACCAAAGAAGTGGGGGAATTCCTGGGCTAACACGGCCCCAAAGCTTCCTCAGACACCGGGACCTTCTCTCCAGAGCACTGGAAGCCAGTGAGGTTCCAAGTCAGACTGAGTCTATACTAAAATTCTAGTTCTGCCCCCCTCCTCGACTCAAAGCCAGATTCCAAGCTTCCCACAGCCTTCCGGGCTTCCCCAGACACATGTCTCCTCATCTTCACCCCCATTACTCCATCAATGACACAAACTGCCATTGAGCTGAGTCATCAGACCACAGCACCTGAGGTGAGCCAGACCTTAGGTTGCCACAGTCACTCCAATTGCCTCCTGAATACCTCAGCCCCTAGCTTCACTGACAGTCTAATCCCTTAAAAAGGAAAAAAAAAAAAAGAAAAAAACAAAAACAAAAAAAAAACGAGAAATCAGGCAGGCGTGGATGCTAAGGTCTGAACTGGGACCCATGGCCACAGATCTCAGCCCGCTATCTAACAAAACTGTGAGGTAAGATCCAAGAGACAGACATAAGATCTCATACTCAAAAGGGCTCTGTGGTGATGTAACTGAGACTGCCCTCCCCAACGCCCCCCCCCCAACACACACACACCCCAGGTTCAGATGTTTGAAAACTTGGTCCACAGTTGACAGCAAGCACTATCTGAGTAAGTCTGAGAGGTGTGGTCTTCTGGGGTGTGGTCTTTTGAGGGTGTGGCCTTTGGGGAGGTGTGACCTTCTGGGAGGTGTGGCCTTCTGGGAGGAAGTATGTCACTAGGGGTGGGCCTTGGGGCTTCAAAGCCACTTGCCATTCTCAGGTTTCATTTTCTGCATCCTACTTGTATCGAGGCATGAGCTCTCAGCTCCATGTTCTGACACATGACTGTGACTCCTATAATGGTGAACTTTTAACCCCTCTGGAACCGGAAGTCCAAAGACCCCCTTCCCTGCCCTTCTACAACATACCTTGATCATGGTCACAGCAATGGGACATGTGGCTAATACAGACGTTAATACAGGATGGGCTACTGCTGTGCGAAACCCAACCATTCTGGGTTTTGGTGGGGTTTGGAAGACTTTAGAACTTTGGACTAGAAATTCATTTCATGATGTCAGCAAAGTTAATGAGCCCTCCTAGAATTTGAAAGACAGCAATACTGAGAGTTTTGCAGACCAAGGAGGTTCAGCTCAAGGGGTTCTAAGAGGAAACCACATCAGGAACTGAGCTAGAGACCGTTCTTGTATGATATTTTGGCAAGGAGTGTGGTTGCTTTCTGTTCTTGTCCTAAGAACTTGTCTGATGCTAAATTTAAAAGTAACAGACAACTGGGAAGTGGTGGCGCATGCCCTTAATCCCAGCACTTGGGAGGGAGAGGCAGTCAGATCTCTCAGTTCAAGGCTAGCCTGGTCTACAAAGTGAGTTCCAGGACAGCCAAAGCTACACAAAGAATCCCTGTTTCAAAAGCCAATAAATAAATAGATAAATAGATAAATGGATAGATAGATAGATAGATAGATAGATAGATAGATAGATAGATAGATAGATAGATAGATAGATAGAAAGGTAGATAGGTAGATAGATAGATAGAAGAAAGATAGACAGACAGATTGCTGTAACAGATTAACTTCTTTGGTGGAGAAGACTTCAGAACAGTCTGATGTTAACTCTGTGGCACGGTTATTAGCAATCAGTCTTACATACATAACGCAATGGGCAAACAGGACAGAAAGAAATGTGTAACGTACAATTTGATGAGGAAAAGAACGCAGACAAGCTTGCTGGTTCAGTCGAGGCATGTGCTTCGAGAGAGGCTGTAATTGCTAAGGAGACCGGCGCTCTCAGAGAAAGACATAATGCGCAGGAATCAAGGGAAAGGGGCAAGGCCAAACCTCTACATAGTGGAAAGAAACACTTATAAAGTAACAAATAAACAGAAGCTGTGCGCGACAAGAAGCCAGGGTCCATTCCAGCTTGGCATCTGAACTCGGAAGGGTCACCCCGAAGCAAAGATGCACAAGTAAAAAGTCACAGACCCTTCTCTGATCTCAGAGAGTTGCTGGAGCCAGCTAACACATGTTAGTGAAGTCCCTGAGTGGCGGCCCCAGGAGGTCATTATTAGAGCTATGGAAGTGAGGCCTGGTCTCATTTGAACTCCCAGGAGGTTGGAGATGCCAGGTTAATGAGATCTCTGCATGCAGGGAGTGGAGTCAGCCCAAGAGAGAGATGCATCTTCAGGCAGTAAGGCTGGAAAGGTAGAGCCATCTAACCTTGGGACATCATCCTGTAACATGTGGCGTTTGTCCTGCTGGGTTTCAATCTTGCTTTGGTACAGTATTTCCAAACTATGCCCCCAATTTCTTGCCTTTTAAATGGTAATACATATTGTGTGAATTGTGTCTTGGAAGTATGTAATGTGCTTTCGATTTTACATGGGATTACAATTAAGAGATTGCCTGGAATCTGAGAAAAGACTTTGGACTTTTAGATACAGTTGAGACTGTAAAAAAAAAAAAAAAAAAAAAAAAAAAACATTCTGGGACTTTTAAATTAGGACTATGTAACTTTAATTTTTTCAAATTTTTTTCTAATGATGGTTCTTAAACACTTTAACCTTCCTTGTAGCCTACCACCCACCAGAGATAGTGGAAAAGAAAGGATACAGGGGAAGTGGACCTGTTTAGAAAGGTTCTTTGGAGCAACTCCCATCTGCATTGTCTAGAGATCAGCAGTTGAGTTCACAGGTCATCAATGGCAGCTCGATCCACTTGCAAACACTTCATGGATTGGTCCAGTTTGGTAAAGTCGGGTGAGCAACGTGAATCAGCAGCAGTGGCATGACCCAACAGAGACAGCCAGGCCTCAACCTCAGCCTCACCCTGCAGGAGGGACCCAGAGGGACACTGGAAGATCAGCAAAGACTCCAGACCCACAAGCATTGCAGCAAGCTTGGACCAGCAAGCTAAGCTCTGTCTCCATCACTTTGTGAAGTCCTATTTATACCTTCTAAACATCACATGTCCTCCATGTGCCTTGTCTCAGTACATGTCTTGCCTTGGCATGTGCATCCAATCAACCCAAGTCCACAGAGTCCCAACAAATGCAGCTCAACTTCACAATATGAAGAGGACCAATGTCTGTGTGTTGTTAGCAGAGAATCTTTCGTCACTTGTTCTTTACATGTTTGCTTTAGGAGAACATCCTCCCTCCTGTGTCTACTTCAGTGAAATGTTCCTTCACGAGTCTGCCTTAGTCTCTTACATATGTCCACTTCGGGAAAACACTCCTTCACATGTTTCCCCCAGCAAAACACCATCCAACACAACTGACTCTCCAAAGAACCCTTAAGTTTCACTTCAGGACTGAATGCATTTTGCATTATGATATGGTCACAGGTCTAAGAGGGCAACAGAGTCAAACATGATAGCTTGAATAAGAATCCCTTCCTCCAGGCTCAGTTGTTTGGATTCTTGGTAACCATTTGCTAGCAATATTTCAGAAGGATTAGGAGGTGTGGTCTCACTGGAGGAGTAGTGTAGGATTAGCTTCTTCAAACCCTATTTTTAATAAGGGTTCGTAATACTTTAACCTCTTTTCTAGCCCACCAACCACTAGAGGTAGTGGAAAAGAAAGGATATGAGGGAAGTGGACCTGTTTAGAAAGGTTAATAGAGCACAGGAGAATGTGGACCTGTTTATAAATAGTTCTTTGGGGAAAATCCAATCTGCATGGTCAAGATACAAGCAGTTCAGTTCACACAGATCAGCAGCGGTAGCTCCATCCATTTGTAAACACCATTCATGAATTAACAACAGCAGGTCATTCCAGAAGAAAAGATGAGACTCTGCCAATCAGCGTTAGTCCACTGAAGTGGGAAGAAGCTGCAAGAACACTATCAGAAGTTCTTTGGTGGCGTTTCTCTCCATGAAGTCATGACAAATGATGGCCAGCAAAGAATAGAAAGGTGAACCAATACCACACAGCATTGTCAGCAAAGACCAGCGGCAGCGAAACCCAACCATGACCAGCAAAGATATACCAATAGCACATAGCACTGTCTACTGTCTGTTAGGTTATACTCATATCCTTTCCAAATGTGTCCTCCCAAGTATTTGCTCTAGCAAAATATCAAAATATCACAAGCACCTTTTCCAGGTTGCTTCCAAAAAAACACCGCATGTCTGTTCTAAGCAAAACATCCTCCCACGTGTCTGCTTCAGCAAAAACATTCTCTCATAAGACAGTTTCCAGAAAACATCACATGACACAACTGAGTCGCCAAAGAAACCAGAAATGTCTACTTCAGAGTTGTCTCCGAGGGTAGGATTTAAGGTGTAAAGGCCACATGACATTTCCCATTCGCCATCTCTGCTTCCTGTTTACAGCCCAAGGTATGAATTCTGTTTCTGTTACTTGTTCCCATGATGAACTCTTACCCCTCTGAAACCATAATTCCAAATGAACATTCCTGCCTTGGTCCTAGTGTTTTGTCACAGGAACCTAAAAGTAACTAATACAGGCCCCACAGTTAGCTAAACATTAAATCATTATATTAAAATCCTTGTATTTGTCTCTTATTCTTAGTTAGTCATGAAGATAACATCCTCAGGCTTGCCCAACAAGATGGCTGGACCTGCGACCTGAAGTTGTTTCTTGCGACCCAGGACCAGAAACAGAGCTAGGAAAGTTGGTGTGCCCAGAAACCTTCATTGCTACCCTCTGTTCTCATGCATGCACGCACCAATGCTGAACACAGATGGCCCAAAAGGCAGGTCACAGATGGCTCAGGGAAGGCCACAGCTAGATAGGTGTCTGGTCATCGACATAGGGCAATCTGAGAACAGAGGAAGAAGGCTACAGTTTGTAGGTTCATGAAGGAGGGAAGAACCCTTGCTTCCCAGGAGCTGCAGCCAGGAGATCTTCAAAATCATAATGATAGATCCAGAAAGAACACCACTCAACACACCCTGTCCCCAGGTCCCTGGAACCACAGCAGCACAGCAGCCTGGGTGACCTGAGGCAGTATATCGAAAAGATGGGCTACTTGGGTTCAGGGTGAATAGCCAGAATTCAAGACCTGCCCTATCACTCAATAGGCGTGTGTGATCTTGCTTAAAAAAAAAAAAAAAAAAAAGGTTTTGGTTTCCTCATTCGCCAAGTTAAAATACTACTCACAGTGCAGAATAAAAAATCAGAGATATTGTAAATACAACCCCTTCAGAACATGTGCAGTGAGGATACCAGACGCAGATCTCTGGGGAGCATATAACTTAAGTCTCAGCTCCATTCTGTCAGGTGGAGATTGAGGCTCAGAGAAAGGACCCTGCCCAAGGCCGGGAGAGAAGCAGGGCTGTGGCAATCCAAACCTCTGGGCGCCACTGCCCAGGCCTGGCAGGCACAGTGGCGGTGGGTGTGCTGGGGTGGAGGGTTATTCACTTGACTGGAGGAATTTGTCAGTAAATGACATCAAGGAGGTTCTTTCTTTCATGGGCTATCATTTAAAGTTCTTTTGAGGGGGGATTCCATTTTCTAAAAGAAAAAAGTGTAATTAGAGACCACCGTGTGTCCCTGGAGCCTACCCCTGGTTCCCACCATCCACCACCTAGGGTGAGACAGAATAGAGTGGAGGTTGCCATCACGTCTGGAGTGAAGGATGCTGGGATGCCTGCCAGCAACCCAATCTCTCCCTCAAACCCGCGCACTTACTTCTTTCCCGTGCTTTTGGCAGTATAATGAACACAACTGAAAGCACCCAATTTGTTGCATAGGTAGCTTGATAAATTTTCACAATCAAACGCACCCTGTAGTGTGTTCCCTTCAAAGAAGAAAACGGTCCCAGAATTCCAAACGCCTCTCTGCTGCCTCTTTTTGAGCAACTGTACTACACAGCCCCACAAAGGGCTGGCTTCCAACACCACTGATTGGTCTTACCCGTTTTGAAACTGTGTATAAATAGAATTGAGTTGTATGTGCTCATGTCTAGCTTTCTGTTTGTCCAATCCTCATTGTATTACAGACAGAATCACCTAAGCTTTCCCAGGTAAATAGCAGCAGTTTATATTGTTGAATAGTTTTTCTCACCATGGGTCCTGATCTGGGCCTGTATATGGTTTTCAATAACTGCTAGGTTTTTTTAAATCTTTTATGATTTTTAATAGCTAAAGAATAAATAAGTTCTCCAAAGATCTCTTTGAACTTCAGGTTGTGGCTCATTATAAATGGACATTTTAAACAAAGGCAAAGAGGTTTTTTTTTTTTTCTTAAGTTAAAGGACCACATTCAATCAATGTGATATTTTTGCCTCAAGTAGAAGTCCTAGAGAGATAGGAACTTAAAAAGTCACTTTGGAAGGGTTAACAAGATGGCTCCAAGCACTGGGTTGTGGAAGCTCCTGCTAAGGAGGTTTTTTGTTTTTGTTTTGTTTTGTTTTGTTTTTTTCCAGAAGTCGATCATAGTGGCCCAGGATTGTGATCCCAGCACCCAAAAGCAGAGGTAAAAGAATCTTGGTAGTTTGAGGCCAGCCTGCTCTGCATTGTGAATTCTGGGCCAGCCATCGTTACACTGGAGATACAGGAAGATTTAACATCTTCCATGGAAGTTGAAGTCGGGCAGTGGTGGCACTCACCTTTAATCCAACACTCAGGAGGAGCCAGGTGGATCTCTGTGAGTTCGAGGCCAGCCTGATTTACAGAGTGAGTTCCAGGACAGCCAGGGCTACACAGAGAAACCCTGTCTGGAAAAAAACAGAAACAGAAAAGAAGAAACAAACAACAAAAACAAGACAATGTGGCTCCCTGATTACCAGTGCTGTCTCCTGAGGAGGCTGCTTTGATTCCCAGAACCTACATGAGGGCTCATAACCATCTGTTAAATCCAGTTCCAGGATATCTGCTGCTCTCTTCTAACCTCTGCAGGCAGGCATGGAGCATGCATGTGTTACATACATAAGTACACAAAGTAAAATACATTAAAAAAAAAAAAAAAAGTAACTTCAGATGTAGGGATACAGCTCAGCTGAAGAATGCTTGTCTGGAAAAACATAAGAAAGCAAAGGAAAAAAAAAAATATATATATATAGTGTGTGTGTGTGTGTGTGTGTGTGTGTGTGTTTACAAAAGAATAAAGAGATAATATGATACTTGTGCCTGTTGCCTAAGATGAAGAAAAGACGTTTCTTTTATAAATACATGGGAGGACTCTCCATCTCTCTTACTCTGTTTGAGCTACTGCAATACAAAATGCCACAAACTTGCTAATTTGTAACCATAAATTTAAACTTCACGGTTCTAGAGGCTAAGAAGTTCAAGATCCAAACATTGGCAAGGGCTGGGCATGGTGGTGCAGGCCTTTAACCCCAGCACTCAGGAATACAGAGGCAAGTGGATCTCGGTGACTTGGAGGGCAGCCTGGGTTTCAGGTCAGCCAGAGCATTGTAATGAAGATCCTGTCTACGTAAATAATAAATTAATTTTAAAACAAAACAAAACACTGTTCTGGTGTGTGAGGTGAGCTCTTGCTCTGGTTCGCAGAAATTCCTTCTGCTTCTGTCCTCTGGGGACAAGGGAAGCATGGCTGCCTACTGTGGTCCTTTTCATTACCCCTTCCTGGGTTCTACCTCTATGAAGGACTCAGTTCCCAAGCACCACCACTTCACACAAGTCACTTCAGACTTAGTTCCACATCTGGGTGGGAAGGTGAGGCCATAGAAATTCAGTTCCAACAGCTTCCCCCTACGTCTTCCTTTAGACCAGGCGTGATTCCAAGCACTGGCTTTCCCTGTCCTGCTAGCAAACCATGATGACAATGGGACACCAGAGCATGGCTGGGCGTGGAGAGGCTTCGTAAACCTTTCCTTGTCCTGAAGAGGCAAGGCGATACTTTCTTCTAAAAAAAATGCTTATCGTTTTCTTCCCTCCCCCAAAATTGGAGACACGAGCACGTTAAGTGACTTAAGTGGCTGAACACACTTTCCTCTCTTACACTGCAGTCAAAAGAGGGGGAGGAGAGGGTGACTGACATGCGTAACCATGGTAAATTAGTAATTTCCCCTCCCCTGAATTTCTCAGTTACCATAATGAAACCACTTACGGTACAGAAAGTGCCTGAGGACTCATCTGACCCCAGAGCATCACCAGGGCCGCAATAGTCTCCCCAGTCGTCATTGTCCTTCCCTTCTTTTTCTTTCTTTTTTTTTTTTT
>NC_034607.1:48854938-48892126 GCF_900095145.1 Mus pahari
TGCTCATGCCAGCAAGATTCTGCTGAAGGGACCCTGATATTGCGGCCTCTTGTGAGGCTATGCCAGAGCCTGGCAAACACCGAAGTGAATGCTCACAGCCAGCTATTGGATGGAACACAGGGTCCCCAACGTAGGAGCTAGAGAAAGTACCCAAGGAACTGAAGGGGGCTGCAACCCTTCTTTTTCTAAACGAACTCTTCACCCGACACCTTCAACTGCATTGAAGACTAGTTGACAGTTCCCAAAACAATGCTCGCAAGTTTCCCCGGGGACCAAACTTGGGAAAAGCTCTCCTTGTAGAGTTCTTACAGGGAGGAAGAAGATGGTGGGTATTGCCAGATATGTTATCTCTGCCCGGGCAACGTCACGTCTCTGAGCTGTCTCCTCATTACTAAAATGAGGACAGTAACAACCATCTTCTGGGATTTTATACTAATTAAATAAGTTGATATATGTGAGGAGCTCTTTGGCCATGGCCCAGGCCATAGCAGACACTCACTCTATGGTAGGTCTGGACAATAGCAGCTGAGGGAAGAGGGAGATTTGATTTACAAACACGAGTAAAGTCAATCAAACAGCACTGACCACATGCCATTGTCTCCAGTTACCTACTGTGTTGCTGAGGTCTTGGTTCTGGAAATTGTTCTGGGCAGAAAGGATTAAAAGTTGGATAGAGGAGCTGGAGGGACGGTTCAGTGGTTGAGGGCATGATCCAGATTTGGTTCCCAGCACGCACATGGTATCTCACAAACATCCATAATTCCAGTTCCAGGGAATCCAAGTGTCGTCTTCTGACTTCAGTAGCTACCAAGCATGCAAGTGATACACAGACATACATATATATAGGCAAAACACTCAGATACACATAACAGATCTAAAAAAAAATCAAATCAAGCTGAATGTCGAAAATGACCCCACCAATGAGTTAGTCACTTACGTTTCTACACATCTAAATGTCACTGGACGTCAGTCATGAAGCATCCCAAAAGGTCCTTTACCTCAGTCTGGTTGTGTTGTAAGCCAGTAAACCAGAAAAGAAGCAATAAAGACAATCACATATATGACAAATTACAGCAGGTTCCATGGAGAGAATAACAAAGGTGCAACAAGAAAGAGTAATGGAAAGAACTTTTAGATAGCATTGCTGATGGAGGGGCCGGCTAAGTGGTTGAGAGCACTGGCTGTTCTTTCAAAGGACCAGGGTTCAAATCCCAGCACCCACACGGCAGTTCACAACTGTCTGTAATTCCAGTTCCAGGGCATCTGACACCCTCACACAGACATACATGTAGGCAAAATACCAATGTAAATTTAAAAAAAAAAAATTGCTGGCAGATGACATTTAAGATGAAACAATGAGATTCTGCCAGGCTAGGAATGAAGGGACAGTGTCCCCCAAAGAAATAGACAGGATTCAAGAAGGAGCAAAGCCAGGCGTGGTGGCGCATGCCTTTAATCCCAGCACTTGGGAAGCGGAAGCAGGCGGATTTCTGAGTTCGAGGCCAGCCTGGTCTACAAAGTGAGTTCCAGGATAGCCAGGGCTATACAGAGAAACCCTGTCTCGAAAAAAAAAAAAAAAAAAAGAAGGAGCTAAGATATAAAGGGGGCTCATTTGGTGGCTGGGACATATAGGTACAGAGAATAGATAGAGGGGTGTGGAGAAGGGAGGCGTGGGGAGGGAAAGGCAAGGAGGGAGGAAGAAGAGGAAAAAGAGGACAACTGTGACTCTATATAGATTTCTGCATTGTCAAGAGATCTCACATAAAATCCCCACATGCATTTTTTAAAGTCTTCAAAATAAGTTATCAAACAAAACTTCACTGGCCAATCGTTTCTCAAACACGAACTTTCAGCAGAAATTTAAACCGCTCTTCTCACAGTCTTTCATGGAAGGGCCTGGGCTGTTGTTGAATTTTCTCTGGCAACATCCAAGCTGATACCAAACCAGGTAGTGAGCATGTGAGACCTTGAACGTTTTTCTACAACTTCCTATGTGTCTACCCAGGGCTGATTTTAAACATCTAGAACTAATAGTGTTAAGACAGTAGACAGCCTTGCCAACAGGGAGTCTGAGCGACTGTCATTTTCACTCAGTGCTGCCTAGGCATTGAGAACTAGGGACCTGAGTGAGCAGAGAGATAACTCAGTGGCTGAGAGCGCTTGCTGCTCTTCCAGAGACCCTGAGTTCTGTCTCCCGTGTCCATGTGAGGCAGCTCATAACTTTCCATAACTCCAGCTCCTCTGTGCAGATAGGCACACCTACATAGAGTTTAAATAATAAAAATAAATAAATAAAACCTAGGAAACTGGAAAACCAGTCTCTCCCATATGGTTTTTATTGCACAGGGGCAATATAGAAATATAGCTTCCACAACAGCCTCAAAATTACAGGCATTTGCAGGCAGTCAAGACATAGAATTTGCAAAGCATATACTTTTCTCCCATGCGAAACCTTTGAGTGGAGGGCAGGAGGCTTCTGTAAACTGTTCTCTACAAAAGGACTACATTGAAAGACCTAACCTTGCCCTATACTTTTGCACATTTTAGGTTCTACTTACATCTGGGAGTAGAATTCCCCCCCCCACACACACACACAAGAATGTTTAAAACACAAGTACAGAGTTGTGTTCTCAAACATATGTTTAAGCAGCCCTGGGTTTGCAACCAACAATAAAGAAAATCTCAACAGTGAGACCTTGCTAAAAAGAATTGGGGGTGGGGGGGGGTGGGAATAGTGTCCACAATTTGGTTGAAGTCCCTGAGCTGATGCCTTTGTGTCATTTTGTTCTTAGAGAGATCCTCACATGGTATCCCTATGCTAATGCTGATCTGGCTGCTAGGAGCAGCAGCTAGAGGCCAGTCCAGTGCCTCTCAACCCTCCTGATGCTGCGACCCTTCAATCCAGCTCCTCATATTGCAGTGACCCCCCAACCACATCATTACTTTCATTGCTACTTCATCATTGTAATTTTGCAACTGTTATGAATCATAACATGAGCATCTGTGTTTTCCAATAGTCCTAGGGGACCCTTGGGGAAGGATGGTGATGTTACCCCCACAGGTTGAGAACCACTGGTCTATTCCTTTCATAACAGATTGAACATCGTTTGTTTGTTTGAGGCAAGACCCCACACTCTCTGTATAACTGAGGATGAACTTGAACTTCTGACCCTTCAGCCTTTATAGGCTGAGAACTGAAATTATAGACCTGAGGTACCCTGCAGTTTATGTGGTGCTGGAGCCTGAACCCCAGGCTTTGTGTTTGCTAGTCAAGAGCTCTACTGACTGAATCCCCAACATCTACCAAGCTGCATCCCCAGCTCTCGAACATTCTTGGTAAGAAACTTGAGCTGCAAATTCACAGAAGCAGCTATGCAAACAGGAGGTCCAACAAATTAAAGTTGTGTGGGATTGATCCTTCTCTTTCTTACTTAAGTCCCCAGAGAAAACAATCAACTACTATGCAAATACCCTAGAGGAGGACACCCTAGAGGGGGGAGCCTGAAAGCCAGTCTCTGTTTGACACCCAATTTTCTCAGTTGTCTGCGTGACCTCAGGAAAGTTAACAAACCACTCTATGCCTCAATTCCATCATCTGTGCAATCCAAGCCATAAAAGAAACCTGTGCTGTTGATAACTGGGCTAATTAAATGAGATACTGTGTGAAGGATTTAGCAGAGTGTCACGGCCAAGTGCTTAAAAAGCTTTCTCTAGCATTGAATTCTGCTTGGGAAGCAACGTTTAGGCGAATGGCCCTTGAGAAGATAGCTCCCTCCTCCCAGAGCAGTGAAGCCTCCCTGGCCATCAGGCCATTCCTAAATTCCACAGCCTACATCCCCTCCCCCAGGGCCAGGCTGGCGAAGCTAGCTGTTACTATCTTGCTGCCCGGAGCCTCTTTCCCCATGTGAATCACCTCAGCCCATTTCTCTCTCTCTCTCTCTCTCTCTCTCTCTCTCTCTCTCTCTCTCTCTCTCTCTCTCTCTCTCTCTCTCTCTCTCTCTGTTTAAAGTGCAGTGTCTTCCCACAATGCTTATAGACGACATCGCATCTCCCCCTGCATCCCCACCCAGTTCGGCGTTGGTTCAGTTAGAACAATCTCCAAGCTTGGCTAAGGCACCCAAAGTCAGGGGCGAGTGTGCAGATTGAATTGCCTTCCTGGTGAGTCACTGCCTATCATTCCATATTTGTGTCAGCAAACCCTTCCAGTGACAGCGACACGTGCAATCTACCCACATGGATTCTGTCTTTCGTTTTGTGCCCTCAGACCATATGTAATTTTACTTCAGCCTCTATGACTTTGTCTCTCACAATGGGAATTATATGTCTGCATTTTTCCCCCACAAGAGTTAGTCTCTGTTGTTTCCTTTGATGGAAGTATCTTTGCTTAGCTGAAAACCAACCTTTTCCACACTAACCATGATGGTTTAGATGACGGGCGTTGGAAATCTCCTGTTCTGGGCTTCATAGTTTCCTTTTCAGTTTCCAGAAGTCCCCTGTGATCCATAGGTCTAAGATTAACTCATAATCTCATCTCCCAGACTAGTTCTTCCCCCATGGTAATCCCCCATGGCCTCTCCCTCACCTGTGCACCTGACAACCCGGGGACCCAGGGCTTGGTCTCAGTTCCTTCTTACCTTACCTGTCATACGTATTACCTTTCTAAGATCCGTGCTCCCAAGCATCGCCTGAACCCATCACTTCTCTCTGTCTTCAGTGCCTTATTATTGGTTTCAGAGCCACACAGAACACTACCTAACCTGCCTGGTGGGTCTCCCTGTCATCTTCCTAGAATTTGTGAATCTCTTGCTGACCACCATTGAGAAAAGACACATGAGTTCTGTTGTCCAAAATTTCCAGTTATGACTTGCAACCTTGTCATACGTTGAACCACCTGGCATCTTTGTTGAATTCAGAATCCATTTTTCACTCACTGGGTTGAAGGGGAATTCCAGAGACTCCTTATTAAGTATCCCAAAATGACCCTGGTGCAACTCGCCTGCGAATGAGCATCTGAAAGTCATTGGTTGTCTCTCAGATGCGCCATCTTGGACCCATTTTTAGAGATCTACAGGCATGCTTCCAACATGAACCAAGCACTTCCCGTGCCTTCACTATGTGCCAGGCCCTTCAGGCAGAAGAGATAGAGGAATACATAACTCGCAGAAAAGTCCTGGTCTTTGTGGAGCTGCTGACAAGCTCATAAGAGAGGAAGGAAAGAACAACGGAAGGATGCGTTGGTGTCAGTAAGCGACGTGGAGGAAAGCATGTTGAAAACTAGAAGCCAACGCTATGGAAAAAGAGATGGCTTGCAATGCCGAGGTCCAGGAAGACCGCACTGGAGAAAGAGAAATTAAGGGAAGACTCAAAGTAGGGAGGATAACGAGCCGGGGGAGGGGGGCGTGACTCGGGACTTTCCATGGTGAAGCCTGATAGCAGCAAACAAATTGCTCCTCTGGGATTTTCCTTCAGAAAAATACATATTCTACAAATCCCATGTTCACGATCTTAGTTCTCAACTCAACACTAGAAAAGATCTTCCCAGTGTAGTGTGGCCTGTCACTACGTTATTCAATGTCTTCCTTCTGCCTGGGATCCTGCTTTGAACGCCTCAGCCCTGTTACAAACACCCATACCTGGATGAGCTTCTATCTAAACATATGAGGTGGAACACTGAGTTTCCTGGTTGATAAGTTTGTCCCCAGCTGCAAGACCAGGCTTCAAGCGGTCAGGATTATTCTTATCCATTATCTTTTCTTTTCTTTTCTTTTTTTTTTTTTTTTTTTTTTGAGACAGGGTTTCTCTGTGTAGCCCTGGATGTCCTGGAACTCACTTTGTAGACCAGTCTGGCCTCGTCAGAAATCCGCCTGCCTCTGCCTCCTGAGCTTATCCATTATCATAGCCTCAGCACATAGCAAAGTGGTGGGCCAGAGTAGATTCTTACCAAGTATTATCCTGAGACCCCAGAGCTCCTGCCAGCCAGTTCTGTGGGGTGTGACGTTCTCATCCCACCATTCTCTAGTAGTTCTTATGAGATGGTCTACAGGTTCAGAGATGTGAACACAAGCTATGGTAGTAATAACAATAATCTCTCTAAGCTGCTTCTCTTCTGATTCCTCCGGCTTCTCTTTCCTTCCTTTCACAATAGGGGTGTAGAAAGATCCAGACTTTTAGAGACGTTGTATTGACTCAGAAACTCAGAGGTCTTTCAACAAAGCAAAGGAAAGTGCCTTAGAATTAATTGTCTTAGAGTTTGGAGGAGGGAGGTGGCTAGACTTGGATCTAGATTGAACAAGAATCCAAAAACAAACAAACACACACACACACACACACATACACAAAGCCAAGAGGTTTCTAAGAGAGACACGTCTGCTGGGTTAGCCCCAAACAGACTTGGGACCATTTGGTCCTCTGTTCTCAGTGTTGCACAGCCTTTCAAGTCTGCCCTTGGCAGCCACAATGTCACTCAGCCCCAGGCACACTCCACTTATAAGTGGGAACTTCCCTGCACTGGGCCACAAGCACCAAAAGGACTAGTTTCTGGTTCCCGTGTGCACAAGATCCCTTCTCATCCCTTTCCTATCTGTCTTCCTTCCTCCCATCTGCCCTGCCACCCTGAGAGAACATTCCTTCCGCTGGATTTTTTCTACCATCTGAAGGTCAAAATTTCAACATGGAGAGGGGCAATTGGGATATATAGTTTTGTGTAGGGGGTAGGGAAGACATGGAAAGTTGAGATGGGGAGAAATAAAGGGTCCAGTTAGAGCCCAATCTCTTGACTCTGGGAACTCTACAGAAACTCGACACCAAGACCAGGTTCTGCCAGGGCGGGGGTGGGGGGTGGGGGGGGGGAAAACTACCTGCACTGTGTGTGTGTGAAGCTTGATGGACTGTTACACTTGTGTGCGTGGGACTATACATCCCACCATCTTCCCGGAGCAGGAAGTGAGGGAAAGCCAGAGAGAGAGAGAGAGAGAGAGAGAGAGAGGGAGAGAGCGCTGGAGAAGCGCTCTGTTTTCTTTGGCCTCCTTCAGCCCTGGAGGGAACTGGGAGAGAGGGGGGAAAGGCTGCAAAGAGGAGAGATCCGGGCTTTTGTGTCCTACCCGCCCCCAGGAGACAAGACTGGAGGAGAACTGGGGCGGGGAGGGGGGGAGGGGGCGGGAGATGGGAGGGCCACCCAGGTCAAGCCAAGATTTCCTCCCTCCTGCTCCCTGTGACAAGACGACCGACCGGGAACTAGGAATACAAAGTCCTAGAATCAGAGGCCGGACAAGGGAGAGCGTGGTGTGCCCGTGGCGTGCAATGGAAACTGGATGAGCTGGGGAGATAGCAAGGCAGGCTAGGCGTGAGAGGACTGGAGTTACCCTAAAATTCAAGCACAGTGGGTGGAGAGTCCCTGATAAGCACTCAGATCTTGACCTGGTGTTCCCTCCCAGCCCGGCTCCGCTCAAGGGAGGCCTTCATCTAGTGTGCTCTTCTTAATAGCACTGATAGGTAGGAGGGTCATCCTGGGAAAAGTGCCAGGCGTAGGCAGACACAGAAGGGCACCCACTCAGGAAGCCGGGCCATCCGTGAACCACAGTGTCCCCTGAGTCTATGCCACAGTGTCTCCTGAGTCTATGCTAAAACATAGCTGGATACGGTTTCTCATCCTGAAAACCAATTCTTCCACTGACTTCCACACAAAATGTCACCCAGCCTCAGATCCAGCCCTAACACATCCATACCTTACAGTCTCAAAACAAAAAACAAACAAAAAACAAAAAAACCCAAATGGTGTCAACCCAGACTCCCCAACAGTTGAATTTATCTCACTACCTTTATCTGTCTTCCAATCCTAACTCTTCCTGAGAGCTCCTATAGTAGAAACACTGCAGTCTGTCAGAGATCTCACCATGGGCGAAAGGAGCTGGTTATGAAAACTACCCATTCCTGAGTAACCCCCAGTGTCAATAACCACTAGAAACCTCATCACCGCCATGCTGGCCCTGATGGTTCCGAGGTGGTTTCCCTGATCAGCCAGCGATCTGATTCATCTCACAAGCTAGGTAAAAGGGCCTTCTAAATACACATGGTGCCAGAGCCTTCCAGAACAGCAGGAGGGGACACCTCAATCAGGATGGGGACAAAAACCTGAACAGTGGTTTCTCTCATATATGTTTCACAGAAGGAGCTTATCCACCTACCCACAAGGTCCCAGTCAGGACTGGGCAGACATTTTTTGTTTGTTTGTTTGTTTGTTGTTTTGTTTTGTTTTGTTTTTTCTGCTCCAGGCCTGCAGTGAAAAAGCTAACCAAAGGTCTGCCTCCCCATCCCAGGACACCTCAAGTGGAGGGACACTGGCTTGCAAAGTTCGTCAGAGACCCACAGGCCAGAAATACACTGGAAGGAAGTTTAGTTGCCCCTTTCTAGAGCCCTGTTTCTCCTGGATCAGACTTTGAGTAAGGAATCCGACTAGAGCACTCTTGCACCATGATCTGTGTCTGTCTTATAGAGCCATACACTCTGAGCCAGTGACAGTAGCCAGTGGAACTGTTCCTAGAACAGAAAGGTTGAGTTCCATAGACAGAGTAACGCCAGGAAGGCCTGAGACCCTGGGCACAATCTGTCCCTAGCTGTCTCTGACATGAGACTTCAGAGCCAAGAACCCCTGAGGTAAGACCTTGGTGACATGAAGGTTCCCCACCCCCACCAGGCCTCCGCTAGACACTGACAGTGCCTGAGATTAGGGGCCCACACCATCTCCAGATCCCTCTAGACTCCAGAGCTGAAGATAAAAGTCAGAATAGAAATGAGCAGCGCTGAGCGGGGTAGAACAGATGTGGCCATCAGAGCCCCAGATGTGGCTCAGCCATGGCTGCTGCCAGGGCTCTTGTGCCTCTAGACAGGAATGTGGACCCAGATGTGGACCGGGATGGAGATGGAGGCTGGAAGAAGGGACAGATCTGCTTCTGGGCTCCAGGAGGGGCGCAGCTCTGAGAAAGAAAGAGGTTTAGTGATTGGCTTCTCAAAAAAAAAAAAAAAAAAAAAAAAAAAGCTACAGTGTACTTACATATAATAAATAAAAAAAAAAAAAAAAAAAAAAAAAAAGTTCAGCCTCTTCCTTGGGGGAAAAGATTTGTACAAATAAACATACCGCCCTGCTGTGTCCCCCGGCTCGGCACTCCATTCTAACACTTGTGTAGGTCCTGATGCTCAGCCCGACCTCTACCTCACTGAGTCTTGCTCTTGGGCACCTCCTGCCACACAGAGGAGGGCAGTGGAAGCTACCTCTGTCTCCGGAACAGGGAGAGAAATATCATTTTAGCCCGGCAGGTCAGCATCTATCCTGAGCCTCACAAAGAGCCAGCATTCCAGGCACCCCTGAGATGTAGAAGGGGCCCACAACCCTGCTAGGTTCCTCAGGCTATCCCTGCACATAAACACCCCGACGACGAAGCTTCCTGTCCTATTGCTCCCGAGGCCCATTTACTTCCCACTCTGTTCTGAATTTTCATCTTGGGAGAAATTTGCAAATCACTAGCAGCAGGAACTTTCCAGAAGCTGCAGAATATATTCAGTGTGTACTCTCAGCCTTCCAACTTTCGGGCAAATCTTTCCCAGGGAGTGTCATCTCTAAAGAAGCAGAGGAAAGCAGAGTCTGAAGGTAACTGGCACTGCCTAGGGTGGAAGAAGGCAGGCAGGGCTGACTGCCCAGCCCCCACTGCACTTAACCTGACCCCATCCTGTTTGTGAAAATATAGACAACAGCCCACGCTCTGCTGTTCCAGGACTGGCTACCTCCACAGCATATCTCCTGGGTGCAAAGTTCTTTAAATATAGCCTGAGCCTCTCCCTTCACCAAATCAACCACTTCCTCCTCAGGAAAGGGGACGCAGAGACAGACAGTTGTCACTTCTCTTACCGAGAGCCTGAGAGGCAGTTCTGAAGCAATCATGCCCCAACCTTGCCCATCTCTCTTGCCTTCTACACAGACTGCTTTCCCTGTGGACACTGGCTCTGTGATCTACCCAGCTCTGGGTGCAGTTGTCAGTGTCATCCTGTCCCTTCAACAGGCTCTCTAGGGACACTTCCTGAGTTGACCCTTTGCCTCTAGTCCCCCTACAGAGAGCCATACAAACATCTATAATAGCATTCACTGTCTGTGCCACCTGCTTCAGCAAATCTAATTCCACCTTGACACCTCTGGGAATGCCACCAGCGTAGTCAGTGAAAGGAATTAAAACTTTGCCTCAGGCTACCTGGCCCTGCTGACTGTGTCAGAACTGAGCAGAAGCCTCCTGAGCTGAGAAGACAGCTCCATCTGACAGACACTTGGTGGCTCCAGGAGCATGTGGAGCACTGGTCCTCTCTGAGGTGACTTCCCTGGCTGGCAAACAGGCTAAGCGGTCAAACCTGCACTTGCACCTTTGCACAGCCCAGACCCAGGGGTCTCAGCAGCCAAGAACATTCTCCTCCACCAAAGGAGAATGGATAGCTTTTAGAGTCCCATCTAGAATTACAGATTTATAAGGATTATTCATATCAGATGTGCTTAAATCGAAAAACAAACAAAGACAAACAGGCAGCAGTCTTTAATCCCAGCAGAGGCAGGTGGATCTCTGTG
Source organism: Mus pahari (assembly GCF_900095145.1). Classification (NCBI taxonomy): domain Eukaryota; kingdom Metazoa; phylum Chordata; class Mammalia; order Rodentia; family Muridae; genus Mus; species Mus pahari. The sequence continues at coordinate 48,865,542 of NC_034607.1, forward strand.
AGTTCAAGCCCAGCCTGGTCTAGAGAGCTAATAGTTGCAGGACAGCCAGGGCTACACAGAAAAACCCCCTGTCTTGAAAAAAATGAGAAAACAAAATAAGCAAAAAAAAAAAGGGAGATGGGCTTAAATCAAGAAGGACGCCTGGGAAGAGGGGCAGCCACAGGCAGGCTGACATACATGTAGAACACTCTGACAACAGGAGAGAAGGGAACAGAGAAGGTAGAAGACCAAGACTTGGAGAAGTGGGCTCGCTGCCATGTTCTGTGGAAGAGATAGGGAACCCAGAATGGACACAAACTGTGTAGGTTCAGCTGACTATCTGCAACTCTTCCCATCTCAAAGTCCAGAATCTGCATCCCTGAGGGGCTGCTCAGCCCTCTTCCTGCGGTCTCTCCACATTCCGCACATTCTTTACGCTCAATTAAGGAGAAATAATCAGGGGAGCAAGCAAGGCCACAGCAGCCCAGCCATGCCCCACACCGCCAGGATCACATGCCTAGAAACAGTCTTCCTCCAGAAAGCCAGGCAGGAAGACCTCAGGCCAGAAGGGTCTGCAGGAAGAAGAAAGCAAGCATCCAGGGCCTGGTGTCCCTCTGCTCTCCACAAGACAGAAGGTGGTAAAGATGGAGGATGAGGGATCAGGAGAGAGGGGGAGCTGAAGAGGCAAGATTGGAGAGAAGGGAAGGCAGGAGGCCCCAGCTGTACTCTCCTAAGCTTCACTACAGTCCCTGCCCACTGTCACATGTCCCTGGAGACCCCCAGGAGTTCGTACAGTGTCCCTTGCCTCCACCAGGGGCCAGGGGAATGATGTCTGTGGTTGTTGAACCAGTTTCAAGTCTGCAAAGGGATGCTGCCATTTGTGGCTTCAGTGGGATGTGCATTTTATTTCTTCTTCTTTGGCCTGGTCAGCCAATCAACTCCCTCTCAGGTTCAAGACTGCCTCCCACTTCCCGGAGCCTTCCCTGACAGTCCACGGGCCCAGGGTCTCTTTCTTTGAGGCTCAGGGTTTCTTCCTCATCTGCCACCTGAAACTATTACAGCTCTTAGCGGGGGATGTTGTTATGTCAAGGGTGTGTTTCTGCATCTTCTCCAGAAGGAATGGAAAGTGAATGAATGTTCACTCTTCTCCACTGAGACTCTTCTGTGTTCAAATACCTTGCTAGACCATAGCAACAGCTTCACTTAATCCTTAAAACATCCGGAGGCCATTGCTATTCTTATCTGCAGCTTACCCATAAGCAAGTTGAGACTTAGAAAGATTGTGTTACTAGATCCAAAATGACCCTGCTAGCAAATCAAGAAAGTGGAGTCTACCATGTTCAACTATCAAAGTTTGTGCTGTGAACCTGACACTAAGATGTTTAAAGATGGAGTCTGCCAATATTTAACCAAACTTCCCACTGCATAACAGAAAAATAAAGGTACTCAGTATAAGGTGGATAGATAGACAGACAGATGAATAAGCAAAAAGAAGATTGATTTGGGTTTCACAGGTTCAACTACAAAACAAAGAAAACAAAAGCCTGTTTTCCCATCTCCACTATAACCAATGGGTTCAACTGGAGAGATGCTGTGTTAGCTCACAGACCCATTCAATGCTTTCATTGGTTCTCAGATTGGGACTACACTTAAGATAATGTGCGGCCGTTTGGAGCTTCAGGCTGTGTTGGCGGCCACTGTCATGATTTGGACATGAAATGCTCCTGCACCCACCCACACACATACAAAGGTCCCTGTGTTCAGGGTTGGTTGCCAGGTGATAAGCTTTAGGAAGTTGGATCATGAGGGCTCTAATCTGATCAATGGATTAAGCCACTGATGGAGTCATAATCTGATGGCAAATTATTGGGAAGTGGCGTTGATTTAGAGGTTTACTGGGGGTATAGCCTACAAGTCTCTGTCTGTCTGTCTGTCTGTCTGTCTGTCTGTCTCCGCCGGTCTCTGTCTGTCTCTGTCTGTCTCTGTGTGTCTGCCCCCCCCCCTTTCCTGCTTCCTTTCCTTCTTCTCTCTGTTCCTAGCCACTCTAAGGTAAGCAGCCTCCCCTACTGCACATTCCCCTTGCCAGGATAACTCTTTTGCCTTGCCTCAGGCCCAAAGCAATGGAGCTCACTGCCCACTGCCTGAAACCACTGGACTAAGAGCCAGATAAACCTTCCTAGCTGCAAGCTGATCTGCTTGGCTATTTTGTCACAACAGAAAGCGATTAGCCCAGACACTTGGGGACTGCAGTCTGTAGCCAGAAGCGCGCGAGAGCCAGTTTGCTATCAGTATGAGGCAGTGTTAATGACCAGCCTACAACCAGTAGAAGCTGGAGGAAGAGGCCACATTTCCCGGCAAGCTGATGTTCAGCTAAACAGAATATGGAGAGTTTTCAACTACAGTCCTTCCACCCTAGGCATTTAGAGGTGACGGATGATGGGTGAGAGCAACCGGGAGGGAGAGTTTGAGCTGGGGTGCCTGGGAATGGGTGGGGGGAACCCACTAGGTAGGTGCCAAGTGTGATTTGTGAATCCCACGTACATGAGAGAGCAGGATATGGCACATGTGTGTGCTGCCTGTGTTGGGGCAACAGGGGCAGGGCGTGGGAGAGACAAGCACACACCTGTAATAACATTGGCTTCAGACTCGAAAAGAAAAGAAATCCCCCAACTGTTTTATCAGACCCCAAGTTACCAAATTACGCTGTTGTTTTAAATTTGAGCCCCTCTGTCTGCAAATGGGGGGGATCTCAGGTTCACGAGTTTAATGCTTGGCTGGGCCTGGAGCTTGGCTACCCAACCCAACTGGGCTCCCAGACTCCTGGCCTGAGGAACAAAAGTCTTCTCTCTCAGGGCTTTGAAGTGGAAACACTAACTGCTCCCTTTAATTAGAAAGAAACCCCCTATTGTTCCTTCTTTATTACTGATGGATGAAGACATGTGGGGGGGGATGCTCAGAAGAGCACAGTTTGGTATGGGGAGGGCAAAGACATGTGGGGGGGGATGCTCAGAAGAGCACAGTTTGGTATGGGGAGGGCAAAGACATGTGGGGGGGATGCTCAGAAGAGCACAGTTTGGTATGGGGAGGGCAAAGACATGTGGGGGGGGATGCTCAGAAGAGCACAGTTTGGTATGGGGAGGGCAAAGACATGTGGGGGGGATGCTCAGAAGAGCACAGTTTGGTATGGGGAGGGCAAAGAGGGATGAAGAAATCTCGAATGCAGAATCTCCCAGGCCTGATCCATACCAGAACTCCTTGCCCTCCTTCTTAACAAAGATTCTGCTGGACCCTCGGTCTTTTGATTCAGCATGACAGGGAAGGGAGGAGACAAGAGAGCAGATACGAAATCAGTTCTGTCGATAAAGCAATAATAGTACGGAGAGATCATCCCATAGGACGACCTCCTAAGACAGCTCTGGGGAGGGGGTGAAACAGGGGACAAGCTGGAGTGTTGGCAGCCAGACTAGAAGAAGGTGTCCCTAGGCCCTGCCTCTAAGTGAGTCTTACAGGGACTCAGAGGTCAGTACGGGCTGAGGACACTCATAGGCAGGGGACCTGGAGGAAAGGCAGAAGAACTTCAAGGCCACTTCAAGCAGAGAACGAGACCTTGGTGATCCAGTAGGGAAAGACTGACCTAATAAAAGGCTGCCTCCCACTCCCCAGGGTGGGAGCTGGCAGCCCTGTGCAGGGAAGCACAGAGCACAGAGAGGACCAGAGAGAGACGCTGAGGTGCTCACACAGAAGCCGGGATAATGATGGCTTAGATAGAGGTGGCAGTGGTAAACGCCAGGAAGAGAAGGTGAGTCTGGGATACACTTCAAAGGAGGAAAGAAGCCATGTTGACAGCATAGATATGAGGGGATAAGGGAATGACAAGAGTCAGGCACCTCCAAGATCTCCAGTCTGAGAGACAGGAGGGCAGATGAGGAGCAAAAAATGCTGAGGCTGCCTGTTTGGGAAAGGGTGGGTGTGGGGGGTGGCGTAAAGAAATTAGAGAAAACCCTCCCAAATTCCCATGCTAGCTTCCAGCGCCAAAAGCTGTTCTAACCTGAGTGGGGTGGGAGGAAGGTCCATCCCTGAGGTCTGCCCCAGCAAGGAAAGCGGCTCTTCTCGCTTTCATGCACTTCAAAGTGACTCACACCTGTGCTTCATTTGATCCTCAAAAGAACCACAGCAGGTGTCAGTATCCCCATTTTGTAGATGAAAAAACTGAGACTCAAGAAAGGCCAAATCATCTGCCCCAAGTCACACAGGAACACTTTAGGGCACGGCTGGGAGCAGAAATCTTCAGACCTCAAGCTCAGAAGCCCTCCCCTCTGACAGTTGGCAGCTCAGGGGAGAGAGGGGGAGAGTGGCAGGGCCGCATGTCCCCAGAGTCACTGGGAAGCTAGAAGTCTGGGGCTCAGTGAAAAGATCCACTAGGATTTGAACCACACTCTTCAGCCTCCCGCTCGCACTCTTACAGGGCGTAAGCCAGGAGCTCGGGGTCGGAAACGCCAAGTCTAATCAGACTTCACAAACCACAGATGGTTTGAATCAGCACGCTACCTTGATAGGAATAATGGGGAATCCTGAAGACAATCTCACGCCAGCTCTATCCATCTGGGAAGAGAACTACATCTTCCAGGAGAACTTCCCTGTCTGGGGTCTCATCCCTCTCCCCTCCACACCCAGCAGGTCCTTCATAAGGAAATCCCCTGCCCCAGAGAACGCCACCTATTCCCTCCCCCACCAGAACAACCACCCACAGGTTGCCAGGAACCTCTGGCTCTGGGTTCTGGTTTGACAGACACTGACTGTGACCTTTATTGAGGACAAACATGATTCCTGGGGAAATGGACTAACCATGGGCTAGGGTGGGATCTATGGGGTCAGCCAAGAGGAGCAAACGCATCTGGATACAAACAAATGAAGACCAGGCAAACAGGTGTCCCACCTATTTCCTGGCATGATGAGTGTTGTGTGCGCTTTTGTTATAGTTGTTTGGGTTGGTGTTTTGGTTTGGTTTGGCTTGGTTTGGTTTGGTTTTGAGACAGTCTCTCACAGTAGCCCAGGCTGGCCTAGAACTCACTACATAGCCCAGGCTAGCCTCAAACTCACCAAAATCTCCTACCCCCCACACACACACTTCAGCCTCTAGGGATTGCTGGGATTGCAAACACCATAAACCACCTCACCCTGCTTCCCCCAGTGATCACTATTTCACTCACTGAACACGGCAAGTGTCTTTGTGACATTTCCTTTCATGAGACACTTAACCTAGGCTGCAAAAACCCTATGAAGACGGAAATTAATCAGTGTAGAATGTGACATAGTCCCAAGCACAAAACCAGATCTTTTTCTCAAAGATCCAATCAGAGACGAGCACCAGGAAAACGTAGCCCTTCCCAGGGAAAGGGAACAATTATGACTCCAATCTTCCAAGCATTCAGTGTTTGGTCAGGGATCTATTTAATGAAAATGTGGCCCTTAACCCACCCTCCACCAACCCTCACCCCCACAAAGCTTGTTATAGAGCTTAAAATACAATGAAGTTAATTTTTAAAAACCTTTCATTGAGTTCCATGAGGCCCCTATTAATTTTATTGTTTCAATAAAGCATTTATTTAATTGTCTCCAGAAGGGCCCTGTTAAATGCACAGATGTTACCTGAGTCAGAAGGGAGGGAGCTTGGAGCCTTCCCCTCCACCACCACCCCCCCACACACACCCTTTCCCATTAGCACGTTAGCAGGATTCTGTTATTGGATTAACTGATTGTCACCTTAAAGTCACAGAGTGGAGCCCTGAGGGAATGGGGCACCACTCAGCTGAACTACGAACAACCATAGGTCACAGTTGCAAGGATCCAGGCTGAGTCAATAAGGAAGCGGGTTGGAGGTTTGGTAGTTGTTTTCCTAATGGCATGGAGACATTATTTATTTATTTATTATTAAGATGAGAGCACATTACTAAATGTATGGTGTCCGAATCATAGGAGGAGAAGCGTTTGCTAGCAAAAGCCCTACACCACCACTGCCTGGAGCTTGAAACACTCAATGGAGAAGAATGTAAAAACCCACCTTCATGCTGCTTGTACTCCTTTGAGGGGAGGCAGAAGGCAGAAGAGAAGAGCTATGACCGATGTAGCAAGATCGTTTCAAAAACTGGTGCCTTGAGAACATAAACTAGGATATGGCCGGGGAGCCAGAGGAGGCCTGTCTGATATGATGACCCTGGAGGTGGGGTACAGAGGAGCCCACCCTTCCGGGGAAGCTTTGGGCCAAGGGCCTGAGAGTGCAAAGGTCCCAAGGCCCCCATTTTTAGAGGACTCTTATCAAACTACAAAGCAACAAGACACCTCCAGCACGGGAGCAGGCCCCAGGGTCTTCCTTCTCATCAACAACATTTGGGGCTGGAGAGATGACTCTGCGAGGAATGCTTTTGTAAAGCAAGTATGAGAGGCTGAGTCTAAGTCCCCAGGACCCAAGTATAGTCTGACCAAGGCTTCTGTAATGCCAGAGCTCCTACCAGGAGCTGGGAGGCTGGGCTGGGAGAATGCCAGGGAGCTCACTGGCCAGGTAGCTTGCAGTACACACAGACCCTGTCTCAAACAAGATAGACAAGGACTGGTATTCTCTGACATTTACACATGCACTGTAGCAATACACCCCCACATTCTCACATACACACACGCACGCACACACACACACACACCATCGCCACCACCCCACATATAAAAAGATTTTTTTTTTTAAAAGCATATGTCAAGCCTGGCTGAGTGTGTGGTGGCACACACCTGTATTCGCATCACTTGGGAGGCAGAGGCAAGGGGTTGGTAAATTCAAGACTAGTCTTGGCTATACAGCAAGTTCCAGGCAAGTCTGGGCTACGAGGCAAGACCTGTCTCAAAAGACAGAAAACAAAACAAGAAATGCCACAGGATGGAGACTCCATTATTCCAAGTAGATGTTCACAATGCAGGGCCAGGGCCAGAGGGCAGGTGAACAAAGCAGCGGAGCTTAAAGTCCCGTTGTTCTTAAATTCTACAAGGAATTAACATAGAAAGAGGAAACAAAGTTTAGTTCCGGCCCTGGATCATTCATGGCAGAGTGTGGGGAGGAATAAGATAGTCAGGCAGAAGAACTCAGAAGAGTGGTGAAGCCATCAGATGGGCTGTCACTCGGAGTCAGGAAGTACTTGTGCATAACGAGAATCCAGAGGTAGGTCATGCCTGCCTTTAAGCGCCAGCTAACTAAATTGCTCTCCAAATGAGGGGAATCATCAAAGCTTTTCCAGCGGGAAAACAATGTGTTAGAAGCAGTGTTCTTGGCAGATGAATCTGATGCCTGGAGGTGAGAGGAGACCCGGTCCTGGGGGCACAGTGAGAGAAGGGTCCAGACTCTGGAGAACCCAGGAGGAGGAGGAGGAGGAGGAGGAGGAGAGGAAGAGGAAGAGGAAGAGGAAGAGGAGGAGGAAGAGGAAGAGGAAGAGGAAAGAATTCCAACCAGCACGTTTTGTTTAGGTTTTGGTTTGGTTTTGAATAGCCCAGGTCTGGGATTTGAACTTGGAAACATCGAGGGTCCTGAGTCTCACCTTAAAGCCTGGCTGTAAAGAACAGGGAAAGCTGGTCGGGGAGGGGCTGAGGGGTGCACAGGCCATCCTGAGGGAGCCTTCACCCTCCCTGTAGGTCACAGTGGTCACCTCTGCAGGTGGAGCTGGGAGAGCCGGCAAGATGTCTCTCACATCTCACTACAGATAATCTCCTTTAATGGGGTGGGATTTTGTGCAATTTTTACTTCCTTTTTCTGTGTGTGCATTTCTGAACTTTTCAAATAATTATTTTAATTCCACACAGCCTCCCAGATTCGAGTTAACCCTTTGTAAACGATCACTTCTGATTAGTTCGTTGTCTTTCATCCTCAGAAAAGGGGGTAGGGAAAAGGAGGCATGATTGCAGAGCCCTCTGGGGTTTCTGAAGCACTCTGCGTGGAAGTTGAGGGGGCCTGCTCTTCTACCTCTTCAACATGCCTTTGTCTCCTTCATTTCGTCCCCGCAGCTACTCCCCGCACAAGGACTCACCATTAAAGGTTTTAACAGCACCGTCGTACACTTATTTTTTAACCAAGACGTCGGTGCGAGCCTGGGAAAGACAATCTCGGTGACTTTTGTTGCAGAAATCAACTCAACCCAGCCAGATGGTGAGCTAAAACACAGACCAAAAGAGGGACGTCCTACAGACCCTCTGCAGCGAGAGGCCAGGGCACCCAGGCTCTGCTCACGCTGCCTCCTGACAGGCGTCTGCTCACGCCGCCTCCTGACAGCTATCATCTTCAGGCTCCGCCTCCTGACAGCTATCATTTTCAGGCTCCGCCTCCTGACAGCTATCATCTTCAGGCTCCGCCTCCTGACCCCTATCATCTTCAGGCTCCGCCTCCTGACAGCTATCTTCAGGCTCCTTTTACCTCAGCTGGCTTATGTCAGTTTTCTCATCATGAAAATTGGAGGTAATGATAGCATTTATCTCCTACGGTTGTTAAGTAGATTATATGATAATGAAAAGTATTTAAGTGTGCTCTATCATTAGTATTAATAAGAACAATAAAATAATAAATCTTTATGACCAAGCCTTGTTACCCGGAGGCAAAAGTGACTTTAGTGAACTTCTTCTGTCTTGGCTTTCATTGGTGCCTTCACCTCTGACAGTCTCTTGACTGAATTCCCCCCCCCAAAAAAAAAAAAAAAACTAATGAAAAGCTGAGGAAAGACCCAGAATCGGGACCAGAGTCCCTGTGTTTCATGGTAGTCTACACAGCTGCTTACAAAGGCCAGATCATTCAACAGATTCCCCACAAGCTTCAGTGCCTTTGTCCACAAAATGTCTACCTCAAAGGATGTCAAGGAGATGGAGTCTTCCCTGATCCTGAGCTTGCGTTCCCAGCATGCCCGATTCTCAGTCAGCCTAGTGCTTCCGACCTCTGTCCTTTGCCCTAATCCCTACATTCTTCTTTACGGAGGGCCTAATAGATTGGGATGAATCTTCCCAATTGTACTGTAAGCCCCTAAGAGGAACAGTAGATCCTCTTCAGTAGTGCCTTCTTCCTATGCGCCCCTGCGATGAAGAGGATGGCAGATGAGAGAGAGGTAATTGCCCAGCCTCTGTGAGTTTAGAGCCCCGTGGCACACTCAGTGGTCCCCTCTTGATTCTCCCACTCCTTTTCCCAAGCTGCAGTGAAGAGAATGGATTCATAGAGCAGGGCAGTGGTGGCACACACCTTTAATCCTAGCACTCAGGAGGCAGAGGCAGGCAGAGCTCTGTGAGTTCAAGGCCAGCCTAATCTACAGAGCTAGCTGGAGGACAGCCAAGGCTACAGGAAGAAACCTTGCCTTGAAAAAACAGAGAGAGGGGAGAGGGAGGGGACTGGGAGAGGAAGGGAGAGAAGGGGGAGAGGGAGAGAGCGAGGATTGGTCATAGAAGCTGTAACATGTTATCTCCCAGCCATTACCTGCACACATTCCTCCAGCCCTAGCTCTTGTGTGCTAAGTGGCAGGCTGTATTTCACCAGCCTCTGCTGGCTCAGTCCATCACCACTTGTGGATGGCCAATTCTTGCTCTCCGCTTGCCACTCCATCTACCCAGCATAGGCAAAAAGCCCTGGAGCTTGGCCTGTCCTGTTCTCCCTCCCCAGCTCCCTGCTTTTCCGTTCTGTTCAGGGTCCCAGCCCCAAAGTAAACCCCTCACCCCCTCTCTCGGGTGACATGTACCAGACAGAGTCCAGCCACAGCAGGCACAGTCTCAGAAAGCCAAAACTGGAGGGAAGGCGAGATCACCCGAGAGCGACCAGGCGTCCTGAGCCATGGCTGCAGCCGAGCTGGAAGGAGCAGCTGGCCAGAACAGGCCTTGTCAAGGGCTGGCGTGGGGAGCCACTCCATCCCAGGGTCTGGTGCCTGCTGGGAAAACAGCGAAAGCAGGCCGAGCTGTGGGAGCACCAGGAGCCCTCGGAACATTCTGATTCCTGACTTGAGAGGGAGACTGGTTTCCTGACATAGTTAAGGGGCTGAGGGGCTTGAGTTTCCAGGCAGAGTCCCACGCAAGGAAGCAAAGCTTGTCTCCAGAAAGCTGGGGTCCCCTGAGCACAGCTTTCTCTATCTTTGTCTGACTTCCTCTCTTAAGATTCCAGGCCTTTATCTGTCCATGTTTCTGCCCCTTAACCATCTGTATTCCTTCTTTCTCATTTCCCCATCCCCATCTCCCATAACCTTGGGGACTCTGATGTGGGGCTCCTGTATGTAAGAAACCTGACTGTCATTGTCTGGTTTTGGTTTTTGTAGCTTGGAAAGGCCAGCCTCACTTCCTACCTGAGGGAGGTGGACACCGGGTGAAGGAAGCGGGCTGTGGCCACGTCACCCTCTATCCTTTTGAAATCAGTCCCCCCCTCCCTGAGGACCCGGCTCCAACGGGGACAGAGCTGAGGCCGGGACTCTTGGTCACTGTGGCATCAGAAGGTTGGGCCCAGGCCTTCTGGTGACCACTACAGTGTAGAGGAGAGTCTGTCTGATGAACTGCTGCTCTGCTGATTCCTGGGGACGACAATACTGCAGACTCAGAGGGGGCCTGGAAGGCCAAGGGATTTCTCTGGTGGAAAACCAGGGGTAAAAAGGAGCCAAAGTTGCTTCTGCCTGGAAGAAGAATTGCAGGCAAGCACATTGTCTAACACGGCATGCATGTCTGCTTGCTATAATTAATTATATAACTACACATACTGAGGACTTCCCCTAATACAGAGAAGGGTTGACTACCTTGTGTTCGGAATGCCAACTGGGACATTACTCCAAATCCGGAGTTCTTTACCCAACCTTTCCTAGACCTGAGCAAGGGATTCTGTACATTCTCTTAAAGGAAAGAGAGCCACAGAATTCCAACAATACACCCGCCAGGGTCCTACCTTCCCTGGTTATGGAAGTATTGTCTCCCGATCACTACTTTCTGTAAACTCTTGCTCGCACGCGCACAGCTGAGACAAAGGAAGGGACAGAAGGACTGGGAGAAAGCACTTCAGGAAGGTGGAGGGTGGCCAGGAGGTGCCACTAGTACCTGCCTCAGGCTGGGGAGTGTAGCCTTCTTCCGGGTGGTGGAAAGTTGGGGTGCCAGGCTGCATGGAGGGCTACCGGAAGCCCATAGAAGCCTGAATTACCAGTTCAGTTCGTCCCCTCGTTGTTTCAAGAGGAAAGCAATTCTCCAACAGAGGTGTTAGGGACCTGGGTTGAAAGGAACAGAGTTCTTCAACACGGGCAAGCCGGGGAGGATCTGATGTCCTGAAGAAAGGAAATTACCTATGAAATATTTCCCAGAAAAGGTGACCTTTTAGAGTCTAGGCCAGCTGCTTCCTTCCCAAGCACTGGTGTCCTGACTAGTGTGTGGAATTGGGGAAAAGGGGAAAGAGAGAAAACACAGCAAGTCTAAAGCATGATGCCTTGTTGAGCTAATGCTGCTCTGAAGGCTCCTGTGTGTGGTGAGGAGTCCGGTAAAGAGTGGGAACAAGAAGATGCTGCTGTCTGAAGCTGTTGAGAAAACAGCACCAGGGCTGAGCTGGGCACTGGCCTGTGAGGCCCAGGCTGTGGTGTGGGCCCTGAGTTGGACACAGGCCTGTGAGGGTGGGCCCTGAGCTGGACACAGGCCTGTGAGGCCCAGGCTGTGGTGTGGGCCCTGAGCTGGACACAGGCCTGTGAGGACCCTGCCTCGCCTGTTTTTGAGTGGCTGGGCAAACAAAAATGAGGAAACAGTAGATTGCATAGTGTTCCTGATTTCCAGTTCTTTGAAACAACTCCTCTTCCTGGGTGGCACACACACACACACACACAGAGGCAAACAATCAAAAATTGGTTAAAGTCTGTCAATTCAGAAACTCTAATTGGTTCAAAGGTTTGATCTCTTCCTTTTAGGAGCAAAAATCCTATTTCTGCGGCTGACCATGCATGTCTGTGTGTCTCACTGGGGGCTGAAGGAAACAGTAAATGTGAGTCAATACATTTGAAGGGTCATTGTTTCTCTACATGAGGCTCTGTCAGGGTTCTGGGTAGGCACCAAACATTGGTGCCTATTTCTCTGGCCCTGTTGTGCACTGAACTTTCAAACCATAACAGAAACACCAAAGCTTGGCAGAGATATCACAGGAATAATTATCTAATTTCAGAACATGTTATTATAATACCTACATGATGTGTAATGAAATTAACAATGTTCACATTATATTCACCAACTCTGGCTGAACACTCACGATGCCAAATCCTTCCCCACGGATGCTTCTCCGAGACATGAACATGCAGAGGATCCGAAGAAAGCTTTTCAAGAAATATGCCACACACACACATACACAGTGTTTGGTTGTGCAGCTGGGCACTGCCAGGTGAAACTGCCAGAAGTCAGACCTACCCTAGGCATGGTCGCTAGCTGGTCCTCACACTTTTGAGTAGACACTGTACAACTAGCAAGGGAATGGCAGTCACTTTGGGGTCACCCAGGCAGACAGTCTTTCTTTGACTCATCTGTGGGCCAGGGCATTTCTGATCACACACCCCCCCCAGCTTCCCCTCTTCCCTGGGGTGCTGGGTCTAGATGGGGCTCAGTGTAGGGGACTGATTGCTGCTGTTGACTTTAGCCAGTAGCTATGTTTACAAACCCAGGTTGGTTTTCCCAGCACAGTTAATTAGACCAAAGACATCTGGTGTGAGGGCTGGGGAGGGCATCTGCTCAGACACCCCCCCCCCAACCTCCCGGCAGCTATGGGCCAGAGCTGGGCGGAGCAGCTTAAACAGGAACAGACCTATAGAGCATACTCCATCACACCCACCCAAATCTCTCAGGGAGAATCATGGCCTCCCTCAACCTGCCTTTCCCATGAGTCAGCATGGTCCCCGCTTTCTGAGTTTTAGGGGACTAAGAAGTCAGAGCCAGAAGGAAGGCCTACCTCAGTGCTGAACTTCCAAAAGAGCTAGTCACCACTTTTATTCCCTTTCTAGTCAGAGTCCCTCCCTGCGTTCGATAGGAATAAGAGACAATAAGAGGGCAAACCGCTCCTTCCTAGAAAGCCCCTCGGAAAGGCGGTTCTGGATTCTTCCTCCAGCCCTTAAATTTTACCCCATATGCCGTCTCCTCAGCCGAATCCACGACACTGCAGGAAGAGAGATTGTTTTTCCTGCCCAGAGGAAGGCAGGAGGGAGCCCGAGGAAGTGAGACGACCTCGGCGGACAGTTTCAGTGCCCTAGGGAGAGCCACGAGGGGGAGGGGCAGCAGCTTATCTCGCAGGAGGGGGGAGCTCACTCCAAACAGCTAATGCACTGGCGTGTGAAAGCCCCTCAATTAGCACTAATGATGCAATCAGGGAGGGAGGAGGAGGGACCAGAAGTTCTGATGGAGTCAGCACTAACTCACACACAGGGCACACACTCACTCCCTTCCTAGGGACCCAGTAGCCCCTCGGGACATGCGGATGCACACATTCCACAGACAGACGTGCGTGGATACTAATGCACTCGCTGTATACGGTTCCGACCCCCTACTGGCGGGTCAAAGAGCGAGGTTCTCGGGGATGGAGGTGGAGTTGTGTTGTCGAGCTGTGGGGATCCGGGGGACCAGGAAAATCAGAAAGTCCTGGTAGAAGGCAATTGAAAAAAAAAAAGAACTCTTCCGAAACCTGATTAACTCTGAGACCACAGTCCCCATCCCTCGCGCTCTCGCAGGTGCGGGACAGCCTCCCCAGACCGCCGCCCTTCACCACACCCTGAACCCGGGCTGTCCCAGAGCAGCCTCACCCGCAGGAGGACAAACCCCTGTGCACCGCACCGCAGCCCCGACACCCCTCGACCCCAGGAGGCAGCGTGCACCCCTGAGATCCCCGCACCCGGGCCTTGGCGGCTTGCCCCTCGGACGGAGCCCGTTACCCGCCGGCCTCGCCCCTCCAACTCCCCGCACCCCATCGGCCAGCTCCGCTTTCGGCCTCCCGGTCCCGTTATCCAGCCTGGCCTCGGGCTTGGAAGCCTTGCGCGCGGCCGCCCCCTCCCCCGCTCCCCAGCCTGAGCTCGGGGGGCCGCGCGCCGGGCAGGGCCGGAGCCGCCTCCGCGCCGCTTCCCAGGCCCGGCTGGCCGCGGGAGGAGGTCCCGCTGTCAGTCAGCGGGGAAGGCCGGCCCGGGCGGCCAGAGGGGGCGGCGCCGAGGACTGGCTCGGCCGGGCGCGGGGAGGCGCTGGCGGAGGGGCGGGCGCGGGGGTGGCTCCGGGCCTTATAAGCGGCGGGGGCAGGGCGGGAGGGAGGCAAGTGTCAGGCCGATGTGCCGCCCGCCGGGGGCCGGGGTCGGGGCTGCCCGGGCCATGCGCGCGGGCTGGGCAGGGGGCCGGCGCGGCGCGAAGCCGAGTCGCCTCGGAGCCTGAGCCGCCCGGGGCCGGGGCCGGGGCCGGGGCCGGGGAGCCGCGCGCGGCCGGCCGGGGGGAGGGGAGCGATGCGGCGCCGGCGGGCGGCCGTGGCCGCTGGTTTCTGCGCCTCCTTCCTGCTGGGCTCCGTACTCAACGTGCTCTTCGCACCGGGCTCGGAGCCTCCGCGGCCAGGCCAGTCCCCGGGGTCCTCGGCAGCCCCGGGCCCGGGCCGTCGCGGGGGCCGTGGGGAGCTGGCCCGGCAGATCCGGGAGCGCTACGAGGAGGTGCAGCGCTATTCCCGCGGGGGGCCGGGGCCGGGAGCCGGCCGGCCGGAGCGGCGGCGCCTGATGGACCTGGCTCCGGGCGGGCCGGGCCTGCAGCGTCCCCGGCCCCCGCGGGTCCGGCCCCCGCCCGACGGCGCTCCGGGCTGGCCCCCTGCTCCCGGCCCGGGTTCCCCCGGCCCGGGCCCGCGCCTAGGCTGCGCCGCGCTCCGCAACGTGTCTGGCGCGCAGTACGTGGGCTCAGGCTACACTAAGGCTGTGTACCGTGTCCGCCTGCCCGGCGGCGCCGCGGTGGCGCTTAAAGCAGTGGACTTCAGCGGCCACGATCTGGGCAGCTGCGTGCGCGAGTTCGGGGCGCGAAGGGGCTGCTATCGCCTGGCGGCCCACAAGCTGCTCAAGGAGATGGTGCTGCTGGAGCGGCTGCGGCACCCCAACGTGCTGCAGGTACGACAGTGGGGTTCCGGGATGAGGGGGCTGGCTGGCCACTCTGAAAGACTCCTTGGTCTTTCGGAGTAAATAAGTCTCAGGGCGTCGGAGACTGCCCAGTTGCAGCTAGGTGCAGAACCCAGATTAGGGAACCACACTCAGCACCACCCTGCCGGGCTCTCTCACCCTTTGAGTAGAACCCTGTACCAGCTTACAGGCATCCCTTAAAGACAGAGGCAAGGACCAGAAGGGTCCCAAGCTGGTGATTAGGCGGTGATTAGGAGTTGTGACCACAGAGGACCCTGCTGCTGGCTAAAGCAGGCGGTTGAACACCAGAGTATTATCTTCAGTCGTAGTGACCTCGAGTCCAACTCCAACATCGAGCTTCAGTCAGCTCCCAGATGCAGAAATAGGATCCCCCATATTGGTAGAGCCTGAGCCACGCTTCTTTCAAAGTCCAACGACACGTCTGGCTCTGGAGGTGATGTTAAGCCTCAGTGGATATGGGAGGGGCCGAAAAAGAGACCATGGATCTGACTTGATCTTCAGGGAGACCCTCATTTCTCACTCGGCTCACAGGCCATTGAAAGGGATAAAAAAAGAGGCCAGAAAATACACAGCCTTTCCCAGAAGTGACCACGGGCTTCCCTGGGACTTCAAGTGGGTCCAACTGAACCATAGGGTCTTAGGCCAGAAGACTCAAGGTCTGCCAGTATAGAGACTAGACGGTTCAAAAGCTAGATGCATACTTTCCTAGTGAGAAACTCTGTCCTTGTTCATTGGGGTCACAGGCAAGAAGGATGCACCCCCACATCTTGTCCATCCAAGGTTGCATTTAGAACAGACCTTCACAATGCCACCACCATCCAAACATAACCCACTCCCCCTCTCTGAGGTCTCTCTGCCTTGCATAAGACTTAACTCTCTATGCATATGTGTGAGGTGACTGAAAGGGGACCCCTGACTACCCTCAGCTGGGTGACATAAGTGTGTGCAACCCACCCCCCAGCTGTCCATACCACCCAACTCAGCCCCTCAGATTCACTTTTCTATACCCAAAGAGCTGACCAGAAGCACAGCAGTCCGTCCTTTCTTCCTCCAGCACTGAGAAGGGGGCCCCAGGCCTCGAGGGAATCTGTGGACCACAGAATAAAGAGGCCACGTCACTGCTTGTACTCCTAGTAGCTCCAAGTCTCCCTAGAACTAATGCCCCCAATTCCTGGCCAGACTCTTGTGACGAATTCTGTCAAGGTCCCAGGCCCTGCATAGGTCCCAAACACCCATTGTGTGTGATTATGTCTGGCTGCATGGCTAACGCTGTGACTGGAGCTTAAGGGAGTGAGCGGCTGGTTACGTGGCCGGCCGCTCTAACTGGGAGGATCTTGTTTTCTTTTCCTCTTCTGGGTTCTTGGGAACTTTCTGGAAACCCTGAGGTGCCAGCCAGATTCTGAGGGGATGGAGAGGCCTTGACCAAGTGACTTAGCCGGGGCATTCAGTGCTTGTTAATTGTTCGAGGCCATTTCTCAGGACAGCTCTGACATTCAGTGGGCCTTCCTAGCCATAGGGATTCCTCCCTCGATGGCCTCACCACGCATTTCCACAAAGATCCAACTACACCCACAACCAGACCCACAGAGTGGTCCTTGTCTGTAAAGTTGTCCCCCGGTCATGAGGGCACCAGAGAAAGACAAGACATTACAAGGGAACACGTCTCACCCACGCCCTCTCCGGCATGGCACCCTCAGAATTGTTGGTGAGACTTCCAGTCTGAGGCTGGAGTTAACACCCCTAGGACAGAAGTATTCAGGTGTCCTAGAGAAAGTGGAAGTCCCTAGTATGTCTTAGGGACAGCTTCGGGGATGAGGTCCTCTCACTCGTCCTCTGACTACCACGCCATGTCCCTTCTGACTTCTTCAGTTAGGTTGCCTCTGTGGCCAGCACAGCCTGCAGTGGGTCTTCCTGCTCAAAGGGCCTCAGAACTGTGTGTGCCAAGAACTAGACACCACGTTGTTTTAATACCTCCTAATCATTTGACATTTCAAAACCGTTTGACTCTTTACTGACCTAGAGGGGAGCCAGAGAACTTTCTAAGGTGTCGCAGGTTCTTGAGACCCTTTCCCCAGCTCTGGGCAGCCTGAAGTTACACTGTGGGCTCTACCAGTGAATACAGGGCAGCTATGGAGGCCCACTGTGCCCAGCACAGACTCTGCTCACCTGGGGAATCTTTCTGTCTTTTGGACTCTCTTTATTCTCCACATACTTTCTTCCTCCCAGGTTAGATGCTTCTGCCACTGGGGGTCAAAGGGCACAAGAGTCTTACCTCTCCCCACCCCATCATCCTGGGACCTCACCAGGCCAGCCTAGGCTGCAGATTCTGACCATGCCAGACTGAATTTCTCTTCCCCCAAAGAACAAAAGATACAACTCCCCAGCTTCATGCTTCCTCATGGGAGTTCAATGGTGTCTTTTTTATTTTTTTTTTCCTGAGGGGTGTTGATTAATACCTCGTTAATAATGCATTTAACGACCTCCGGGTGTTTAATAACCTTCAGAAGTTTCCCACAAAGGCTCACACTGGAGCAAGAAAATGAGAACCAGGCCTCAGGGGCTGCTCTTTACCATCCCCAAAGTCCATCCTGAGTCTGGGGCCTCCATGGGCTGACTGGGGAGATGGAGGGAGAAAGAGGGTTCCCAGGGCGGCCCCTGGTCCCTCAAGGCACAGCCCAGGTAGTCTGGTAGACTGAGACTAGCTTCTCTGGTGGGACAGGACTGGGGCTCCTGGGAGGAGCGTGGGTGTTTGGGGCAAGCAGGGCTAGGGAGGATGCGGGCAAGCTACTGTGTACAGCACATTTTGGCCGTGGGCTCCCTGTCCCCCATCTCAACCCTCCGCCACAGAGATCTTCACTGTCCCTTGTAGGGCTTGGACAACTCAGCCTTTGTGCTCCCGCTCCATAGGGTGCTAGCTGTTTGGCGTCCATTGTAAGCCGGAGCTATGCAGTGTGTTGGGAGAAATGTTGAGAGGCAAGCCGCCCCAGGAGAATGCTGAAGTGGGTGTTAATGTTAAAGGCTTTTCCTGCCTAGTCGGGTGGTACCAGGGACCCTCCCCAGGGTGAGGAGAGAGTGCATAGCAACTTATTATCCTCTCACACAGACCTTCCATGAGAACTGCCTCTCACTGGTTCTCCCTGTATGTCACCTACACACATATGTGAGGAACACCATTCGGGCCTCTCGGCTTTAGAGAGCTGAGATGGTAGAGAAATCCACACAGATGGTGGGAGGGGAGGGAATCAGATGGTCATTTGCTGAGCTTCACATTAGCAGGAAAACCAGATTGTGAAATCCCGGGGACACCCATTTGAATCCTAGCTCTGTGTTTATTAGCTGTATGACCTATTTAACTTCGCTTGAATCAACTTCCCCACGCCAAATCAGGCATAGAGGCCCTGGCGACACGCCACGGAGGCGATTTTAAGAATCGGAAAGACTAGCAAGATAACTCAGTAGGTAAACGTGCGTGCCACCGAGCCCGATGGCCTGCACTCCCTCCCTAGAACACACAGTGGAAGGAGAAAACGGACTCCAGAGTGCGACCCTCTGACCTCAGTGCACACACTCAATCATACCACACCACAACAATACACTAAAGTGACGTTTAGAAATAAGAACTGGATTAAGCACATAATACCTTTAGCATTGTGCCTGGTAGGAACATGGTGGCTAAGTCTGCCCATTTCCCTGATTTTAACAAGAGGTGAAGAACTGGTGTCACCGAGCCAGAAGCTAAGGGACAGAGGCCAGGCTTCCCAGGCTCT
Organism: Mus pahari; assembly: GCF_900095145.1. Classification (NCBI taxonomy): domain Eukaryota; kingdom Metazoa; phylum Chordata; class Mammalia; order Rodentia; family Muridae; genus Mus; species Mus pahari. The sequence continues at coordinate 48,884,428 of NC_034607.1, forward strand.
TCCCTGATCTCCCTACCTACTGTGACCTAATGACCTGCCTGCCCTGGCTCTCCCCCAGCTCTATGGCTATTGCTACCAGGACAGTGAGGACATCCCGGACACGCTGACTACCATCACAGAGCTGGGCGCCCCCGTGGAGATGATCCAGCTGTTGCAGACTTCCTGGGAGGATCGATTCCGAGTAAGCAGGGAGGAGGGTCAGGCCTGGGATTTTTGTTGGGATGGTTCTCCCTTAGAAGGCAACCTCTCTGGGCAGCCTAAACTCCTCACCCAGGGAGGGAGGGAGGGGGAGGAGGAAGGAGGGGGGGAGGAGGGAGGAGCACACACTAGCTCGGCCATGGGCCAAAGGGTTAAAAATAAAGGAAGAGAGAACAGGACAGAGGGGCCTGCTGTGCTGTGTTCCTGTTCTCCCTGCTCTCCATAGCACGCGTGCGCGATCATGTGAGTGAGTGTACACACACGAGTTCATGAGGACAAGTGTGTGCGCAGGTGTGTGGACACCCATACAAGTGTGTGCCCAGACATTCACGCACGCACGCACACACACACCTTTCACACAGCTGGTATAGGAAAACCAGGTTCCTGGAATCACCTTACACACATTTGAATGCTTCCGTTCAACCCGAGGGTCAAAACCCCTTTGGGGATCAAAGGCCCTCTTCTCAGGGATTGCATAGCAGATATCCTGCATATCAGATTTACATTATGATGAACAACAATAGCAAAATTATAGTTACAAAGTAGCAACAAAAATAATTTCCTGATTGGGGGTGTCACCACAACATGAACTGTATTAAAGGGTCATAGCATTAGGGAGGTTGAGAGCCACTGCCCTAGTTCCACACACTGAGGCCACATTCAACATGCCTGTTGCTATGTCACTCCTAATGGTTAGTCCAGCCAAGGGTCAGTTAGAGACCAATGACCTAGGACCAGAAAAAGAGAAAGGCCAACCTCCAAGCTAAGGCCAGAGCCTGTGAGTCCAGCAGGCCTGACCCAGCCTCTGTGTCTATCCTCAGATCTGCCTCAGCCTTGGCCGCCTCCTCCACCACCTCGCCCACTCCCCGCTGGGCTCGGTCACCCTGCTCGACTTCCGCCCTCGGCAGTTCGTGCTAGTGGATGGGGAGCTGAAGGTGACAGACCTGGATGATGCCCGCGTGGAGGAGACACCGTGCACCAGTGGTGCCGACTGCACACTAGAGTTTCCAGCCAGGAACTTCAGCCTGCCCTGCTCGGCCCAGGGCTGGTGCGAGGGCATGAATGAGAAACGGAACCTCTACAATGCCTACAGGTAAGGACCACATGTGGTGGGACTCCAGCCAAGGGGACTGGTGGAGTGAGAGCCAACCAGGGAGAGTAACCTTGACCTGGGGAACTGCAGGGGCCCAGGCAGGATCGAATGTGGCTGTGGAGCTAAGAATAGATAGTGTTGAGGGGAGCTAGGTTGAAGGGGCAGCTGCAGGCTTCCTAAAATAGTGTCGCATTCAGGGCCCGGGACTGCCAGGACTGGCATGTACCCTCTCCACCCTAGCTCTTGACCTTTACAAAGCTCCTCACAGCTGAGAAGCCCCAACTATGGGGCTGTTCCACCGCTGGGGTCAAACAGAGGACAGCGTGGCCTGAAAGATGAGGATGGGTAGAGAAAAGGACCTCTGGTCCCAGTTTGGTCTGAAATCAGTTGTAGTCACAACTGAGCCCAACCCCATGCCTCACAGCTAAGTAGTGTAGGCCTGCCTGGTCCCCGCGTGAGGATTCTCTCCCTGGCCACGTTGGAGTCCATCGCTACTGAAAGTGAAAGGAAAGTGAAATGTAGTTCCAAAGACTGGGCCCCTGAGCCCCTGCCTCCTCTCTGCCTCAGGTTCTTCTTCACATACCTCCTGCCACACAGTGCCCCGCCTTCCCTCCGACCCCTCCTGGATAGCATCGTCAATGCCACGGGTAAGCCTCAGGACCCATCTGCATCGCGTCACCTGCCCCTGCCCTATCAGAAACGGGAACAAGAATGACCCTGGGACATGCAAGGTCTAGGACCCATTATATTCTAAGATAGTATTCTGTGGTAAGGACCCTCCTTAGGCACCAAGTCCTGGCTTCAGAAGGAAAGATGCTGGCTTCCCATGGGAGCCGGGCATGTGGTGGTAACCGTGCCGAACTTTGCAGGAGAGCTCGCCTGGGGGGTGGATGAGACCCTGGCCCAGCTGGAGACAGTGCTGCACCTGTTCAGGAGTGGGCAGTACCTGCAGAACTCTACAAGCAGCAGGGCTGGTAAGTGACGGGACCGGGCAAGAACCCTGGGACGGGACGGGTGGGAGCAGGATTAAGGGCTATGACTTACTTTCTTTAGAGACTCTTGTCTCCAAAGGCCACACTCTCACTTTGAAGCCCTGCCTCTGAGTGACCTGAGCAGTTGGGTGAACACTGACACCCTCTCTAAGAATGGCTTCAAACCCCTCCAGGAGCTGGCTGTATGACTTACCCCTAGGACCTCGTTTTTCTCAACTGTGAATTGGGTTCAAAATAATTCACCTAGCAAAATTTCTTTTGGGGATTAACTAGCCTACAAGGTTGGTAAAAGCAATTATTAGCACAGTTCCTGTCACCCAGCTGGATGACAACACATTTGGTTCTTTTCCCTTCCTCTGTACTCCTGGGGCATGGAGGGCAGCCAGGGGAGGGGGCAGCCTACTCTGAAACCAGCCAAGAAGCCATTTCCCCCAGGGAGCGGGAGAGCTATAGCTACTGTTACAGGCAGTGGTTCCTCTACAGAAGCCTAAGGGTTTAGCAGTGGTTGGGGGGGGTGGGGGGGAATGGGGTGAGCAGCCTCCGTTTTCAAGGAGGCCTGACCAGCCTTAGGGGTGGGGGAGCCCTCGTTAGCCCTGTAAATAAAGTTTAACGAGGTGAACAATGGCTGGCTCTGTCCCTGAGGACTCCGTTTATGGGGCCATAAATCACAGGCAACTCTGCCTGGACTTTGGTCTCCCTGGCAGGAGAAGGAGGCAGGAGGGTGGGGTGGCCAGAGGCCCCGCCCGGAGCTTCTGCGTTATCAGGCAGCAACTGGGGCTCCTAGGGTGGTGGGAAAGACCAGTGAGCCAGAGGCCCATCTCTCAATCTCTTGAAGAGCCTCTGGACTCACTGAGCCTCTGGGACTCCGAACCATAGGGAGGTCCCAACCCTTCTCAAGTCCTTGAACCCCGAATTGTGGCATTTTGTGTTGATTTACCTGCTTCTTAACATCAAACTCCTTTGCTAGAGTCCAAGGTCTATCTTAGAAGCTTAGCTGGCCTCTCTGCAAAGTCAGGACCAAGTATGTCTGAGGGGCTCTGAACCCTTGCCACACATGGACAGGACTGGAATCTAGTCAGGAATCCTCAGGCCCCACCCCAGGCCTTCCCAAATCAGTATCTGCATTGCAGTAATACTGCATGCAAATGCATATGTTCCACGATATGTGAGAAGCCCTGTTCTGAATGTCTAAAACACCCTGAGCTCCGAGCCCAGCACAGACAGCTGGTATCTCTGAGTACGTGCCTGGCCCATGTATGCCCCCATTTATTCTGTGCTGTTGATACTAGCTACGTGGCCTTAAATCTAAGAGATGTGCATGTCCTCAAATCCAAGTCTACCTGGCTGTCATGTGAACTTGAAGAGTTCTGGCTGCCTTCATTTCCAAGCTGGGTGTGCTGGCCTGGACGTCAGCTTTCATCTAGCAAATGAGTCTTGCAATCCCTGCTCACAGAGCCGTCCTCAGCCCTCACCCAGGCACACCGTTCTCACTCTCTTCCCTGTAACTCTTAGAGTACCAGCGCATCCCAGACAGTGCCATCACACAGGAGGACTATCGCTGCTGGCCATCCTACCACCATGGCGGCTGCCTCCTGTCTGTGTTCAACCTGGCTGAGGCTATAGATGTCTGTGAGAGCCATGCTCAGTGTCGTGCCTTTGTGGTCACCAACCAGACCACCTGGACAGGTGAGCCAGAGGGAGGGGGTATCTCAAAAGAGTGGCTATACTTCTCCAAAAGATGTGAAGGGCTCCCCTCAGAAAAGCCAGAGGGCAGGCAGAGATGAGGAGAAGGAGGAAGAAGAGGAGGAGGAGGTATATATATATATATATCCTTCAAGCAAATCACTTTATAGAAAGGAATCTTACCTCTAAGAAGAAAATTACCCAGATCTGTAATCTCTTACCTCTGCCCCCAGGTCGGAAACTGGTCTTTTTTAAGACTGGATGGAACCAAGTGGTCCCTGATGCCAGCAAGACCACATATGTGAAGGCCCCTGGTTGACTGGTTGTGGACTCAGCTGACCGGCTGGGCTTGCCTCCTGCAGGCGTGACTTGCATCCCACCTGGGAACCCCTGCAGACAAAGCTAATGTCCCAGAGCAACTGATGTGTCCAGGACAAACGTGCAATATGCAAAATGTTAAAAATGTGAGTTTGCCAGCTTCGGTCCCAGACTGGTTGGGATCCGATTGCCTCTCTGGAGCTGAGGGCTGTGAGCAGGGAGGGCTCAGGTTGGTCTTAACTGGGACAGTCCCGTGGGCAGCCCATTACTGCATTCATGCTTTGAGAATGTAGCCAGAACACTGCTGCTGCATAAGCCACCGTGGGCAAGAGCTGCATGGGGACAGTCAGTCGCTGAGCTCAGCTCTCAACTCTGCTCCAAATGGAGAGTGCGGGATGCAGAGATGTGAGTGAGCTAGCACTGGGAAGGAGGCTCTCTAGCCCCTCCCCAGAGGTTGCTCCTAGGCCAGCCCCGGGCCATGGGCAGCAGAGCACGCGTCCATATGAGCCAAGACTAGAGTGGAGAAGCAGATTGCATTTGAGCCAGGACTGGGGTGGGGGTGGGGTCGGGGCCTCTCTGCCTCATTTGCTTTCAGTGAAAGCCACCGAGCAGCCGCAGCCAGGCTCTCCCGCTCCTGGAGTTTGCGTGCCCAGAAGCTTTTGTACTTCTTGTTCATTAAATTGTTTATTTTTGTAAAAAAAAAAATTTAATCAATTAATAAAATGATGTTTTGTGACAAATACTCCCTTCCGTCATGAGTTCTTGAGAAGATCGTGACTCAGCCCCAGTTATGCCTGCAATATGTTTGGCTGGTGATGTGTGTCTGATGGAGGACAGCAACCTATGGGGAGTGAAATCTCAGTGGCAAATCCTGGTGGGATTTCTAGGCTCTTTGCCCTTGATGCCAATCCTGAGCAGATGTGAGGGTGGATTCCCATCCCCTCAAGGAAGTTCTAACTTGAACACATTTTGACTTCCTGTGCACAAAACCTTAGCCCAAGAGTGTCATTTCCATAGTAGGATGTCGGCCATCTCAATGACCTGATGGAGAAATAATTAAGAAGGAAGGAGTTAGACAAGCAACCTCCAGGCTTTGCCTGGTGCACCTACACCTGTGTGATCACCACTGTCCAGCACAAGTTCATGAGCAGGTTTCTTTTTTAGGTCCTTCAGCAAGAAATACATAGAGAGTGAAGGGAAAGAAGGCTCTTTGGAAGAACGAGCTTCAGTTTTCTGAACTTAGCAAGGACAATCTAGCAGGGAACATATGGACCAAAGCAGAAATGATAAGACGGGGTTGGGGGGAGAAAGGGGTGAGAAATCAGGTTGTAGAACTCATCCTTATACTGAGACTGAAACAAGCCAAGGCATAGAATCTTTTCAGAAAGATTCACCCAGGTAGCTGAAAGGACAGTAGATAGTTTTCCCCTCAGACCTGTACACCTTAACCTTACAACTCCTTTCTGAGGACAGAAACAGCCACACTTAGTCCTGCAAACTTGCGAGAAAACACATTTGCAACATGGAATGACAAGGCTAAGACATGCCAGGAAAGGGGTGTCACTGTCCAGAAGCATTATTCTCCCCTCCAGATGGCACACACACCTCTTCCTGTCTCTCAGGTCCTGGCTGCTTAGTTTTCTCCTACCCACAGACACCAGAACCAGACCACGACACCTGCTCTGTCCCACCTCACTGTAGCAGCCATGATTTTCCTGGAGCGGTGGGCAGAGAAAATACATTCACCTACTGCAGCCTCAGGTGATGTCAGAGAAGAGAAGTCTGGGGCGTTCAAGCCTGCTTCAAAGTCAAGGAAGACAGAAACAACATGAGGAGACAGTGCATCTGAAAGGTCTTTGAGGCTTCAGAACCAGAACAGGATGGCCAGCAGTCCTAGGAAATGCTACCTTTGTTCATTGTCTTATCTGGCTAAACTAACCTCCCTGGATTTATATGTCAGTAAATTATAGGGTAATACTATCTGAAGAGTTGGGAATGAATGAAATTCTGTCCGCAGCCAGTACTGTGGCCATATTGGCAAACACTGCCACTGTTTTATCGGTTAGCCGAGCACGCAGGGCTTGCCCTTGTAGCGTTAGTTAACTGAGAACTCAATGTTTGCCCGTGGTCTGTTCACAGACAGCAGCCAGGGCCGCTTCAGGGAGCAAGGCATAACAGACTGTCTGAGCACCCCTGCCTGAGGTACCCCCAACCCCCCCCCTCCCGGAGCAAGCACTGCCTTTGACGAGGAAGAAAGAGCCTGCACCCTGGCCAGTGTCCTGGGGAGTGGAGTGTGCAACAGACAGGAAAAGCTAGGAGGAGGATCAACTTGAAAGCCGAAAATGGGATTAGGAGACTTTGGGATAATGTGCCCACCCACCCCCTGTCCATGACAACAGCTTCTGGCATTTTCATTCTTTGACCAGAACATGTAAAACACGGTTGCCCCCGCTCCCAGATCAAGAGGCAGAGAGTGGCTTGACTAACTAGGATTGTTCTCGGCTGCCCTCCCATGCACTTCTCCTTTAATCCTCGGGGCAATGAGATGGGTGTCCGTCCTGAGGGATACGGAGCCAGGATCCAGCCTGTGGTGTTTTAGGTACCCAGATGCCTCTTCCTCTCGGCATATCCCGCTCTCTGAAGGCTGGGGTCACCCACAGGACCAGTGAGTCACTCACACATGCCACTCCACAGGAAAGGGATCCCAGACTGCACTCTATGTCTTAGTTAGGGTTTTATTGCTGTGATGAAACATCATGAACAAAAGTTGGGAAGCGAAGGATGTGTCTGATCACAATCCATCACCGGAGGAAGTGAGGACAAGAATTCAAGTCGGGCCGGGACCTGGAGGCAGGAGCTGATACAGAAGCCATGGAGGGGTGCTGCTCATTGGCTTGCTCAGCCTGCTTTCTTATCGAACCCAGCACCAGCAGCAGTCCCTGGAACGGCATCACCCACAGTGGGCTGCATCCCATCAACCACTGAGGCTGGCTCTTAAGGAGGTAAGTCCTCAACTGAGGCTCCTTTCCCTGGGAGGGCTCTAGCTTGTGTCAAGTTGACACACAAAACCAGAACAGTTGACCCCATGTCAATTTGACACACAAACACATCACTAAATAAGCTGTAACCCTTACTCTTATTCTTCCCAAGATCTAAATAACTTTAAAAGTCCCACAGTCTTTACAAATTCAAATACATTAAATTTTCAGTGCCTTTAAAATATCTACTCTCTTTTAAAAATCCTAAGTCTTTTTACAATTCAAAGTCTCTTAACTGTGAGCTCCAGTAAAATTCGTTCTTTTTTTTAAAAAAAGATTTTTATTTATTTATTATATGTAAGTACACTGTAGCTATCTTCAGACACTCCAGAAGAGGGCATCAGATCTTGTTACGGATGGTTATGAGCCACCATGTG
>NC_034607.1:48893091-48897032 GCF_900095145.1 Mus pahari
TGGAACTCACTCTGTAGACCAGGCTGGCCTCGAACTCAGAAATCCGCCTGCCTCTGCCTCCCGAGTGCTGGGATTAAAGGCATGCACCACCACGCCCGGCCTGCTCTCAACATTCTTATCTCCCAAGATCCTACAGAACATCAACACTCAATGTCTTTTCTAGCTCGAAGTTTCAAAGCCCTTCCACAATCCTCCCCCAAACATAGTTCGGCCTATCACAGCAATACCTCAATGTGTTGGTACCAACTTCTGTCTTAAGGTTTCCATTGCTGCGAAAAGGAATCATGACCCAGGCAACTTTTATAAAGGAAAACATTTCTTTGGGGCTGGCTTACAGTTTCAGAGATTCAATCGGTTATCATCGTGGCGGGAAGCATGGCAGCCTGCAGGCAGACATGGTGCTGGAGGAGTCGAGAGTTCTACATCTTGAGGCAGCAAGGAGGAGACGATCTCACTGAGCTTAGCGTGAGATACACATAGAGTCTCAAAGCCCGCCTCCACAGTGACACACTTCCTCCGACAAGGCCATGTCTCCTAACAGTGACACTCCGTATGGTCCAAACATTCAAACACATGAGTTTATGGGGGCCAAACCTATTCAAACCACCACACCACACCTTTGAAGGGCTGCCCCATAGATGAAGAAGCAGGACCATCTCTCTCACTGGCATCATCACACACAGGGAGAATGTCCCCAAAGGGCCAGTCCCTTGAAGGACCCTTTTGAGGTCTGCTGCACAAGAACCCCAACTTTTATCCACCTGTCTGTAGCTATTGTGACTCACACATGGAAAAACTGTCGATCAGCCTAACTCTAGGAAGCTGATAGATCAAGATCCTTCCTAAAACGTCCTCTCAAGCTTTCTGCATCCCTCTGTCTGCTCTCCTCTAGCCTTGTGCCACTTCCATTACATCCTTCTCAAAGTGTGGTGGCAAGACACTCTGACTCCGGCATCCAGGGCCTTAACAGGAAGCAGCACAGTGAACATAAGCCACAGTGACAAGGGTAGGGCACAGGGGAGTCCCAAGAGTAGTGCTGCGATCTGGAACTGTAGGAGCTAACTTGTCACCATCTCTTACCACAGGAAGGGATTGGGCTCTGTTACCAGAACCTGGAACCCCCCCCCAAAGGAGTCATGTGAAAAGGGACCACAAAAAAAAAAAAAAAAAATGAAGTGACCAGAGCAAACACTTGCACAGGTAACTTCACACAGACTCTTGCCATAGTCCTCTCCCTACCTCTCCTCAATCTCCGGTCAAAAGGACCAACCTAAGTTAGCATCAGAGGGCTAAGGAGGTTGGTGTGGATACATTGTTACCCACTCTCCCAGACAGGCAGCAGTGTGGCAGCGGAGCTACACAGACCAGGAGCCCACCACCCCTCACGCTGAAGAACTGGCTGGCCTTGAGGAGCTGAAGAGAAGATATCCAACTCCAGTTCCATCTCTATGTATCTAACTACTTGCTTAGCCATTCTGGTGAAATTATAGCTTTGGCCCAAAACTTTCAGGGGAGTCCTTATGCCATATATTCATATTGTGGTTCTCCATTCCTGAAAGAGCTCTTAAGAAAAATCTTAGAGAATACAATGTTTTGTGTCCCTCCAGAGTGTAACCAGATAGGCAGCCAATGTATGCTATTAACATCCTAGGGGAGGTGTCTAGGGAGGTGGCTCAATGGATAAGCTCTTGTGATACCAAGTGTCTTAGTTAGGGTTTTACTGCTGTGAACAGACACCATGACCAAGGCAAGTCTTATAAAAACAACATTTAATTGTAGCTGGCTAACAGCTTCAGAGGTTCAATCTGTTATCATCAAGGTGGGAGCAGGGCAGTATCCAGGCAGGCATGGCGCAGGCAGAGCTGAGAGTTCTACATCTTCACCCAAAGGCTGCTAGTGGAAGACTGACTTCCAGGCAACTAGGGTGAGGATCTTATGCCCAAACCCACAGTGACACACCTACTCCAACCAGGTCACACCTATTCCAACAAGGCCACACCTCCAAATGGTACCATTCCCTGGTCCAAGAATATACAAACCATCACACCTAGGCATAAGGACCTCAGTTTGGATCCTCAGCACCACATAAAATCCAGGCAGAGTGACAAGTGTCTATAACCCCAACATCACATGGACACACCCAAATATTCCATGTCTTCAAAACCAGTAGTGAAGATAAGAAATGGAGAAGGCTGTAGAAACCCACTTTGGTTTCTTGAACTGTTATAATTGAGTTTTCAATTTGTCACCTCAGGCCTGTGTGGTGGCTCAGCAGATAAAGTCACCCATTGCCAAGGCTGACATCCTGAGTTCAATCCTTGAGCCCCATGTAGTCGAAGGAGGGAACCAAGTCCTACAGGTGCCCTCAGATCTTCACATGTGCCACTGCATGCACCGCCCCCCCCCCCGCATTCTAAATAATAAAGAGCTCAATAAAAGGTAAAACAAATGTAAGTAGAAATCTCAGTTTTTAAAAATGAGTAACTTGCTATTATTTATCTAAAGTGATATATTCATTCTTCACACAGTTCATACAAAAGCAAGGTATGAAGCCTTTGTAATACTTGCCTGCCTTTGCCCCTGTTGAGCATCTTCGGACCTCAGGAGCGTCCTACATCTTTGGCGTTTTACAGCCCCTTATTGAGATTTGAAAGAGCTCTTAGTCGTCAGCAGATGCCACCCACCCTGTTGCATATACCCCCTCCTCTTTCATGAGCTGACTGGAGAAGCCACCAAAACAGACATGTCCAACAAAGTCACTCAGAAGACATGGCTGTGGCGGGAGGTTGACCAAACAAAGGGATCCAACGGTCACATCTCTCGCCACTGAGGACCTGCTCACCTGGACCACCAGAGACATCAGTTCCCCAGCAACCGCCTGGCTGTTAACATTTTTCCACACCCAAGGAAACACTTGCTTATCCCTGCTCTTTAGTTCTTATCTCAGAGTGGTTTCCCTATTTGTCACCAGACATTCTCCCCATCCCCATGGCGACAGCTCTGTGGACGGGCTTTTGGTGTGGAGCTCTCCAAGGATTCTGGGAAGTGTAAATAGATTGTGCCCACCACTTCCCCTTATCCACACTCTTGTCTGACCCTTCAAAGGGCTCTGGTAGATTATAGAGCCCTGCCTGGTTTCCCCTTAGCACAGCCAGGCTGCCTTGCAGCAGGAGGTGGGGTTCCCTCAAGTGCTCTCTAATCCTGCCCTTAGAGGTCCTGGCCTTCTCCCTGGCTTTCACTCTGGTGGGCGGTTTCCCAGACAGGCCGGTGGTGTCTCTGGTTCTTCACAAAGGAGTCAACCTCAAGAAAAGCATCTCATTTTGTCCTGCCTCATAGTGAGAGAGGTCTCTTCGTTTATGGGTCACAGGGAGTCGTTGGGTACAAGAAAGGCACATAAATAAATCTCCACCATGTGGTTGGCTTTCCACGGCTTAGAGATTTAAACTGCTGTGCTCATCTGAACTCGTGCAGGAGGCAGCGCAAGGTTATCTGTTTCCCCTTGCATTTATTAGTACACTGCTTTGTTTACACCATTCTCTGGGTTGTATATAGGATATAAATTGACCTCAATGATCTGGTCTTGTCTCGTCATTTTTTTTTTTTTTCTGCTGTCAATAAAAAATTTAAAGGCAGCTCTTTTTCTAAGAAATGACTGTTGCACCCAGGGTTCCGAAGGGTTGTAATTGGAAAGGACAGTCTGCCTCCCATCTCAGTCCCCTGTATCTTCTTCTACCAACCCTTGATGCTATGAGGCGTCTCCCGACTCTATTGTTGAACCAGACAGCACCGTGCGGTTATTAAAACCGAGTTTCTTCTTTAAATGTAAACATCTCCTGAGCATACTTAGTACTGTTTGACTTGAGTATCAGGATATTGCTAATCTTAGAATGAACTTCCTATGCTGAAATTATATATATATATATATATATATATATATATAT
>NC_034607.1:48897062-48908884 GCF_900095145.1 Mus pahari
CCCCCCCCCCCCAATAGCCTTTCCAACAATTTGCTGAGATGAAGAGATTTCCACAGGGCATTTTTGGGTTAGAAACTTCTGGGTTAAGAAGCTTTGAGTCTCAAGACTTTATAGAGCCCAACTGTGCTACTGATGAAAATACAGGCTGATGGCAGTATATGCTTTTAATCCCGGCACTCAGGAGGCAAAGGCAGGCAGATCTCTGTCAGTTCAAGGCCAGCCTAGTCTACAGAGTGAGTTCTGGGACAGTACATAGAGAAGCCCTGTCTCAAAAAAGAGAGAGAGAGAGAGAGAGAGAGAGAGAGAGAGAGAGAGAGAGAGAGAGAGAGAAGAGTCAAATGTTGGGCTAGAGATGTGGCCATTTGGTGTTTGTGTGGCCTGCACAAGGCTGAACTCAGTTTCCAGCACAGCATAAACTGTGTAGTGGTCCACACCTGTAATCCCAGCGCTTAGGAGGTAGAGGAAGGAAGACCAGGAGTTGAAGAGCAATTTTAACCATATAGAGAGTTTGAAGCCAGTCTGGGCTATGTGAGATCCTGACCCAAAAGAAAGCACACAAGAGCCAGGCGGTGGTGGCACACGCCTTTAATCCCAGCACTTGGGAGGCAGAGGCAGGCAGATTTCTGAATTCAAGGCCAGCCTGGTCTACAGAGTGAGTTCCAGGACAGCCAGGGCTATAGAGAGAAACCCTGTCTCGAAAAACAAAAACAAAANAAAACAAAACAAAACAAAAAACAAACAAAAAAACACAAAAGGGTGGAAGAAAATACAGAGGACCAGTGCTTCTTTATAATAATATTTTTCTTCATTTTCAATTGTTTCATGTCCACTATATTATTTTACTTCTTATTTATGTTAACCTATAATGAGTTTCACTGTGGCATTTCAAACTTACACGTCACTATCTTTGCAGTATTGTTTTTAGTAAGAACACCTAATTGTTTGTTGTAGTAGGTATTGAAAACAGGGCCTCATGTCTGCATATCACACAGTCTACTACTGAGCTGTATGACAAGCCTGGAGGGGGACATTTAGATAAGAGTTTCACTATATTGAAGAAATAGTTTGATCTTTGTACCAAAAGTGGGACCAAAATCTCTCATTCTAGTATATGACCTTTCTGTAAACTGAAATTTTAGAAAGCCAGACCCACTAATTATCTAGAAGAATCACTTCATAGAGGAGTTGAAATCACACGTAACTACAGGAGCCAGCAGGCACTGAAGCAGCAGATCAGGCCCACCTAAACAACGCAGAGCTGAGTTCCACAGGCATATTAGAGGATCCAATGTGTGTGTGTGTGTGTGTGTGTGTAAGAGTGTGTGGGTTTATGTATTATGTGTATGTATTGTATTGTGAGAGTGTGTGCATGTGTGTGTATGTATTATGTGTATATGTGTGTATGTGTATATGTATTGTGTGTGAGTGTGTGTTGTGTGTGTATGTATTGTGTGTATGTGTAAGTGTGTACGTGTTGTGTGTGTATTTTTTGTGTATGTGAGTGTGTATGTATTGTGTATATATGTGAGTGTGCATGTGTTGTGTGTATGCATGTGTTGTGTATATGTGTGAGTGTGTGTGTATATGTGTTATGTGTGTATGTGTGTTTTGTGTGTGTATGTGAGTGTGTATGTATTGTGTGTATATATGAGTGTGAGTATATATGTATATATGTGTTGTGTGTATTGTATAAATGAATATGTATGTGTATGGTCCTTTTGTGAGAGTGTATGAGTTTTTGTATTGTGTGTATGTATGCATTGTGTGTGTGTATATGTGAATGTGTATGTATTGTATGTACATGTGAGTGTAAGCATGTGTTGTGTGTGTATGTATTGCGTGTATATGTAAGTGTGAGCGTGTGTGTGTTGTGTGTATATGTGTGTTGTGTATATATGTGAGTATGTGTATGTGTTGTGTGTGTTGTGTCTGTTGTACGTATGTTGTACGTATTTCTTTTCTTTTTAGTTATATATATGTGGGTCATGGGGTATGTACACAGAAGTGCAGGTGACCGAGGTGACCAGAGATGTCAGGTTCCCTAGACCTGAAGCTACAGAGCCCAAGTGTGGGTGGTGGGATTCAAACTCAGGTCCTCTGAAAAGTAGTACACACTCTGAACCACTGAACGGTATTTCCAGCCCCTTTCCATGACTTCCAATCTTCATGCTTTGAGTCATTAATTGCAGTTTACAATTAAAATAAGATAAAGACATTTGTAGATCAAGCTAGGCATGTCTACAAGTTGCAGTTAGCCAGCTGACAGCCAGTTCGTGAACTCCAGCATAAAAACCATCTCAGAAGTTCTAGCCAGCTGCCTTCTTTCCAGGCACCCGGGCAAGCCACCTCCTCTCCCTCGAAACAGGCCATGATTCTTGGCTCGCCCTTCTGCTAGCCCCGAGATGCTGCCACCTGCTTGATGAGGGTGATGAAGCGTGGAAGTCCTCAGACTCAAAAAGGCTTGTGACTCTGTCCTTGGCTGGAAACAGTTCTCCTGCCAGAATGTGAAAGCTGGCCACATTTTTGGTATTAATTTGTTCCTCCGTCTGTCGCTTCTATTAAGTGTGGCTTTGAGGAATGGATCTGATGCTGTTCGAATATGCCCAATTTCATCTGCAAGCCTCTTCACAGTTGTCAGATGGTGCCAGCCAGTCCGGGGCCCTGTTTCCAGCTTGTCAATCAGACTTCAGCCGTCGATGCATTTATCACTGTCCACTCCAGCACCTGTGACTGGCTTCAGAGGACCAATGTCCAAGTGTGGCTCTTGGGTAGGGGTGTGGCTCAATGGTGCAGTACCTACCTAGCATGCCAAGGGCCCTAGGATCCTGACTACTTCTGAGCTGAGTCTGCTTTTGATCTCAGAAGACCTAGGCAAGCTCTCCGTCTCTGGAAGGTGACTTCCTTTCAGTGACCACACAGGATTTCCCAGTATTCTTGGATCGTTGGTATTGGACCCTAGTCTTGCAAGTATAGTTGACACCCCAGAACTTTGTCCCTGATCTGACCCCCACTAAGTCAGTGCTGTTCCCACTGTTCTGAACCATGCTAAATTACATCAGCAGGCTACTTTAAGATCTTGGGCATTAATCGATTAGTTATTCACCAATCAATAAACAAATGAGTTGGAGCCCCTTCAGCTTCTCTGTAATGACCCACCCCTTTCTACTCCATTCAGGATCTACTGTGGCCACAAATGCCGCCTATTAGTTCTTAGTTTATTTTGGGCATTGCAGATGCTTCCAGATGTTTACTTTTAACATGAGGAGAATAACACTACCCTTGTGGTTAGGGGAGAGATGGAAGAGCTCAGGATTGTGGGGTTGAAAAGCCCCTCCACGACTCAGCCCCTGTGGCTCCCACCCCCTCCCCTGCAGTTGTGGCCCAAACCCCACCCATATTGCCAAGTCAGCAGATCCGTACTCTTCCAAGCATGGAGGGTCTTGCAGCCTCCAGAGCTCAGTCACAGAACACATGGCCCACCATGTGGGGCACACGTGTGTAACTGAGGTCACGCCTGGGCTCGACCAGCCCACATGGCTCTGGGATGGAGGCTCAGTGCACAACCCCTTTCTCACCTTGATCTTTACAACACCCCCTTTGTTGACATGGTGAAAAGGAAAGAAAAAAAATCCTTTGAATGATTTGGATTATCTGTAAAAGATAACTTCTCATACTTAGGACCACAGCAGATCCTAAGGCTGACCTCAGAGCCCAACAGAACCTTGCCCATTTGAAGTCGTGCCCCCGTCTCCTGGTCCTGTCACGCTTGCAGGACTTTCTGCCAAGGGGGAACTAAAGCTAATAGCAGAGGCCAGGATTACATCTTGGTTGAAAGGCTTCCAAGTACAGCAGGCAACTAACTATCTTCAATCTAAACAAATCCTTGGAAGAAAATTGCTGCACCCTGCATCACCTTGAACCTGCCTCTGGTGCTCAATAGCAGGGGATGCTGCTCATAGGTCCACCCATGAGTCTGTTCTGGTCCATCCTCCTCACCCTCATGGACTCTGATAATCCAGAACATCTCCCTTTCTTGTTTCTTTCTTGGTGCCAGGAAGCAGGACCCAAAAAGAAAAGGTCCTACCTAACCAGAACAGGATCCAAATCACCTCTGAGAGAGAAGAGGAGCAAGAGGTTCTCCAGCAGCCCAGGCCAGCCCAGCCCAGCCCGGCCAGGGACCTGGGGACAGATCCATGCTTACTAACGGAGGACTTAAGAGTATCTCTGAGTTGGCTTCAGCCTACATGCTGAATTCTTCTAGGAATGCCTAGAAAAGATATATTCCCAATCCCCATACCTACACCATCCACCCCAAATTCAGCAGTGATTGAGAACCAGTAGGAGAAAGGAGAGCTCCCCTCAACATCTTTTGTATGTACTTGTTTCCCCCAAAACTAAGTGTGGTACAAGAATCACAACGTACAGATTCTGCATGGAAGGAATGAGCCTGCCTCCAGCCACCTGCATTCAGCATCCTGGGTCACTTCCTTCCAGTCACTACATCACAGCCTGGAACCATTCTCCCAGAAACATAAGTGACCCAGGTCAGGGGTCATTCCTCCTTTTGTTTCTCTCCTTGTCTCCTCTGAGAGCTATGTCAAGGTGGTTTAGATAAAACAGCTCCCCCATCCTCTCCTCCATGACTTCTGGACCCTCCACCTCCCCTGTCCCTTCAAAAACTCTCTAATAACTTAGCTATATTGTACACACAGTCCTATTCTTCCATTATAACAACGCTACTACCGTAAAAAACTTCCTCAGATCTGAGAGGACACAGGGGTCAGAAGCAGGTGCATACCAGAAGATGTGTGGTTTCTGTCTTCTTCCTTTAAAAATAAAAATTATTTCTTTTATTTGTATGAGTACACTATAGCTGTCAGACACACCAGAAGAAGGCATCGGATGGCATTACAGATGATTATGAGCCACCATGTGGTTGCTAGGGATTGAACTCAGGACCTCTGGAAGAGCTGAGCCATCTCTGACCCTCAGTCTTCTTCCTGGGCCTCAGTCTTCTTCCTAAAGTTGCCTGAGTGCTCCTTATTTCTGACTTTGTCTCTAAAGCAAAATGGAAGGGTCCAAAGCCTTCACTGTGGCCTTCCCATCTGGTCAGTTGATCTGCGATCAGGACTAGGCCATTGGAAACATAAGAGGATGCTGTTGGAGTATTTGGCCCAGTGGAAACATTAGAGGATGCTGCTGGAGTATTTGGCCCAGTGGAAACATAAGAGGATGCTGCTGGAGTATTTGGCCCACTGGTCGTGAGCTTGAAATCAAGCTTCTGGGGCCTGAATCCCAGCTCCATCACTGGGGCCTCCGGAGACCTTACTCAGATCCATTCAGACGAGTTTGCACTCAGTTGTTGCATCTGTGGAAAGGGAATGTCATCGTATATGCCCTGTGGTGAGGGCAGGGTTCGCAAAGTCCAGAGCAAGCTTACAAATCACTGCGCCTGCCACATTGTAAGTCCTTTGTAAACACTGTCATTATCATTCTGGCTTTCCAAACCTGGTCCTCCCCTAATGGTCCTGGAGGGGGCTGGGGGGGGGGAGATGAATCCAGACTCTCCCAGCTCTGTATTTAGCCAGATGTGGCCCAGCAACTGCAGCAGATGAGGCAGGCTGGGAAGGCTAGGAACCCAAGAAGACCACCCATCAGGCTGGGGCTGGGGCTGGCAGAATGGCCTCAGCTGCAGCTGCTGGGCAGCCATCCAGGGTGACAGGCACGAGGCAGCTTACAAGGGTGTAGAGACAGACAACAGGTGGCAGCTCAGAGACAGTGTGAGGCTGGGAGGGGTGTAGCAGAGCATCTAAGCGTTCATTCGTTCAGTAGCAGCAGCAGCAGCAGCAGCAGCAGCAGCAGCAGCAGCAGCGCATCCCAGACAGCAGGTGGATCACAGCCATGGGCAAACGGAGAGGAGTCTTCTGCAATCTCAGCAGTCAGGCGACAGCAGGACCATCTGTCTCCAGATTACAGACTGCCACGGATGGAAGGCTAGATCTAGGGGTGTGGGCACAAGGCAGGGGGAGCGGAGCCTAGTGAACGGGGGTAGGGGTGGGGGACGGCAGCCTAGAAAGGTTGACCAACATGAGGACACAGATGTGGGGCACATCAGGTAGCAGAGGCATCGCTAGAACGTGCACATCCAGGCAGAAGGAGGGAGCAAATGCCATTGCGGGAAGCATGGCAGTGAGGACCTAGGCCTACCCCAGTCACCAGGGCAAGTGTGACACTGAAGTGTTCCCACGATGAGAGTGCAGAAGGGAGCTAGGGCCTAAATCAATCTCTCTCTCTCTCTCTCTCTCTCTCTCTCTCTCTCTCTCTCTCTCTCTCACCCTGTTTTCCCATTTCTAGAACCAAAAGTAAGTTACCTTAACTTTTCTTAAATGTGAGAAGTACAGTCCACCATGGCCTACGCTGCCCTTCCGAGGGTGACCTAATGAGTGGTGCGTGCCGGGTGTTCTCCTGTTCTCCGCACAGTGGAGGCAGGGTTCTGCTGCTGTGAACACAGCTGGGCGTAGGGGGAGGTGGGGAGGCCGAGCTCTCCATTAGGGAGGAGAGCTCGGCCTCCCCACAGCCTCCGATGTGGGGTTGTTTCCCATTCTATTCTTAGACTCAACTAGCAGTGACCCCCCCCCCCCCCCCGCAAACAGCACTCTGCCTTACAGTACTCTCTTAAGCACCAAATGTTTATTGGAATCAGCCTGAAGTTTATCCAAGCTAGACCTACACCATCAGAGTGAAAATTCACGTTTTTCTGTATATGTAGACTAGCCCCACATTTATATATTGATATGAGCCTCTGAGACACACACACACACACACACACACACACACACACACACACACACACATTTATACTGGCTCCCAAACCATGCACTTTCTCTAAGCATTGGCCTTTGCAGGTAGCAAGGGTGGTACATAGGTAACAGAAAACAGTCATGAATCTACCTTCGCCCCAGCCTCTGGACACATCTCCCTCAGCTCTGCATGGAACCCCAGTTTCCTCCCTGGAGGATGGTCTGGCTCCCTAGTGACAGCCAGGATACCTACTCAGCAAGTCTTAACCCTTCCTCAGCCAGAGGCTAGAGAGATGGCTTTGGGGGTGAGCAGCCATACCCCTCTTGGTTCCTAACACCCACATCAGGCAGCCTGAACCAGCCCTAGGGGATCTAACGCCCTCTTCTGACCCTCATGAGCACTTGCACCCCCTCATGCAGACATTTACACATAACTAAAAATAAGCCAGGTGAGGTGGCGCATGCCCTTCATCCCAACTCTTGGGAGGCAGAGGCAGGCGGAGCTCTGTGAGTTTGAGGCCAGCCTGGTCTACACACGTAGGACAGCCAGGGCTACATAGTGAGACCCCTGTCTCAAAACAAACAGACAAATAAAATAATAATAAACTAGATTTTTTTTAAGTCTTTTTTTTCCCCTCTTCACAACTCCTTTGCACTTTAGAAACTTTTACTCTAAAGGCTGAAGAGATGGCTCAGCAGTTAGGAGCAGACACTGCTCTTGCAGAGGGCATATGTTCTGCACATAAGCACCTATATCAGGCAACTCATGGGTGCCTGCCACTCCAGCTCCTGGGGATCCACGTCTGTACTCATGTGCACACATCACACCCTCCCACACACACACACATACACATAATTTAGAAAGTCATTTTTTAAAAAGAAAGAAAAACTTTTACTCTATGTATATAAGTAAAATAGGTACACAAATCAAACATTAACTGAATTTACTCATGGAAAAAAATCATAAAGAAATTAAAGCAATTCTTTGGTATACATATAATTTTATCATTTATTAAAGATAAAAGCAAATTTGCATACTAACAAAGTGGTTTTTTTTTTTTTTCATAAAGAATTGAATCTTAGCTGAATAGCTAGTTGATCCTGCAGGGCACAGAGCATATTCAACATTTTTCATAATCGATTGATATTTTGATTTTATATGTACGCACTTCGCGTACACATATAGCACGAAATGACAGAAATGTGTTTAGGGCCATTTCATAAATTTTTGGAAATTCTGCCTAATCCCAAGCCAAAACTCAATAAATAATTACTGTGAAACTTGAGTCAGTAAACTCGAATAGCAGCTTTCAAAACCAAACACTCTGAAACACTACCACCCAAAGATAGACTAATTCGACACTTACATTCTGAGGAAAGATAGCGGGAGAAACGTAAGAAGTCTTCATTTTCCTTAATTAAACCATTATGTTTCTACAAGGACGGAAAACTGTATTACAGTTTAAAAAAAAAAAAAAAAAAAAAGGCTGGTGAGATGGCTCAGCGGTAAGAGCACCTGACTGCTCTTCCGAAGGTTCTGAGTTCAAATCCCAGCAACCACATGCTTGTTATTGCTATCATCATCATCATCATCATCACCACCACCACCACCACCATCATCATCATCACCATCACCGTCATCTTCCATATCATCCCATTTTCATCTGTTTTTGTTGTTTTATGTTCAGAATCCTTTTGCTGTTTCCTAGGCTTTTGGGGACCTTCACATACAATCACATGATCCCACACGGGTCAGTTTAAGAAGCTGTGTGCTCAAGTAGGCTTGCTGATGTAAAGATGATAGAACCCCCAGGCATGGCGGTGAAGAGGTCAGCTCAGAACCTTTGGAAAATTCCTCCCCTCCTGGAAGAGAAAGGTCATGGAACATGTAGGCACCCCTCCCCTCCTGAAGGGAAAGGCTGATTACATTCCTCAGAAAGACCACAAGGGGGACCCATCAACAGAGGCCACCGGCAGACAAGGGCAGCTCCTACTATCTCATTCCCTAAGGACCAGTCAGTTTAAAGGTCACACTGTCCCACCAATCATATTGTGCCTAGTGGCTCTTGTTCTATTCTGCCCCTGGAAACTGTATAAAAACTGGCTGAACCGGCTGCCCGGGGTTCACCGCCTTTCCTTCAGGTGCAGGACGACCCCAACACACTGGAACAATAAATTCCTCTTGCTTTTGCATCAACTCCTGGCTCCACAGTGTTCACACAGGGGATGGGAGTAGGGGGAATCTCCAGTAGCTAGGGCTCATCATCATCTTACAGTGGCAAATGCTTTTAGTCCCAACATCCAGGAGGCAGAGGTAGATGGATCTTTGTGAGATCAAGGCAAGCCTGGTCTACATAGCAAGTGCCAGGCCAGTCAGGACTCTATAGAGAGACCCTATTTCAAAAGGAACATAAATAAATAAATAAATAAATAAATTGAGGCCTCCTCCCAGAACTGAGCGTGTGGTGTCCCTCTGGAGTTAGGATTGTAGCTCTGTGGTAGAAAAACTCATCCTCCTTGGCTTCCAGATCTCCTGGGTACTTAAAAGTTCCTACATCCAAAGGCTTGAACTGTAGGCCACCGTACTTCCTCATGAAGCTTTGTTATCTTTCAAGAACTACAACTCCCAGCATTCCACGAGGTTACTTGGTTCCTGGACAGGTGGGACTTACAGGTTAATTGTGGGCCGTGTGCTTTCCAACAAAGAAAATTTCACGGGGAGATACACAGTGGACAGAGTGCTAAGAAGCCAGGGCTGTCCAGTGACCACCACAGCCATGGGGACGTGACACCTGACACGAACTGGGGCCATGAAGAGACCCCGAAGGAAGCAAAGAGATTTCCCCATCCTTTCCCCTCTCTAGCTTTTTTTTTTTTCTTTAAATCTTCTCCTAGGGCCCCATTGGTTAAATTCACATGTAAGAACAAGGCATGGAGGCTGGAAGATGGAGTTCCTGCGGATAGAGTCTGTGGTCGTTCAAATGACATGTCCAGTAGTCTCATACCTTTCAGTACTTGATCCCAGTTGGTGGCTGTTTGGGGATGATTAAGAGGTTTGATCTTGTTTGAGGAAGTATCTCACTGAGGGCAAGGGGGGGGAGCAGCTTTGGGGTTTCAAAAGACTAGAGCCTCCCTCTCTCCTGCGTATGGTTGGAAATGTAAGCTCTCAGCTGTTCCTGCCACCATCATGGATTCCATCCCTGGAACCACAAGCCTAATTAAAGGCTTTCTTTTATAAGTGGCCTTGGGCATGGTGTTTTATCACAGCAATAGAGAAGTATTTAATGCAAAAATCCCTGAAGGTCAATGAATTAGACAGGCAACCGACGAGCACTAAAGACTGACAGCTGCTAAGCCTTGGATGGGCCTTTGCAAGTGTCTGTTTCCTACCGAAAATCGAGAACTAGCTCCCAGGGGAAACATCATCCTTAGTTCATTTAGAGGACTCACCTAGATGAGCACAAGCCAGTCACTTCTGAATTGGACAGTCAGATGCAACTCTGCAAGCTCATTATTGATCTGGCTAGATTTACATGTCAGCTTGACACAAGCTGTAGTCATTTGGGAAGAGGGGCTCTGAACTGAGAAAATGCCTCCATAAAATTGGCTTATAGGCAAGTCTGTGGAGTATTTTCTTAACTGATGGTTTGATGTGAGATGGCCCAGTCCACTGTGGGCGGTACCAACCCTAGACAGGTAGTCTACAAGAAAGCAGACTGAGCAAGTCATGAGGAGCAACCCAGTGAGCCATGTTCCACCACGGTTTCCGATGCAGCCCCTGCCTCCAGGTTACTGCTTGAGTTCTTGCCCTCACTTTCCTCAACGATAAAGTGTGACCTGAGGGTTGTAGACTGAAATAAACCCTCTCCTCCTCCGTAAGTTGCTTTCAGTCATGATGTTTATCACAGCAACAGAGAAGTAACTAGGTCAATCACACAAGATGCTACCCCTGAAGGAAAGTAAGAATCACCCGTAAGCAAGAGGTCTGCTTCCCTGAAGCCTTCCGTCTTTATTAGAGGCTCGACTGGGTCTACTCTAGAGGTTCTTGGACCTGATTCCTGTCTTGATAGAAGACAGTTCCTGTTCCATGGAGCATTACCAGGTGTCTATAGACCAAAAAAAAAAAAAAAAAAAAAAAGGCATAATTATCCAGGGCAAGTATACTCCTTTAGAAAACCAGAGAGCTGCCTCCTCCTTCTCTTCCTCTTCCTCCTCCTCCTCTTCCTCCTTCTCCTACTCCTCCCCCCTCTTTCTCCTTCTCTTAGTCCTCTACTTCTTCCCCAAACTCAGACCCATTTGACCCAACTTCCCTAGGCTTTTTGAAGTGCCCCCCACTCCCAGAACTTGACCCTGAGCTGACACTCTTCAGGTTCCAAAGCTCATCATTCCTCCTAGACATAGCCCACATCCCTCTCTACATCCACCCCTTGAGCTGGCCCTGATATAGGAAGCCCCCCTTCAAGGCCCACACCACAGGGTCCTGGGAATGAAAATGATGGAGAGTAGGGAAAGGGGAAGGAAGTTTCTAAGACTCATGGAAGCTTTTTTTTAGCCATTTCTTACATGTTTTGAGAGCTGGACTATGAGTCTAAAAGAGCATGCAGCCTATGAATATTCTTTGTAATCTATCTAGAATATCCTTCAGCAACCACGGCCTAACTACTCAGAAACCGCCATTTACTGGCTTCGGGCCATCGTGGAAACTCCCATGAGCAGGAGTCAGATTGGCACAGCTGGTCACAGAGGTCAGCAGGTGCTGTGTCATACCCTCACCATAGCACACAAATCCAGGAAGGCCCTCCACAATGAACGGCACCCATGCTTCCTTCCAGAATGCAGTGCAGGGTGTGGCTGCTGCTTCAATATGAGTGTTGACAACTGTGGAGAGAGAAAGGCTGGACTATAGCTCAGAGTAGAGCACTTTCCAGGGATGTGTAAAGACCGTGGTGCCTGCAGATTCATCCCCAATACTATGGAAGGAAGGAAGGAAGGAAGGAAGGAAGGAAGGAAGGAAGGAAGGAA
>NC_034607.1:48908999-48915849 GCF_900095145.1 Mus pahari
AGAAGGGGGAGGGAGGGAGGAGGAAGGGAGGGAGGGAGAAGGGAGGGAGGGAGAGGAAGGAAGGAAGGGAGGAAGGAAGAAGTAGAAGAAGGAAGGGAGGGATGGATGAATGGAAGGAGGGAGGCATGGAGGGAGGAAGCTGATGTTCAAACTTGCTATGTAACCAAGGATGGCTTTCACTTTTGGTCCTCCTGCCTCCTCTGTCCTCTGTGCTGGAACTACATGCCTCTGTCCCCACGGGGTTTATACAGTGGTGGAGACTGAATCTGGAGTTTCATGCATGTTAGCCAAGCACTCTACCAACTAAGCTACATTCCCCACCCCAGAAATTTGTTAACAATTTAATGACAGTAGCAGTCAAGCATTAAACTAAGAAGCACAGGACCTTCCTAAGTATGGAACCCCATGCAGCTCAATAGACCACCTACCCAAGGAGCCTGCCATGGACCCAAGTCATGAATATGTTAATTTGTCTCAAAAACTGCCACCATCGATTCCTTACCCAGCTGTGCCCACATGACATTCCCACATTAAAAGGCAAGGCTTCGTCCCTTTCTCTTTGTGCTGGAATTGATGTCCTTGTCCCTCCAAGGCTAGTCCACAAGAAGGTTTACGTGTTGTGCCTGGACATAGTGGAATGCTTGCTCTTAGAATAGTTCTTCCAAGAACCCAGCCAGCCCTCTGTGAAAATTTTTGGGCAATAAATAAATAAATAAATAAATAAAACAAAACTTTGGGAAAGTGACCAACCCTAGAGGAGCCCCCAGATGGACAGCCAGCATCAACTTCCGGTCTTGAGAGTGAGCCATGGTGATCAGCTAGCCCCCTGGAGCCCTCATACCCTGGCACCTCTCTGACATGGGGGCTGAAACCAGATAAAGGACATCAACACCACTACCACCACCACCAACAACAACAACAGCAACAAAAACCCACCTGACTGAGGTTGTCATCCCACAGAAGCAAATCGAAAAAGGAGTTTGTCTTGAGTGTCAAGTTCTGGTGAGCGTTTTTCTGTGCAACTATAGTTTCCTGAGACATGCTCTGAGAAGTGGCAT
The DNA here is from genome assembly GCF_900095145.1 of Mus pahari. NCBI lineage: Eukaryota > Metazoa > Chordata > Mammalia > Rodentia > Muridae > Mus > Mus pahari. Next base: position 48,910,058 of record NC_034607.1, read on the forward strand.
TCACTTAGCCTGTAATGTGAAGGCCCTGAAATAATGCACACGATGAGACTGCTAGCTGAGCACACAGTAGGAGCTCAAGGAAGCTGCTAGCTGGGCTGACAGTTCTGGTACCAGACATATGGGCTCCCTGACCCAGTCTCTCTCTCTCTCTCTCTCTCTCTCTCTCTCTCTCCCTCCCTCCCTCCTTCCCTCCCTCCCTCTCTCTTTCCCTCTCTCCCTCCCTCTCTGACAGATGCTCTTTGTGATTAAATATTTGCCATCTGGTTTCAACCTGACGTCTCCCTAGCTAATGAGGATGCGGATACTCCTGTCTCCAGAGATTCATGACCACTTCCTCCCACCCCGTTCCTTCCTTTCCTATCTCAGGAAATGAAAAGCAATTTCTCCCCAGGGCCTGTTTACCCACAGCCACCCTAACAGGGTTTCAAACCCAGTCTCACAGCCAGTTCCGATGTCTGTCTTCACGGCAGCCATAAGACAGACACCGCACCTGCCCACGGAGCCCGTCCTCTGGGCTTGTGCTCTTCGTTGTGTTTCTGCAGGATCTTTAAACATCTGATTAAATTTCATGCCTCAGATGAGAAGTTCTGAAGATGAAAGATTACCAGGCTTTCATCAGCCCTTCTCTCGACTTGGCAGCTCTTCACAGCCCCCCACCCCCACCCTGAATCTCTTCTCACCCTCTACCTCCCCAGGGTCCTCGTAGTTCCTGTGAATTCCAGTTCCCAGTTGCTGGCCGCACTCACCTCTCCTGTCTACAGCGCACCCTGACACACATGGCGTGGGAAGCCTTAGAAGAATCCATGTGGGTAAGCAACAGGCAGATGGCAGCAGTTGAGGGCATCTAGGAGTCCAGATATGTTTCATTGATCAAAAATGAGCTTGAGGGCTTGGGATGTCGCTCGGCTGATAAAATACTTGCCTAATATGCATAAAGCTCTGAGTTCAATTCCAGATGCCACATAAAACCAGGCATAGTAGCAGATGCCTATAATCCTAGCACTTGGGGGGTATGAGGGTCAGAAAATTCGACGTCATCTCGGTTACAGAGCAAGGTCAAGGTCAAACTGGGTTATGAGAGATCTCTAAGAAGAAGGAGGAGGGAGGGAAGGAGGAGGAAGAGAAAGAAGAGGAGGAGGAGGAGGAGGAAGAGGGGGAGGAAAAAGAGGAAGAGGAGGACAGGGAGAGGGGGGGGGTGGTGCATCCGTCTTCCCGATCCCCACCCCTCCCCTTAGTGAGGCAGCCAGACTGCTGATGTCCTCGGCCTCGAGGGAGAGATGTGATAGGGAGAAAGAGAAGACAAGCGTTGATGTCTGGACAAGATTCAAGTATTTATGAGAGGCATTGTGAATAGGGCTCTTCTACACTCATCCTCTATACCCCTAACAATAAACAACAATAAGTCCTCCGAAACGATACGGGGAGGAGAAAGAAGGGGAGATGGGAGCAGAGACGGGTCCAGGGGCAGTCCTGGATGTGGGAGTGAGGCTCACGCGTTGAGCACGGAGAGTACGCTGACCATGAGCCTCTGAGAAGGTCACACCTCCATCTCTCAGCAGCGACCCCGACCCCACCAGCGGTCTCTCCTGGTGGGCGCATTAGCGCCTCCTTCATTCACAACCACCTCATTAGCCAAACTGGCCTCTCTTTATCCAACACCCACCCCCCCACACACGCAATGTCTCAAGACACCAAAATCCTTATTAAAAAGAAGGTAGGCAAGACCCTCAGACCTCACAGCACCATCCCCACCTCCCACGCACCTCCCGAAAAGAATCCCCAAGCCCCACGAGGACCACCAGGCAAATGAGGAGAGGACCTACCTCGGTTGTAACACAGACCTCCTTCAGCCGGAAGGCAGGCACACACATCCCTCCCACTCACTCTTACAACCCAGCCTTGTCTTGGTTGGCCTCCTCACCAAACCTGCTCTTGGTTAGAGGGGGCAGATACAGTCTCTGACCTCGGTGCTGCCCTGGGAGTCTTTTCTTCTACTGTTCCACACATCGCACTGGGTCCTGATGGGTTTGTGTCTGTGACTGTGTGCCGTGCTCCCGTGCCTCGTGCTCCCATGCCTCATAGTGAGCAGAGCAAGCACCTAGCTTGCGTGTGTGTCATTACGTTGAATTGTGCATCCCATTCTCTTTCTCAGTTGAAACTAGAATTGCTCGCCTAAAACTGGTGCGGGGCGAGGAGCCCAGTCAGGAGGAGCAGAGCACCTGAAAGGACCCGGTCAGTAAATCGCCCATCAATTCCTGCATGCTCCTGGCCTGGCCTTTATTGATCCTTGAGTCTTGGCTCCGACCCTGTTGCCTCCATCTTCCCACCTGCTGCTCGAGTTCCTGTCCCACCCACCCTGTCCAGGAGCCTCAGGATGCTGCTCTTTGTCATTTAAAGAAGACTTAAGATTGTCCCATCCAAACTCTCAAGTTCCCATTGTTCTGCCTTAAAACCTACCCTGGATTAAGGTTGGGGGGGGGGGGAGAGAGGGAAATAGGGAACTTTTCACACTTCCTGTATCAGATCAATAAAATCTTAATAGCCAATGAGATGGCTCAGCACTTAAAGTTGCCTGATGACCTGAGTTCAATTCCTGGAACTCACGTGATAGAGGGAGAGAACTGACTCTCAGTTGTGCTCTGACCTCCACATGTGCACTGTCACACACACACACACACACACACACACACACACACACACACTGTAAAGGGTTGGAGAGATGGCTCAGTGGTTAAGATCACTGACTGCTCTTCCAGAGGTCATGAGTTCGATTCTCAGCAACCACATGGTGGCTCACAACCATTTGTAATGGGATCTGATGCCCTCTTCTGGTGTGTCTGATGCATATGTGTGTGTGTGTGTGTGTGTGTGAGAGAGAGAGAGAGAGAGCGCACACGCACACACGTATATACAATACATATGTACATGTATATGCATTATATATACATTCATACATGCCCTTGAATATATACATATATATGTGGCTGCACACATTGGTCTTTCTGCAAGATAAGCTCTGTATACATTTAGCAAGTAGCCGTGTAGCGTTGTTGTAATAAGCATTTTGCCGGCATGCCCTCGTGTTTGGACTTTGTTTAGGGAATTTGGAGCATGTAGAACTATTGAGTCTTTATTTATTTGAACATACCAGCTTTCCCTTCTGTGGCTTTTGGTCTTGAGTTCTGCGTCAGAAGCTCATACACCCAGAGGTGAACAGACAGAACCTGATGCTCCCTGCCTGCCCTGTGAACAACTCAAGACGCCCCTTCTGCTACTTCAGTGGGTTCTTTCCATATTTACTCTCTCCCTGCTGCCATGGGAAGGAACTCCCAGAAGGACGCCTCCCTGGTCAACAGGGTTCAGCAGCTCCTCACCACCCACTGAACTGAGCGAGCTTCGCTGTGGAGGTATCAGATGATAACACCAACTTATCTCATCGGCCGCTGGCGCTCTGTGCTCTGACCTCTATCAGACTCCACTTCTCAACATCCCCGAAGTAGCCCCACCCACCTCCCCATTTCACCACACCCTTTCATCCTCTGGCCAAACCTTCTGCCCATCTCTTTTACCCATCAAAAGTATCCTAAGTTTTCAAGATTCACCCACCAAACACCCTTCGCTGTGATGTCTCCACCAAATCACGGCGTTCTTTCAAGCATTTTGTTTTTGCTTCTTCTCTCGGGACATGCCTCTGAATTTCCTTAGATCACTGTCAGCGGTGTGTCTCCCTCAACTTCACCAAGAACTCTATGGAGAAGGGTGAATGTGAGCTGCACGCGCCTCTGCCTCAGCGCCACACCTTCTGAGGAGGTGAGCCATACACACAAGTCGTCAGACTGGAGACTAAGCCGCACAAGCCAGAAGCTGGTCTGGAACTCCTAGCTGGTCTCTTGCTGTGCCCAATGGTAAATATGGGGTTCCCCTTGGGTAGCTGCAGGTCAAAGCCTACGTCGCCCAAAAGAGGAGATGGGAGTAGATGTGCTCCATCCCTCAGCTCTCCACCCTAAGTGTTTGACGTCATACCATAACATCTCCCTTGGATGTTAAATGGCAGCAACAGCTCTTGAGGTCTATCAGACCCACATCATCCTATTTCAAGTCCAGGAGGGGAAGTGGGGAACCGCCTCTCCCAGCAGCCCCGGCTGCTTTTTTCCGTTCTTCATAGGATAAAATGATCCTCTATCTCCTTGACCAACAGCTAGGACCATAAGAATGTGTTACTTTGATTGGTCGGACCTGAGCTTATAGACCAGAGCTGAGGATTCTACAAACACAGACACAGTGTGTGTAACCTGGTATAACCCCCACGGAAGGAAACCGTGTGCCACTACCAATATAGACAAGGCCAGAAACTTAGGGTGGCACGAGACTCAGTGCCAGCGCCACGCCTCATGACCAGAGTTTGATCCCCGGGACCCACGTGGTGGGCGCAGAGAACTGACACAAGCTGTCCTCCGACTTCTGTGCCTACATATACCAAATAAATAAATATTGCAATAACAACAACAATAATAGAAGCTCTTTCACAGAAATACCAAATATCAACTCAGCGGAACACAGAACATTAACGCCCTACAGGAAGAGAGGAGTGGACCGGAAACCCTCACCCCTGAGCTATTTCTCTCCTTTCTGCCGTTCTTCCCTGCCCGAGAGGTAGTTCCAGCTTCCAAGCACAACACGGTCCCCCAAGGTTTGTGGCTCAGCCGCAGGACCAGTGTGAACAGATCTTAACCAAACCCCAGACCAGGGGATGGCTGGCGTGGTCCAGCCAGCTCCAAGTTATTAGAACCTGGAGTCCCAGTCCCAGGAGTTGCAGGATTGTTTATCTTTGTTGGGGAAAAACTATAGTCAGAGCCATAAATCACTGCCCAGCTGGATGGCTTCATTGAAATGTTTGTTTAAACAATGAAATCTCCTGACAGACTGAAAATATAGAATGGATCTCCCTGTTCCTCCTAGGCCCTGTCTCACAAGCTAGAGCTCAAGGCTTCGAAGAGGGACTCAAATGTGGCTCCCCGCCCCCAGTATCAGGCCCAAGGAATGAAGCCACAGCATAGCTAATCCGAAACAGCAGATAATGCAAAAGCCATGTCTATCAATCTTTGAAATATAATCTCTGGAGTGGTTCGCATTGGACGTGCCTTCTGAACGCAAGTAGCATTTCTTGACTAACATGAACAAGGAGGCGCGCGCGAGGGGCAGCCGCTGGAGGAATGCTTCATGAGGCGTGTCAGGACCGCCGGCTGTATCTCAACCAACTGGAGCATGTAAGCAGATAGTCCTCAACCTCTGCGCCTCAGTTTCCCCTTGTGTGTGAGGGGATTAGAATGGGCCTCTGCTTCAGCTCTTGCGTGCTGGAAAAGCTTGCTGTGCACTGACAGTCACAACAGGAAAAACTAGATAAACAGAAGGGAGCCAGGAAAGGAGAGGAACAGGGGCATCATGGGACGTTGAACTAGATGACTTCTTCCAGCCTTCAATGTTCTTACCCAAGGGCTTTGCCCCATCCAGGTGTAGAAAAGAAAGCTGCTGGCTAAGGGATCAGTTAGCAGAACCGTAACAAGGACCTGGTGCATTCTGAGGAAGCGGCAGTAAGTGGACACTGAGCTCAGGACGGATACAGAACAAATCAGCCCTCAGACCTGGAGCCTGTGCTCAGGTACTACCTGCCTTCCTGGGAGCTGTTGGTACTGATAAGGCTTGCATGCAGGCAAGAGAGCACTAGAGGCGAGCCTCCTGCCCCTGCCCCTGCCCCTGCCCCTGCCCCTGCCCCTGCCCCTGCCCCTGCCCCT
>NC_034607.1:48919542-48956191 GCF_900095145.1 Mus pahari
CTGCTCCTGCTCCTGCTCCTGCTCCTGCTCCTACTCCTGCTTCTACTACTCCTCCTCCTCCTCCTCCTGCTCCTGCTGCTGCTGCTCCTCCTTGTCCTCGTCCTCATCCTCATCCTCATCCTCATCTTCCTCCTCCTCCTCCTGCTCCTCTTCTTCTGCCTTTTCTTTCCCTTCCTCTTCTTCCTAAAGCAAAGAAGGTAACAGAATTCTGTGCCTTTCTAGGTGGGAGCTGTTACCCTGCTCCTATAATGGAAAGCAACGACAGGGTTGTGATGGGATGTGAGGTGTGGGGCATTAGGTTTGCCAAACGCTTTTGCAAATCTAATACCTGTAAGGTGCAGCGTGGTGTCATGCAGAATGTCACAGAGTAAGATTAGAGAGAGCTCCTGGTTTGGTGAGGTTTTCTGATACATGTGTCAGTAGACTGGCCGGATTGTGAAGAACATGGAGAAAGGAGGAAAGGTCTCTTAAAAGATTTGCTAGTGTTACAGGAGGAAGGGATGCTTAGCGGGATAGCATCCGTAATTCAGGCCTGCAGAAGTCTAGGCTGGGATTGTGGGGGCGGGGGGAGGGACAGGGAAGAGGGACAGGGAGTATAATGGAATGCTGGGGGACTCATTGGGTGTAAAATGGGATTATAATCAGACATGTTCTGGTGGGTATAATGGAGCATGTGAAGCAAGGGAGTTGTCAGGATATGCATGCTCTATTGACAGCAGCCTTTCCTGTGAGATTTAAGCCACTCTTGTCTACAGAATAAATTCCAAGACAGCCAGAACTATACAGAGAAACCCCGTCCCTAAAACCCAAAAGAAGGAAAAAAAGAAAGAAAATAGGCTCTAAAGCAGTCTAGCTCGACCAATCAAGGCGTCCAGTCTAGTGAAGCAGAAAAGTGTCTCACTCCAAATCTCCCTGAAGATCCAGAGACTGAATGGACATCACTGTGACCTCAAATGTAGGTTTTGTTATCTTGGATGGCAAGTTTGTCTAAAGGGAGGTGTTGCCATCTAGTGGTCAAAATGGAGAACTAACTGCTCCATTGTTAGTCTCAACTGCCTAAGGAGCCAGCAATGGGCAGCCATCCTTCAGCCCTTGGACACACAGGGATAGACCCCAGCTTTCCCTGCTTCTTCCAAAATGGAGCAAATAGTGACTGGAAGATGGAGATGGCCAAGTCCCAAGCTGAGCTGCCCCGCCCCTTCGTGATTCTCTCCATCCAATCCTCTGCTTCCTGGAAATCATAGCCACACTCCCTGACAGCCATAGCCTGGGCTCGGCTCTTCAACTCCTCTTGAACTGAACTCTCCATTTGGGAGACAGAGGCAGGTGTATCTCGCTGAGTTGGAGCTAGCCTGGTCTACAGAGTGATTTTGTTCTAGGTCAGCCAGGACTACTCAGAGAAACTTTGTCTCAAAACCAAAAACAACCCCCCCCCCGAAATAAACCTTTTTTCAGGCCCCAGCTAGCTCCAATTTCAGAGCAACTATGCAGCAGACCTTGGAGTGGGTCTTCCTTCCTCCACAATTCCTGAGCCCTGGGAAGGAGAGGTAGGAGGTGGTGGGGCTGTAAGAGGAATGGTGCTCATCCTGAGAGTAATGAGAAGTCCCTCCGTCGGGGATCTGATGTGCATCTATAAATACTAGTGCCTGGTGTTTGGAGAATATACTGGACCAGGCATAAGAGTGGGAGTGGAGGCAGAGGTGGTAGATGAAGTGTGGGATGTCAAGGCAGTTGAATTATAGGCCGGGTGTGGTGGCACTCACCTTTAATCCCAGCACTCGGGAGGCAGAGGCAGGCAGATTTCTGAGTTTGAGGCCAGCCTGGTCTACAGAGTAAGTTCCAGGACAGCCAGGACTATATAGAGAAACCCTGTCTTGAAAATGAGAGAGAGAGAGAGAGACTGTTGAAGGTACCCAGTGCTGGGTGGAGAGAGGACTGTGGCCCAAGAAACAGCCAGGTGTAATCAGAGAGATGGTGGGCAGCTTCTCCTGTGTGTGCAGCTCTGCCCCTAACTTGGGTTTAGGGAAGCAATTTTGGGCTAACTATAGGCTCTGCTGAGCTGAGACAGCCTGAGGGACTCAGGGAGATGTGTCAGGGGTCTCGGAGACAGAGCCGTGGTCACAGTAGAACGCATGCTCGTGGTATACCATCCAGAGTCCCGGATGCCCTCATCATCCCGGAAGAGGAAGCATCTAGTGGGCATGAGGGTGGTCACTGAGGAAATGAGAGGGGAACCTGAGGCGGACCCCTGAGAAACGGCAACATCTGGTGATCACAAGAAAGGAGTCGATAGGCCCAGGAGAGGGAAATTCTTACTGGACAGGGTCTAGTGCTGGTGAAGACACAGAGGGAGCACTTCTGGGTCCTCCCATAAGATAAGTAATGGATCTTATAAAAAGAGATTTTTCAAAGGGTGTGATTAAGCGGTAGGGCAGCTGTGTAGCGTGTACAAGGTACTGGGTTCAATCCCCTGTGCTGGAAAAAGAAAAGACGTTTTCTAACAAAGAGACCGTTGACGGTAATTACCCCCAATGCTCTCCCTTCCTCTCTGCTCCTTCCATGACCTTCTCCCTGCAGACACTTCTGCTTCTATCTCCATTATATATAATTTGGTATAGGCTTGTGTAAAATCTACAAGTGAAAGAAGATACGTTGTCTTTGTGAGCTACATGAATCTCACTTAACGCAGTGATCTCAGGCTGCATCCATTCCCCCCCCCCCCGCAAATGACGTACGTAGTTTTGTTCTTATATATAGCAATGGAACCCTGCTGTGAGAAACAAAAACCCCCCACTGTGTGTCCACTTCACACTTCCTTCATTTGCTCGCCTGTAGACAGGCACCTTCGGACACTTGGCTGCTGTGACAGATGCTGTAATAAACCATAGTGACAGGGTTAAATGTTAGATGTTAAATGTCTAGTTCTGCCACATTGCCTCAGCCTTCATCTTGTCGCTCACGACCTTAACCTGACCAAGTGTCCCTTCCCCTGTCCAAAGTCATGCTGTTGTTCTTTGTCGTGGGCCTGCAGGGGTTTCCTGAACTGTAGAAGTTCCCTAGCCTCTCTGCCTCTAATCCCAGCCAATCAGCTTAAAGATCAAACAGTGCTGCTTTGTCTAGACAGCCTAAATGTTGCAAGTACACCTGTTGGTGGGTTTCCCCACAAACTGACCATGAGAATTGCCCACGGTGGTGGCTTCGCTCCTAACTCCTGGCTGTGTCCCTGATTCATCGATCTTGGAAGGTGTGTTCAATAAACCATCAATCCTATCTGAGATTGGTGGCTGAGTGGTTTGTGTGGTTAATCCTGAACCCCAACACAAGTATCTTTGTACAGTGGTTCGGATGAGAATGGCCCCCGTTCTCAGGCCCATAGCTTTGCCTTCTTAGTCCCCACTTAATGAGCTGTCAGGAGATCTGCACTTGTCGGAGGAAGTGTGTAACTGGGCGTGGGCTTTGGGTTCAAAAGCCCATGAAGGCACCCCTTCACCCCTGCCTGTGGATCAGGATGCAAACTCTTAGCTCCATGCCTGCCTGCCACCACGTTTTTCCACCTCGATGATAATAGACTTATCCACTGAACCCGTAAGCCAAGCCCCAATTAAACGTTTTCCTTTATAGCATTTGCCGTGGTCCTGGTGTCTCTTCACAGCACTAGAACAGGAACTAAGACACCCAATGCTACTTTATTTGGAGTCCTTTTGGGGGGGGGGTGTCTAGGAGGAGTAGAGCTGGGTTGTATGATAGATGTACTTTTCGTGTCTTGAGGGACCTCCAAAGATGATGTCCGTAGTGACCGGACCAGTTTCCATTCTCGCCATCTGTATAAGATCTCCCCCCCACCCTGAATCCCCACCAATATGTGTTATTTGTTCTCTTGATGACAGCCATTCTGACCGAGTGAGACGGAATCTCGACACAATTCTAGCTCGCTTTTTCCTAACAGCTCAGGATGCTACCATGCTTTCTATGTATCTATTAGCTCGTTGTCCCTCATCTTTTAAGAACTGAATATGTCTTATTACCTCATTTATTGATTGGGTTGATGGAGGGGTTTTGTGTTTTTTTTCTTTCTGGAGTTCTTAATATATTCTAGATATTCTGGCAGATGTCTAGCTAGCAAAGATTCTCTCCCACTCTGTGGGATATCTCTTGACTTGTTTTGCTTTGCTTTGCTTTGCTTTGCTTTGCTTTGCTTTGCTTTGCTTTGCTTTGCTTTGCTTTGCTTTGCTTTGCTTTGCTTTGCTTTGCTTTGTTGAGACAGGGTTTCTCTGTGTAGCCCTGGCTGTCCTGGAACTCACTCTGTAGACCAGGTTGGCCTTGATCCCAGAGATCTGCCTGCCCCTGCTTCCCGAGTGCTGGGAATGAAGGTGTGCGCCTATCTCTTAGACTCTTTCTGCATCCCTTGCTACACAGAAGCTTTTTAGCTTCAGAGAATTCATTTGTCTCCTTGGGTTTTACTTCTTGGGCTATTGGGCTCTTGTTAGACAGTGGTTGCCCATGTCTGTTTTTCCTCTACCCTTTTAGAGTTTCAGGTCTAACATGAAGCAGTATTTGATCTGTTTGTAAATGATTTGCATACAGGATGAGAGATAGAGATGGAGTTTCATTCTCTGTGTGAATGTCCTGTCTATCTTTTTGCTAATGGATGGTTTGGCATCTTTGTCAAAAAAATAATCAGGGCAGAAAGATAAATCAGATTATCAATTTCTTAGTCAAAGGAACAAAAAGAAAAGATAGAAGACAAAGGTTGATAAAATTAGATAGGGCTGGAGAGATGGATCATGGTTAAGAGCACTTGCTCTTGCAGGGGTCCTGGCTGCAATTCCCAACCTGCACACAGTGGATCCCTCCACTTCCAGAGGTGTGATGCCTGACCTGAGCACCGGGCATGTGAGTGCTGCACAGATTATACACGTGAGGAAAAAATATCATGACCCCCCCCAATAAATAAATTTTAAACGATGTTAATAAAAATTAAATGGAAGACATTGAACAGATACTAATGAAATCCAGAGGATCAGCAGAAAATATTTTGAAAACCTATATTCCAATAAACTGAAACATCTAAAAGAAATGGATGCCCAGACATGGTGATATGGGCTGGGAAGGCAGAACTTGGGAGACAGAGGTAGGATGGATCTCTGTGAGTTGAAAGCCAACCTACATCATGGGTTCCAAAACAGCTGTTACACAGAGCGACTGTCTCAAAATAATAATAAACAAATAACAATGATAAGTACTAGTAATTGAAATGGATAAATTTCTAGACACATGATCAACTGCCAAATTAAACCCAAAGGATAGGAACAACCTAAGGTGACTTGGGTGTGTGGGTTCCTTCTACCTGTCTTGTTACTAAGGCTCTGTAGGGTACCTTGAAATCAGGTCTGGGGATGTCTCCGACATTGTTTGGTTTTTTTTGTTTGTTTGTTTGTTTTTCTGCTAAGGATTGCTTTAACTATTCTGGGTCTGTTATTTTAATGATTTTGCTTCATTTGCTTACATATATGTGTATGTATGCATGTATGTGTGCATGTGCACATTCATGCCCATGCAGGCACATGAGTGCGTATCCCCCCTCTCTCTCGGTGTATGTGTGTGTGTGTTTGTGTGTGTGTGTGTCTGTCTGTCTGTCTGCCTGTCTGCCTGTCTGCCTATCTGCCTGTCTGCCTATCTGTCTGTCTGTCATGTGTTCTGTGTTTGGACTTGAGCATTTGTGATTATGATATTGGTTGGATTTTCTTTTAACCACCCAGATTCTTTCAGTTAAAGCATTTGTAATGTTCACCTAGAACTATGTTGTAGTATGGTTGGGGTCATTCTTGTCTACTAGACTTCAAGTATAGCTTAGTAGCTAAACTGGAAACCCACAAGCTCAGGGCACCAGACAGAAAGATCACTTGAGCCCACCACAAGTTCAAGACCAGCCTGGGCAGCACAGTGAAATCTTTGCACCAAGAAGAGCAATTAGCCGGGCAGTGGTGGTGCATGCCTTTAATCCCAGCAATCAGGAGGCAGAGGCAGGAGGATCTCTAAGTTCAAGGACAGCCTGGTCTACAGAGTGAGCTCCAGAACAGCCAGGGCTACACAAAGAAACCCATCTCAAAAAAACAAAAAACAAAAAACAAAACAAAACAAAACAAAAACAAAGAGAGAGAGAGAGAGAGAGAGAGAGAGAGAGAGAGAGAGAGAGAGAGAGAGTTAGTTCTGGCTAAGTACAGTGACTCAGTGGGTAAAAGCACTTACCACCAAGCCTGGCAAAGCAACCTGAGTTCAGTCCCCGGGATCCGGGATTCACACAGTGAAAGGGGAGAACTGACTCTACTTGTATGTTTCTGCGTCACACGCACACCGGCGCCATGTCTGCGTGGGNAGAAAACACCTTGGGGTGGGTTCATACTGCAGAGCTAAACTTCCTGAAAATAGAGATGAGCTACAAGAAAGAATACTATTTATTAATTACACGCGGGAGAACCCAACCCTCTCCCGCATGTCCCATTGTCTCTGCTGAGTGTGTCTCTCAGCGCCCGCATTGTCGCGATGTCTCAATGTCTCAATGGCGCGCGGTCCGATCCTCAGCGGAGCTGTGTCCAGAAGGCGGGTCCAATCGAGTAGGCGTGTCGACATTGGTGGTTGGTCCGGGCGATGAGTGGGCGTTGACAGTGGGCGGTCCGAGGACGCTGTGTTCTGGGACATCCGGGGAAGCAACTCTTAGCGTGCCTGTAAGGGGTGCAATACAGTGCTTAGACAGAGTTGCCAGTGGAGGCGGGCGGGACCCAACAGACTCTGACAAGCTGTCAACACACACACACACACACACACACACACACACACACACACACACACGCTGGCACACATACGCATAAATAAGTAAGCAGACCTTTTAACCTCGAGTGTCTTTCATGTGATGCTTGCTTATGCCTTGCTTAATAATTGTAAAAATAATGTGTAATCAACACAATACAGAAACCAACTTTACAAACGAAACCATATCACGGTCACACAGTCCCATTTTGCCGTGTCTATGTCTGACTCCTCTGTGCGCTTGCGAACAATTGTGTCTATAGATGGGAGGAGAGCAGCTACGGCAGCCAATCTGCTGGCCTTCCAGGTTTCTGGGTGAAGGCCTCCCGTGCTGGTCCTTGGAGAGTGTAGCTTGACATTCCACACAGTGGCTTCCTGTCTTGCTTGCCCTATACTGTGGGGTGATGTCCTGGTTAAAAACTGAAGTAGCGAATCTCCAGTGCCAGCAGTAGGGTAGAAAACCATGTGTTAGTTGTGTATGAAATGTGAATGGTGACAGCAGCTGTGACCTGCCTGGGCTCAAGCCATACTGAATCCCAGCACAGAGAGGAAAATAGGCAAAAGGTCCCACCCTAGCTGGGGAGCCACTGGCAACTGATAGCTGCTGCGAAAGGGAGTCGGTTTTCTTTAAGGGTGTGACCCACCGGTGCTGGCCACACATCCAAGAATACGGGAAGCACAAACTGGACTTGCAGGTAGTTAAGGGACAGTGCTCAGAACACTGGGGTGTGTGTGACCACTTCCCCGGGGGAATTGCTCTACTGTCTTCAGAACCTGTGAGCTGTAACCAGGAGGCACACGGATGGGAGGAATGGATCCATTGTGTGACATCATGGGACTGAGTCCTTGTCTCTCAGCACACTGAAGTGTCTCACCCCCTCTGTAAAACTGTAAAGGACTCACTGGATTAATTTGAACAGGAGTAACCTGCCCGTTTGCCCCCTCGACCCCACCCCCATTCACCATGTGAGGCATCCTGGCTACTGCATTTCCTCCCAGTTCAGATCCTTCCAGAAGGATTTGGTCATTTATCACGGAGACAGACACATTTGTGGAGACTTTCCGACAGCCGGCTCCAGAAGGTTTGATTTCTTCCTCTGCATTTGAACATGGAAAGAAACACAACGTGATTCTTCTGTTTGGGTGGTGTGTTTGTTTGTTTGTTTGTTTGTTTGTTTTTGAGACAGAGTTTCTCCGGGTATCCTCGGCTGTCCTGGAATTTACTCTGTCAGCCAGGCTGGCCTCAAACTCCAGGATCTGCCTGCCTCTGCCTCCCCAGTGCTGGGATTAAAAACGTGTGCCAGGTCTACAACCTGATTCTTTTAGAAATCTGTCGGTTGTGGTCTTGGCAGATTTGGGCCAGGCTGGCTGTGGGCCTGACTTAAGACTGAGCGTTGTGGAGGGGACCAATGCTGGAGCAAAGCTGCTCGCCTGGGCATTGGAGCAAGCAGAAACGACCTCCTGTGTTCCAGGGTTCCCAATGAGGAGGTGGCATACATTCCTTCTTCGTTTTCTATAAGCAATGTGGTCCCCCACACACCATTCTGCCTGTTTTTTTTTCTTTTTTGATAATTGAGCTTATAACTTCCATCGTATTTGAGTATATTTCAGATTTTAGTTTTTCCAGTGAGTTTTTCCACCCTCACTCTGGGTTTTTCATCTAACTACATACTCGTGAGATTGCTGGAATTACCCAGTAGGTCATTGTGTCCAGGGCTTCAGTATGAATAAATTTAGGAGTGTTGGTTGGGTTTGGGTTTGGGATTTTGTTGTGTGCTACACGTTCACAGACATTTTCTTCTGCGACATTTATGCAAGGCGCTGTATGTCCTTCTGGTGACTATTTTACTTTAGATATTATATTCTTCAGTTAGTTATAGGAAAATATAGTACCTTGAGTCAAACTAAGCCTTCTGAAAGCTGAGGCAGAACTGTGAGTTCAAGGCCAGTCTGAGGTACAGAGTGACAAGAGGCTATGTGGGGGTGGGGGCGGGGGGGAGATTTTAATTATATTTCTCTTCTCATTATGTTCCTGTTTTCCCTGAGCATCTTAAAATGCTTTCATGGGGCTAGAGAGAGCTCAGTGGTTAGAGCAATAGCCGCTTTTCTAGAGGGTCAGAAGTCAGCACACACAGCAGGCAGCTTGTAATCACCAATAACTCCAGCTCCAAAGAATCTGGCACTATTTTCTGGCCTCTATAGTTACTTGCACTCATGCAGTCATGCGCACACACACACTAAAAATAAGGTAATTTTTTTTTTTTTTTAGTTTCTATGTGTATGCTTTGCCTGAACATACACATGTGGAGTGAACCACACGCTTGCAATGCTGTGGGGACAGGAGAGGGTGTGGAATCCCTTGGGACCAGAGTTAGATCCCCTTGTGAGCCATCACATAGGTGCCGGGAACCAAACCTGGATCCTCTGCAAGAATAGCATATGTTCTTAACCACAGAGGCGTCTCTCCAGCCATAAAGGAAGATCTTCTTGTATGCCAGCTCAAAGTGTGTGCAAATCTGTCTCTCGTCACTGACAGTCTCCCGGTGCAGGATCTGGACCGGTGCTCTGTAGCATGCCTCGTGGTTTTTTGAGTGGCTACAGCTGGGCATTTCGGATGCTGATGTTGGCACTGCTGAGTAGCTGAATCTTTTTTTGAAGCGAGGGATCACATGGTTGATTTCTTTATAGAGAAGTTAAAAACATCTCCAGGCTTTGGTCTCCTGTTTTATTAGGACTGTCCAGAACTCTGGTTCTAAATCGGGGACAGAGGGCATCCATCTCCACTGAAGGAACCCTGGCAGTGTCTGTGGATATTTTGGGTTGCCTCAACTAGGAGGTTGCTTCTGCCATCTACTGAGTAGGAGCAAGGGATGCTGTTAACTATCCTAACACATGACACACTCCCAGCGCACACGCGTGTGCACACACACACACACACGCACATGCATATGCATACGCATACGCACACGCACACATGCACACACACATGCATTCAATCTCCACACCCTGAGTTCAATCCCCAGAACTGTGAAAGTATCAGATGTGGAAATTCTAAAACCCTGATAGGGTGTGATGGCGCCCAAAGATGGGGCATTTAGAAAGTAAGTAGGTCATGAGGCTAGGGTCCTCGTGAATGAAATCCGTGGGTGTCATGATTATCTAGGGAGCTCCCTAGATTTCTTCTACCAGATGAAAATACAAGAAGACCTTGTGCAGCCTGGAAGAGGGCTCTCCCCAGAGCCTACCCATACTGGCACCTGACCCCTCATAGGTGCAGCCTCTAGAACACATTCCCATCCTTTATGGGGCCATCAGGACCATGAGACTGGAGGATAGCATCCCAAAGCAAGGCATGTTATGACTAAGATGTCTACTCACTGCACCACAGAGCCCATATGCCTCTTCCCTTGCCACTCTAGCCAGTTAGAACTGGAACATCGCCCCCACCCCCATCTGTGTGAGCTCTGGACACTGCTTGGCCTCCAGCCTCCTGGTTGTTGTTTTCCCAATAGCTGGAACCTTTCCCTGACTGTTTGAACAAGTATCAAGCCAACCCCGTGTGTACTGCAGCCGTATCTGTACGGTCCTCTCCTCTTCAGTGTTGTGTCCACAAATTCCAGTTCCCTCACAGTTTTTTGTTTGTTTGTTTGTTTGGGGTTTTTTTGGTTTGGTTTGGTTTGGTTTGGTTTGGTTTTTCGAGACAGGGTTTCTCTGTGTAGCCCTGGCTGTCCCAGAACTAACTTTGTAGACCAGGCTGGCCTCAAACTCAGAAATCCACCTGCCTCTGCCTCCCAAGTGCTGGGATTAAAGGAGTGCGCCACCACGCCCGGCTCTCTCGCAGTTTTAAATGATGAAACCTACCCCCCAGGTCTGTCAGAGTCCGGTGCTTGTTCTGCAAAGCACCTCTAGGCAGAAACCTCAACTAAGCACAGAGGGTCCCAAAGCCTTGTCCCATACCTACAGACCTACGACCCAAAGGACTACCTGCTTTGGTTCCTGGCTCTCTCAAAAGATGCCTGCACAGTACGTGGCCTTGAAAGGCCAAGATCACATCTCCCTGTGGAACACGGGGAAGCTTCGCCTCCTGCCCAGTGTTGTAAAGACCATGTCTCCTCCTGGGATAAAGGCCAAAAGAACAAAAGTGCAAGGAATACTGCTGATTTCCCTACGCGCTGGTTCCTCTTCTGCAACGCAGCTCACAGCAAACATGTGGACCTGCATATCACCTGGTGGAAAGTGGTCGTTAAGGAACCAAAGTCGATGCTTGCACAGTGACAAAGTCGATGCTTGCATGGCGACAGCGCTGTTTCTGTGAGTCATAAAGTTTCTCTCTGGCCTCAGAGTCTTTTTGTCTTCTGCCAGCATCCATAAAATGAGAACAGACCAAGATGTTAACTTGTAAATGTGCCCCCTTTTCTATTCTTAGAAGTCTTCCTATCACATGTTATCATTGTAAATGGTATGACACAAGCATGCGCGCCAGGCGTGTGTGTCACACACACACACACACACACACACACACATCTTTTCTTCCAGCTATCATCTGTTGTGAAATACAATAATTTTAAGAAACAAATAAATGTAAAACTTTCAATGGCGATAGAATTAAGAAAGGATTTTTTTTTTGTTATTTAACAATAGATGGTGACAAGAGAAAACATCTTACATTGCGTGCATAGGAGAGGCCTCTGTGAATAGGAAACATTTAAACTGAGTCTGGAGGAGGGAGGAGGAGACACTGGGCAAGCAAGGGAAAACGCCTTCCAGGCAGAAGGAACAGCATCTGCAAAGTCCGGAGGCTGGAAGAGCTCAGGACCTTTGAAGAGCTCAGGCAGGTTGGTATTGGGTGAGGAGACTTCCACAAGCAGAAAGGGTTGGGGGAGTCAATGACAAAGAAATGAGTTAGGAGCTCCCCGAGATTGTAGAGCCAAGAGATTGTACAAGCTGGACTGGACTTGAAGTAGGGGTGGGTAGCCTCGTGGAAAACACTGAGAAGCTAGACTGAGAGTCGGGTGAGATCAGAGCGTAAGGGCTCGTGAAGATCATGGTAAAGGCGGTACTTAAAACCTTGAGTAAGGTTTGCATCCAGGTGTATGTAACAGAGAAACTCACAGTGCCATGAACATGGTAGCTTGGTTTTCCTCGAAGAAACAGGGAATCTAGAAATAAGATCGTGCAACGAGCGTCCTGATCGTTCCCTCATGGTGACATGGTCATGGTCCTTTGCGATAGCATTCACGGTATTAAGGAAGGAGAGCGCGCACATCTGTGGCCGCGCGCACATCTGTGCCTGCCCATGATCACATTTGCAGGGATCACTGTTTCTTTTTGACAGGCTAAAATGATAACTTCTTCCCCCAAAGAGAGTAGAAAAGGAAGAAATTAACTTTTACCAGATTTTCTCATACAAGGTAACAAGAACTTCTAGGACCTAGCCCAGCAGTGGTGGCGCATGCCTGTAATCAATCCCAGCACTTGGGAGGCAGAGGCGGGCGGATTTCTGTGTTTGAGGCCAGCCTGGTCTACAGAGTGAGTTCCAGGACAGCCAGGGCTACACAGAGAAACCCTGTCTTGAAAAACAAAACAAAACAAAACAAAACAAAACAAAACAAAACAAGCAAAGAACCGCTGGGACTTTTGAGTAGAGAATAGCACCCTCAGAAGGTGCTTTATGAAGATACAGCAGGGACCGTGGCCGGCTCAGTGAGCTGTGTGTAGCATTTGCTGTGCGCGCCTGCCCTGAGTTGAAGCTCCAGATCCCACAGCGGAAGGAAAGAAACCACACCCGGAAGTAGTTCTCTGACCTTCACATGCAACCGGCACACACTAAAAATTAAGAGGTAATTTAAAGTACAGTATGGGGTTAACAGGACAAGTAGAAAGGGGAAAACTAGATAAAGGGATCGATAAAAGACTTGGTTTAAGACAGTGGTGTGGATCACGACCCCTTCGGGGGTCAAACAAGCCTTTCACAGGGCCACATATCAGATATCCTGCATATCGGATGCTTGCATAATAAATTTTGTCAGTAGCAAAATTATAGTTATGAAATAACAAAAATAATTTTATGGTTGGGGGTCAGCACAGCATGAGACCTTGTATTAAAGGGCCACAGCATTAGGAAGTCTGAGAAGCACTGGTGTAAGAGGAATATCTACACAGCACTATGGGTGCAGAGATGTGTCCCGGTGCTCTTATAAAAACCGCGTGTCCATTTGCAAGGCTGGAGAAGTGAGTGCGAGCAGATATGTCTTGACCTCCCCTTGTACCCACGGTCATCCTATACCAGCAAGCACTTGCTAAGCCCCGCTTTTGTGTACGATAAAGTGTCAGGAGCTACCAGACAACACAAACGTGAATGAAGCACAAGGCTTACCCCCAGGAAACTTCCAGAAAGGAAGAAAACATGTGTCCTCAAAGAGCAAAATACAAGTTAATAAAGTGCCATGAAGTTATGAAGTTCCGAGATACTGAATGGCTTCCCCAAGAGGTGGCTCTGAACTTAAGGTCATTTTTGTAGCTTTTCAAAAAATGTTTGTGTGTGTGTGTGTGTGTGTGTGTGTTTGTGTGTGTGTGTTTGTGTGTGTGTGTTTGTGTGTGTATTTGTGTGTGTTTGTGTGTGTGCTTTGTGTGCGTGCTTTGTGTGTATGTTCGTGTGTTTGTGTATGTTTGTGTGTGTATATTTGTGTGTGTGCTTGTGTGTGTATATTTGTGTGTTTGTGTGTATGTTTGTGTGTGTTTGGGTATGTGTTTATGTGTATGTTTGTGTGTGTGTTTGTGAGTGTATGTTTGTGTGTGTTTGTGTGTGTGTGTAGCTTGTTTGCACATGTATATGTCTAGGTGGAGGGGCAAGCCACACTGTCCATGTGGAGGTCAGAGAGGGTTAAGTCCATCCATCTACTATGTGAATTATGGGATCCAGTTCAGGTTGTTCATCTTTACCCACTGAGCCATCTTGCTGGTCCAACCTTGACCTTGTTGATTCTTCTGCCTCCACTTCTTAAGGGCTGGGATTTCAGCCATGCACGGTTTCTCCTTTATATGGTTCCAGGGATCAAACTCAGGGGTTTTCACACTGGAGACAGGCACTCTCCCAACTGAGCTACAGCCATAGCCTGCAAATGCAGCCTCAAAGAATCAGCAGGTGTGTCTGTCAACAGTTGGCTAGAACTCTGGGACAGGGGAGGGAACTGTTATAAAGGAATGGGCTTTCTTTTGCTAGACTGCGAGAATTTATTGGAGTTGTAAGGGCAGGGTACTGTTAGATGTTTAATTTCTACCCGTGATTGTGTGTTCAAAATTTCTGCATGGTTTGTATGCCCGCTGATGAGCACGTGTGTCTCTCACTGAGTCCCAGTCTGTGCATTACTGTTTGCTTGCTCACTTCTTTGGTGTGCCAGCCAGTGGCTGAGGCCAAGAATGCTGAGGTCAGACA
The DNA here is from genome assembly GCF_900095145.1 of Mus pahari. Taxonomy (NCBI): domain Eukaryota; kingdom Metazoa; phylum Chordata; class Mammalia; order Rodentia; family Muridae; genus Mus; species Mus pahari. Next base: position 48,933,785 of record NC_034607.1, read on the forward strand.
TGCTAGGCTAGTGCTCTGCCACAGTGGAATTTCCAAGCCATATGTATGTATGTATGTATGTGTGTATATATATATATATATATATATATATATATATATATATATATATATATATGTATTGATTTATTTTTAAGATTTATTTGTCTCTATTCTATGTGTGTGTGTTGCATGTAGGTTTATGTGTGTTGTATGTAGGTTTAGTGTCCATGAAGTTAGATAAAAGTCTTGATCCCTCCTGGAACTGGAGTTACAGACATCTAATGAGCTGCTGTGTGGGTTCTGAGTTCTTTGGAAGAACAGCCAGTGCTCTTAACCACTGAGCCATCACTTCAGCCCCAATTTTTGATTTCTCTCTGTGAAGAGTTATGGTTAAACTCAGTGTGGTTATATCTGTCCACTGCCAGCAGGTGGCGCCACAAAATCACACCTAGCAAGGAAAATGCTACCCGCTTCCAACAGAGCCGAATCACAGACCTTCCTAGGCTTTAGAGAATGATCCTCAGACCTTCCAGGGGTTGGGGGCGGGGGTGTCATCTATCTCAGGTATAAGCGTTGTTTACCACTGTATCATCTTGCCCAACATAACCCCTAACAAATTAGAGGTAGAAGAATGTAGTGGTTGGGGAGATGATTTCAATCAAGTGTGCCATGTAAGCAAATATACAACAGCCAAGTGAAAGGACAGGCATGGAGCACACTTGGATAATTCAGTGCTGAGACAAGCGGATCCCCTGGCGCTCTCGGGGCAGCCAGTGTTGCCAAAGTGGCACAGTCTGGGTTTAGTGAGACCCCGTCTCAAAAACTAAGGCGGAGGGGCTGAAGCCAAGGCTCGATGGTTAAAATCCCAGTTACTGCTCTTACAGATGATCCAGATTTGGCTCCTGTCACCCACATGGAAGTTCACAATGGTTTGTAACTACAGTTTCAGGAGTTCCATTACCCTCTTCAGAGCCCTTTGAGGGTACCAGGCATGCATATGATACATACATACATACATACACATATACATACACATACACACATATGTATGTATATACATACATATATATATGCAGGCAAAACACTCATACATAAAATAAAAATAAGTAAATCTTTTTTTAAAAAAATAAGGTGGAAAGTGATAAAAACACACCAGACAACCTGACAACAACCTCTGGCCTCCACGTGCACACACATGCAGGTACAGCACACACCCATGCATTGCTCAATTACTCACATAAATGTGTGTGAGCACACACATACACACACACACACATACTATAGATAGATAGATAGATAGATAGATAGATAGATAGATAGATAGATAGATAGATAGATAGACAGTCTCTATGGGAGACATAGAAGACAAAAGGACCCAGAGAAAATGAGAAGTAGAAAGGCTGGCTCAGGAAGTGGATTTCACAGTCCCACAGACAGAAGTCACTGAGCAGTCTGTTGGTCAGCAAGGCAAGGTGATAAAGTCAGCGTTTGTGGCAACCAGCTGGCCCCTCCTGCTCGCAGTGGGCCTCTGACCCTGATCTTTCCTTCCGGCTGACTTTTATTTGATACCTGGAATGTGCTGGGACCTGTGAGAAATGCCAGCTCTGGACACTTCCAGCCTGGGAAGGACATAAAGCTTATTGAATAATGTGGTGGCCAACACCACCTTCACTGTTCTTTGCTAAGGGACATAGCACCTCGGGCTTTAAAGGGAGCCCCAGACCTTTCCTTCCCCTTCCACACTCCTCTCTCCAGTTTGAGGAGTGTTCAGTTAAGCAGGATGCCCCAGAATTGGAGTCTGAGGAACACCCTACTGACCTATAGAACCTCGGACCCCCGGTACCCACCCAGCCCCTCCAACCATGGTCTCCATCATCAGTCCACCCCTCACCTGTCTGTCTCAGAGCCAAACCCCATGACCTCTGCTCACCCTGTCCACCGCCACAGGTGCCCTTCACTGGCTGGTCCAGAAGGAGAACGACTCTGCTTGCCTGGAGACCATTGCTCCGTCCATTTTACCCAGCCACGAAAATCTTACCATTGTTCTCACTTCCTGCAAACCCGTTGCCGAGCCATCAGCTCCCTTGGGCTCCCCCAAAGCCCAGCTTTACAGCCAGAACTTGGGCCAGCAAAGGTCTATTCACAGGGACCAGCCCAGCCAGCTGCTCTTGGTGAAGAGCCAGGAATGTACAAGCGTTAATGGTTAATGGTCGCTCGGCTGCTTGCCCTTCTGCACCCCCACCCTCCAGTGCTCCCCCATTGCCTTGTCCCTTCCTCTGAGCTGGGTCTGTTATACCAGCGCAGGTCAAGAGTCAAGGTTCCTGGGGTTGGGGGGACAGGAGGGAAGGAGGCTCTAGGGAATTCCATACAACTCAGAGGGCCCTCTGCCTAGGCTGCTCCTCCCGCCAGATCTCCATCCCCTCTCATACCCACCCCCCTCAGCACTCCAGGGGGGCTCACTTTACTCCCCTGCTCTGACTGAGACCACTCCTTTCCTCCTCCCCAGCCCAGAACCCACACATGGCCCAGGTCCCAGAAACCTTGAACCCCTAAGAGGTCACGGCGGTGATGTTCTTTCCATAAAATGATAAAAGTAACCACCCGACCGAGTAGCCCTCAGATGCCAGGCGCCCACTGGCCCCAATTCCAGCTCACCGGGCTTTTGGATCCCTCAGTCCTCAGAACTCTCTCCTCCCATCCCCCACCCCTACATTTCCTGTAAGTCCCTACCATCCCCTGTAGAGGTGTCTATGCCCACTGATCACTGGGGGGAAACAGGACTGAGGGAGCCCCCCCCCCCTTATGAACACTGGATGAGGAAGTAGCTACTGGAGGTCACTGTCTTGGCCATTTCCTGATTCAGGAACAAAGATGCCAAAATCTGTTCTTTTTTCTTGTGAAAAAATGTAGGGGTTTTGAGAGTCGGAATTCCCAGAACCGTTGTCGATGCTGTGAGTTGACCGTGTTGGAAGCGTTTGCCAAGGCTTCCTGGGGCCCTTCTCACGGGTGAGTGTCTAGGGGCAGTTCTGGAAATGATGCCTGGAGCTCCCCACTGAGGGGCAGAGGCATTAGGACAGGCCTGACCTCAGCCTCCCCCCCCCCACCAGGGGTCAGCGGGAACTTAGTCAGAGGACAGAGTCCCCTCTCCAGACCTTTGGCTACTTGCATGGCCTGAAAGGGTGAAACATAAGACAGGCAGCACTTGGGCCCAGTGGACAGGAGTGACATTTGAGGAAGTCCCAGGTCGGTTCTGCTTTCAGTTTAAAGTCACTCTGCCCTGAGGGCAGACAGCTTAGCAAAAGCCATTTCTGTCCTCTGTCTCAGACTAGGCCACTTATAAGCCCCAGCGGAATGACCAAATAGTATCAATTTGCATGAAACCAGAAACTTCTAAGCTGTCCAGGAGTCAGGGAGGAAGGAAGTACAGGAGATCGGGGAAACGGGGCTCTACCAATATGCCCAAGATAGACCTAGAGCCGGGACAGGAATGTGCGTGAGTCGGTGTGGCCTCGGCAGCCACGGAGCCAAACCCTCAGGACCAGACCTTCCCACCCTGGATTTGGGTGGCAGGTGGCAGGTACCCTCTATGTGCTGGCTCCATATTGGCCAGCTTTGCCTCTGGTCTATGTTGTTGTTTGTATCGGGCCTGCCCAATTCCCTCCTCATCCTTCTTATTCATTCAACAAACATTTAAGCAGTCTTTACTGTAAGGTAAACGCTACTAGACAGTAGGTCCCCAAAGGAATATGAGATTCATCAGGGCCCTGGGCATGGTGAAGCTAACATCCAACCAGGAAGGTAAACGGAAAAGCATTTGTTCCCAATCCAGTGTGAAAGTCTGATCACATATAGGCCATCGAGACTTCCAGAGTGCAAGATCCAAGGAAGAATCCACAGACGATAGAAGACTTGTGACCTGGCTGAACGTTTTGTGTATGATCTCCACTTTCATCGTGTGGGTCCTGGGGTTTGAACTCAGATCCTCAGGCCTGGCCTCAAGCACCTTTACCCGGTGGGCCATCTCACCAGCCCAAATGTATTATCCATCTCAAGGGAAAGTGGAGAGACAGTCTATATCTGTCCACCCCTGTTCCAAGCAATAAGGGCCAAACTCTTAGGAAAGGTTACATGGGCCCCCCTTAGGATCCTCCCTCTGTCTTCCCACCTCCTAATCCCTAACCTGAGGAACTGTCTCAGCTGACTCTTCAAGAAGGGTCTCCATCCCCTTCTTGTGCCTTTACAGTCAGAGAGGGTCCCATGTTCAGTACTCACTCCAGGCCCTTACTGCCCTCCTTTCTCCATCACCCCGTCCTTACCACATGGCAGCAAGCAGTTCCTCATCCATGCCACCCCAAGTGGGAAATCCCTATCTCAAGGACCGTCTTTGAAGCCTAGACAGAAATGGTCACATCACTGGCAACAGCTTTCCGGAAGGCTAAAGCTGGAAACCTCTAGGGGCCCACTGCCTGGAGCGGGCTCCAGACCTTCAGCCTTGGTGGGGTGGGTCACAGAGGGCAGATCCGGTCCGGTACAGCCTCTGCAGGGGTGGGGACACTGTGCAGCTAGCTGGCCTTCCCAGGGGCACTGTCGATTCACATGGCCTGAGTCAGAGACCAACAGGCAGGAGGCCTGGCTGGCCTGGGGATTCTGCAAGACCAGAACACGCGGTGCCTCTGAGCACCCAGACGTTTGCGGGGAGTGGCTAGGGCGTTGATGGTGGGGTTCGGGGAGGATACCCCGGGCACTGCCGGGGATGAGCCTGGGGACCGCTGGCGCGCGCCCCCGACCCTCCCCGCCGGCGGCGGGTGTCCGCGCCGCGGGAGGAATCCCAGCTATTTCCTCTGCGCCCCGCGGTATGCGGCCCGCTCGCCTCCCTCGGAGCGAGCGAGCGCGGCCCCGGCACCAGCTGACTGCCAGCTGCCCGGGCCGCGCCGAGCAGCTCCGGATCCCGGCCAGCCGCCCCCTCGTCCCAGGCCACGAAACCGGCCTTTCCAGCAGCCTGAGACCTGTAACGCTGTGCCAGCCAGAACCTGTCCCCGGCCCGCGTGGAAAAGCCGGGCGGACATTAGCGCCCACGCGAGTGCCATGCATCTGGGTCTGAAACTACAAGTTCCTTAACCTAGTTCCCAAACCTCAGTTTCCCTGTTGTGCAACGGTGACCCCTGCCTACTCATCTGTGTTGCGACAAGGTTAAATGTGAAAAAGAAAGACAGAGACAAAGTGTCACGTGTATTTTCGTTTCTCTAGGTCGTTGCTGCTGTTCTGTAGTTTGCTTTCCCTCATAAGATCCTGTGCTGGCCTCTTTCCAGCCTGGCTTGTCAGTGAAATAGAGCAGGCTTTACTCAGAGACCTGTAGGTGGCTAACTCCTGCTGGACCTGGTCTAGACTGGGTTCTCACTTTTGCATCATCTATCTATCTATCTATCTATCTATCTATCTATCTATCACCATTTGCCAAAATTTCCCAGGCTGGCCTTGAACCTCTAGGCAACCATCCTGCCTCAGTTCCCCTAGTGCTGGAATGACAAGCTGTGAGTCACTATGTCCAGCCTGTGCTCTCCATGTTTCTTGGGGGGTGGGGGGGGGAGGTTTGATTGGTTGGTTGGTTGGTTGGTTGGTTTATAGCTTTAAAAAGTCCGATAATGGAGTCCTCCTTGCTTTTAACCATTGTGCTCCGAACCACAATCACTGCTTGGAAAGCAGAGAGGTCAGTTATTTATATATTTTCAAATGATGTCATTGCTGTCTGAGAGCAACCAGAGGAGTGGTTGGTGGTTAGGGGAAATTGAAGGTGCGCACGGCGATAACAGGTCTGCAAACGTGGAGTCCGGTAGCTGTATGTCTGAAAAGAGGATTGTCGCCATGAACTCTCTGGGACCCTCTTTTCCTACTACAAAGAAGAGCTCTTGCCAGTTTTGCCTTTAACCCTCCTGAGTAGCTGCCACCAGGGCGGGGAGGAGACTGAGATAGATCCCTGGCCACCCACACCTGCCTCACCACACCCACAGCCGGGGCCTCTGGGACATGGGAGCTGGAAAGCCCCGGTTTCACCAGGCCTAACCACCAAGCTCTTTGCACAGAGGAGCTGCAGTCTGGCGTTTCCCCTGCCCGCCCTCAGTTTAGACTTCTTAACTTCCATCCCAGCTTGCATCCACAGCCAAGCGCCAGCCACTTAAATCAATAATGTACCTCCTCCCGACCCCCCAGCACAGTCCCTACACATGAGGCAGCCATAGGCCTCATAGATCCAGGTGGAGACAGAACCGGAGAGATGGGTACTATAAATATCGCAGGCCAGCAGCAGGCAGTCTGAGCCTGCAGGCAGAGGCTCCCCACCCGCCCGCCCACGCCTGAGCAGGGCACTTCCGGCCATCAGAGTGGGAGGAGCAGACAGCATCAGTATCAGAGGCCTGAGTTTCCGCTCTCCCCTAAGAGCCCATCCTGAGGCTTGGGTCCACCTTCTTCACTCAGAAATCCCTTGAGCTTTATCTTCTCTCCTCGCTTTCTGACCAGCAGGGTATGCTGGAGGGGTCTTGAAGAAATGCAGGCCACTCTTTGAATTGGTGAGAAATGCCTTTAGTTTAAAAGGGAGAGGAGGACAAGGGTGTACCCAGTTGCTGGAGCGCTTTGTTCCCACACCTAAGCTCTGGCTTCAAGCCCCAGTGTCACATAAACCAGGTGTGATGTACACTTCTATAATCAGAAGGTAGGAGCAGGAGGCTCAGACATTCTAGACGGTTCTCTGCTACAAAGCAAGCTCAAGGCCAGTCTGAGATACATGAGCCCCTGTATCAAAAAGATACAAGGTGACACTTAAATTTTGATTGGACCTACCAGTCCAGTCTACTAGCAACAGTCCCGCTAGTGGCAAAGAATCGGAAAGTGGGGAGGCCTCCAGAAAATAAAGGATGATACCCCAGCAAGCTGGTGGCCGTCTAGTGGGACTTCCTGAACTGGGTCTGCCAGGTCTGGTGTTTGGTGAGATATAGTACTTCAGAAGGGACCTGTATCTTCTTAGATTCAACTGAGACAAAAAGGGTTAATAGTAAGGCGCAGGGTCTCGGATGGACGCAGGTTTTCTGTAGGGTGTTCAGTGACCTGCTAGCTTAGGGAAAGGGTGGAAGGAGGTTGGCGTGTTTGAAGCTCAAAGGAGCCATCTCACGCACCATTCTTCAAATGGGGCTGCAAAAATAAACTTTAAAGTAAACCCCTATTTAAAGTAGAGTGGGTAAGTCTTCTAAAAATACAGTCCCATCTCTCTTCCAGTGTGAGAGCTGACTCTAGACATGGCCGAGAAAGCCCTCTGCAAGCACTGACTTCTGTGTAGAAGGCACTGTTAACACTCCGTGGGGCTGGTGAGATGGCTCAGCAGGTAAGAGCACCTGACTTGCTCTTCTGAAGGTCCTGAGTTCAAATCCCAGCAACCACATGGTGGCTCACAACCATCTCAACCATCTCGTAACAAGATCTGACGCCCTCTTCTGGAGTGTCTGAAGACAGCTACAGTGTGCTTACATATAATAAATAAATAAATCTTTAAAACAAAACACTCCGTTTTGCACGCTTTAACATGAAGCAGAAACACACTAGCACTTGGGAGGCTGAGTGGCAGCCTAGGAGAGGGGTGGGAGTGGGGAACTTGGGGTGGTATGCTTCTGAGGACCCACAGGCTAAGTAACTTCCCCTGGACACTCCTCCAGCAAGGAGACCTGAACCCCAGCACCTTGTTCCCGGGGGCCATATGTTAAAGGCATTGTGGAATAATAGACCCCACGGTTTCCTTAAGCTGGAAGTGATTCCTCTGAATTCTTTGGCTCTTGCAAGGACGATGGCCTTCCCACTGCATTCACCTGCCTCTAGCTGACCCCAACTGTGAGGGGGCCCCTGCAGGTGTCAGGCAAGGAGGAACCATGAAGCGAAAGGATGGGAACCCGTGCAGACTGACTTCCTCAGACTCTGGGGAGTCTAATAACTGGCAGTTTAGTCCCAGTGTACTAAGCACAGTATAATTTAGAAAAGAAAAAAAAAAGGCTACATCTCCTGGTGTAATGCAATCCCTGTTGCACAAGGAAGTGTAATTACGTTGAAACCCTACTCAGGGTAGTTGTTATTTCTTCCAAGAAGATGGGTTCTAGAGATACGCTACCTGTACTAGCTTAAGGGCCTAAGAGTCTGGCCTGGTCTCCATCATACGGATAGCTTAGAGGTCATTTGAGCTAGTAACCACCGCTGGTCCTGGTTGTAGGAGCTTAGGGGAAGCGCTGGCTGTAAGGGTCATTTAGATCACTAGCCACCTCAGGTCATGGCTGTAGGAGCTTGCTATGGTCTGACCCAACAGATAACACTGATCACCAGGCTGTTAGCCACTTCCAAGTCTCAGCTTTCTGAGCGAAGAACAGGTTGATCGTCTTTTCCATTGGAAAGGCAACCCTGTGTGCTTAACATTCCTGGTTTCTCTGGAGATATTCGAGCTGTGCTCCCAATGCCACTGTTAGGAGCTATGCTCCCAATACTCAACTGACCTTGATGGCTTTCCAGAAGAACCCAGAAAACCTGTCCCACAGCCATGGTGGGTAAAAGGAAACACCTCTGGTAACAGAATTCCAGATGAACTACGAAGGTCAGGGTTAAAGCCAGGCCAGCCCTTCCTGTGTGCACAGAGCCTCCAAGTGGTACTTTTACTAAAATTGACATGCTAAGGCCAGGAAACTAAGAAGGAAATCGGGGGCATCCCCAGGGAGGGAAATGGAGAAGAGAATACCTAGAAAGGAAGTGCTGGTTCAGGTAAATGGGAACAGGGGGAGCAAGGAGGAGGAAGGGTTTGGGACAGATCAACCAAGATTAAATATGCATGAAAGCCCTACATGGAAGCTTAGTATGTTGTGAGCTCATTCTAAAATTGTCTTAAATGGTGGGCATGGTGGCACATAACTTTAATCCCAGCACTCAAGAGACAGAGACAAGTAGATCTCTGTAATTTTATGGCTAGCCTAGCCTACATAACTAGTTCTATGGACCTAACCAGGACTATACAATGATACTTGGCCTCCCTGCCCCCCCCCCCAAAAAACCAAATAAACGAGAACAACAAAATACCTTTTTATGGTTGGTAAATCCCTATTGCTGAAGACACGATGCCATTCAGAAACAGGGTCCACCCCGCTGCCTCCCGAGCTGGAACTTGAGTCCTGAGGACTAGCTTCCATGGTACCAGAAGGGGCAGGCAAGTTTCAAAAGGAGAGGCAAGCCATAGCCCCATCCACCTACAATGCCTATGAACCACATCAACACCCAAGATGGCACAATAACCCTACAGGGGCAGCAGTGGACACAGACCTTGGCCGTAACCAACAAGAGATGCCTGGTACTGGACACCCAGCTCACTCAGTGCTAGTGAAACCATGATTATTAAAGGAGAATCTGTAGCCATTAAGCTACCAATTCAGCATGATCCCTAACAACAGTCAGTAAACATCTGTCCTCGTGTCCAGATCCCTAACCACAGTCTGTAAACATCTGCCCTCGTGTCCAGATCCCTAACCACAGTCTGTAAACATCTGTCCTCGTGTCCAGATCCCTAACAACAGTCTGTAAACATCTGTCCTCGTGTCCAGATCCCTAACAACAGTCTGTAAACATCTGTCCTCGTGTTTACAGACTGTCCAACAGTCTGTAAACATCTGTTCTCATGTCCACTATAGAAAACTACAACCAATCAACATTCAGTTCTAGTGGATACATGACAAAGTTCACTCACATACTCAGGAGACATTGCAGAAGAGGAGATGGAAAAAGAGTAAGAGCCAGAGGGACCAGGGGCTTTGCTGTGAGACCGTGTCTCTTAGTAGCATCAGAAGCTACATCCAGAAAGTCTCGACAGCATGACTGCCCAAAGGTGGGCTGAACAAGGAAGACACCAACAAACGTGCCAAACTGCTCAGGGAAAAGCCTCAACCCTACCCAACCAAAGGAGAGGCCACTGAGGAAAGCTGGGATCGGGAGTGGTGGCCCTCCCCAGGGGTGCTGGCTAGTCGGTAACAGCATGATGGGTATTGATGTGATAGACCTGCCCATGTTGCTTTGGGGGAGGATTACGGAAGAACTTTGGACTAGAAAAGCCATTGAGTGTTGAAATTGGAGTGAACTGATTCACAGATTTTAAAATTCTCAGTCTTTATAAATTCAAACACAAAAGTTTAGTTTCTTAGGCCAGGCATGGTGGCACACACCTTTAATCCCAGCACTGGGGAGGCAGAGGCAGAGGCAGAGGCAGAGGCAGAGGCAGAGGCAGAGGCAGAGGCAGAGGCAGAGGCAGAGGCANCAGAGGCAGAGGCAGAGGCAGAGGCAGAGGCAGAGGCAGAGGCAGAGGCAGAGGCAGAGGCAGAGGCAGAGGCAGAGGCAGAGGCAGAGGCAGATGGAAGACGCTCTGAGCCATGCGGATGGTGGAGTTTCAGGGAAAACAAACACTCTACCAGGCCTTTTATGTGAAGAATCTGTGGCTCTGGTCAGCTGGAGCCGAAGAATGGGCTGTGATTAGCAAGAGACCAGAACCACTAAAGTAAAAAAAAAAAAAAAAAAAAAAACCTTTGCTGTGCTGGGACAATGGATGCTGGTCAGCCGGGGCTGAAGAATCGGCTGTGATTAACAAGAGACCAGGATGGCTGAGGTGACATCTTCTGGGAAGTGTTTCCTCAGGGTCAGCACACAGATGCTGGGTACCAGAGGCTGCCAAGGTTGTACCTCATGATGGCAGCGGAATTTGGTAGTGTAAGAGTCACCACAAGTGGTACGGGTTTGAAGACATGAAAGGATCATAAGGAGCAGCTGAACCTTGACACTGCGGGATAGGCCTGGGGTCCTTGATGGGAGCCCAGGAGAGGCTGTTGGTGAAGGTGCAGCCAGTTGCAGCAAGGGAACCCAGGGTTTGTGGGAGATGCCTGTACCATGGGTGACCACCAAGAACAGCAACAAAGGAGTGGAGCCACTGGAGACGAGAAGACAAGCTGTGTATTGCAGAGAGCAGAGCCAGAAAGTGACCCAAGCCGCTTAGGGGAGCCCAGAAGATCGTGAGTAAATCCCAGACATTGGATGTTGAGTTATTTACACTGTTGGAGTCTGGTCAGATTGTGACTATGCCCTGGTTTCTTTCTTCCCTCTTTTAAGAGTATCTTTTTTGTTGTTGTTGTTTTTGGTTTTGGTTTTGGTTTTTGGTTTTTCAAGACAGGGTTTCACTCTATAGCCCTGGCTGTCCTGGAACTCATTTTGTAGACCAGGCTGGCCTCGAACTCAGAAACCTGCCTGCCTTTGCCTCCCAAGTGCTGGGATTAAAGGCGTGCGCCACCACCGCCCGGTGGTTTCTTCCCTCTTGAAGTATGAAAGTATTTAATTTATTTTTGACTTTACAGGAGCCCACAGCTGAGAGACTTGGAATGTTAACTACTTTGGATTTAAAAGAGACTGGCTATTTTAAAGAAACTGAATTTTTTGTTTCTTTCTTTGGTTGGTTTTGGTTTTTGGTTTTTGAAGACAGGGTTTCTCTGTGTAGCCTTGGCTGTCCTGGACTAATGTATTAGACCAGGCTAGCCTCAAACTTACAGAGATCTGCTTGCCTCTGCCTCTGCCTCTGCCTCTGCCTCTGCCTCTGCCTCTGCCTCTGCCTCTGCCTCTGCCTCTGCCTCTGNCCTCTGCCTCTGCCTCTGCCTCTGCCTCTGCCTCTGCCTCTGCCTCTGCCTCTGCCTCTGCCTCTGCCTCCCCAGTGCTGGGATTAAAGGTGTGTGCCACCATGCCTGGCCTAAGAAACTAAACTTTTGTGTTTGAATTTATAAAGACTGAGAATTTTAAAATCTGTAATGTGTACATAATAATGTTAATATCAATATGTGATCTTGAAGAAGAAGAAGAACAAGGAAGAAAGGGTTATACTTTAACAATGGTGTGTTTTATATGTCAAGCTGACAAGGGGTCAATTGTCCTGGCTAGTTTTTTTTTTTTTTAATATTTATTTCTTATATGTAAGTACACTGTAGCTGTCTTCAGACACTCCAGAAGAGGGCATCAGATTTTTGTTATGGATGGTTGTGAGCCACCATGTGGTTGCTGGGATTTGAACTCAGGACCTTTGGAAGAGCAGTCGGGTGCTCTTACCCACTGAGCCATCTCACCAGCCCTGTCCTGGCTAGTTTTATGTCAGCTTGACACAAACTAGAGTTACCTGAAAGCAGGGAACCTGAATGGAGAAAATGCCTCCATGAGATCCAGCTGTCAGGCATCTCTTAATTAGTGATGAACAGGGAGGGCCCTGCCCGTTGTGGTGGCACCATCCTTGCTGTGGACCTAGTGGTCCTGGGTTCTATAAGAATGTAAACACCACCTCCCCCCATTCTTGCGTATCAGCTTCTGCCTCCAGAATCACGCCCAGCCTGAGTTCCTGTTCTCACTGCTTTAGATGATAAACTAGCATATGGATCTGTGAGTCAAATAAACCCCCCTTTTCCCCTAAGTTGTTTTTCACCATGGTGTTTCATCCCAGCAGTAGTAACCCAAACCAAGACACTGAGACACCAGGAAAAAAAAAAACACATCAGTTAGTTGTCCAGTGCCAGATGGTCAGCCCTGAAAACATACATATATGTAATATATGGACCCAACACACACACACACGCATGCATGCAATAACAGTTGATGAAAAAGAGGCTATGAATTTGAAGGAGGGAGGGGAGATTGTGTGTGTGTATGTGTGTGTATACATATATATATGTATATGAGTATTTGGAAGAAGGAAAAGGAAAGGGAGAGGGAAATGTCATAATTGCAGTAAAAAAGTATGCAAGTTGCATCATTCAATAAAGAAAAAAATAGTTATATAAGTCACTTATTCCCTACCTTCTTGGTCCGTAGGCCAGGGTGACGCAGAGACACATTTTCCCTTTTGCCTTCTAAAAGTTAAATCAAGGCTGACGAGATGGCTCCGAGGAGTAAGGAAGTACTTAAAAGCAGAGGAAAAGAGGTAACAGCCTGAGCCCAGGACCCACACAGTGGAAGGAGAGCACCAACTCCCCCAGGCAGCTCTGACTTCCGTACATGCACTGTGGCGTGTGCCACACACACATGCATACAGGCACACAAATGGAAAAAATAATAAAGTTAAATCGAAGACTGAAAGTTTAAAATTGGGAGAGGGCAATTTTTTTTTTAATCTTCTTCCCCCCCCCCCCCAACTCTGAAGATCCTGTCCCAGTGCCACATCCTCTGCAGGTTACTTAGATTCACTGTCCCATCCTACCTCTTTCTGCCACTGGGTTGCAGGGTCACCCCTACCTGTCTCACAGAAACGTAAAGATGACCACTAACAAGTTCCTCCAGAGACTACCAGCTTCATCCCAGGGTGCGTGAAGAAAGCCGACTGAGGAAAATTAATCGAGAAATGTTAAGGAAAGCCAGCATGAACGACTCTCTCTCTCAGCCAAGGCAGCAGACGACACCTGAGCACAGCAGAGGTTTGGGGGCTTCTAGAAAGCCACCAGATGAGAAAATCTATGCCCAGAGAGCTACCCTGACTTGGGAGTCAGCACCAGAAACATCACCTCCTTCCTAACACCTTGTGCTCTCTCTCAGTCAAGTCAGCAAGGAGCAAGCTCTGCTTACTTAAGAGTCCCCACGTTCCTCTCTCTGTCCATCTTCTGGAAGTGCCCTGGGTAATGGACAACAAAAGGCCTGGAGGTTATTACTGCTTGGACTCAGGCTCAGAGTGAGCCCAAAGGAATGGGCTTAGCTTCCAATCAGGACCAAGCCAAGCCCAAGAGAGGAGCTAAATGAAGGCAAGGCCCTAGTGATTAAATGGGGTCTGGGCAGCCAGGAACTGAAGCATGAGCCCTCATTTACCAAGAAGATGGTGAGCAGCTGTGCTCTCTGAAGCACGGACCATGGATCAAAAAACATCGTCCCTTAAGTCAAAGGTTTTCCTGCCAAAGCAGTGTATTGTGCACGCAGAAAGAAAGAGAGTGAGGAAAGATTTTTTTTGTTTTTAAGAACTCCCCAAGCCCCAGCATGGGCTGCTCATGAGAGTGAGGCCATCCACTAGAGTGTGGTTGATCTACAAGAGATCATATCCGTAAAGAAAGCTGACTCCTCCTCCCTCGGGAGCCATCAGCTGTCCACAGCGTCTCAGTCAGGATGGGGCGGCTGGGTCCTTTGTGAGTAAAGGTTTTGCATGGAGGCGTGGGAACAGGGCTTTTTCACCTGGCATGGGGCTGCTTCTGGCTGCCTTGGTCTGCCTTAATATCTGGGAGGGTTTCAGCCCTGACTATTTGAACGCAGACCTTTTCTAGCCATGGCTCGTGCGACCAGTGTGTCCACAGGGCCCTGGATTTGCACGGTGCAGCGGGGAAAGAGGAGTAGATGTGACTCTGGCAAGACTGGAGGGAGGAAAATGTACCCATCCAACCTTGTTTAGAGTCAGTGGCTAACAGGCCAGAGTCAAGATGGTCAGAGCCACTGAGACAATGAAAAAGACAGAAGGACCAGAGGCCTGGAGACCCCTTCAGAGAGTTTCCATGCTAGGTAAGGGGCTCTTCCTAACAATCCCCCCTGAGGCTCCTGAACCCCAACATTCAGCTTCATCATTACCACCTGCCTATGGGTCCAGCTATGGGTCCTTTGATCACCCTTCCTCACAGCTTGCTAATTCCCATAATTCCACTATTGTGTCCTCCCCCCACCATATCCTACCCCTGTGGCCAACCCTGAATCCTTTGCCCTATTGGAGTTCCTAATCTATGGTGGGCAAAATGTCCTTGTTCCTCCATCTGTTCTCGAAGCCTATCCACATATTTCCCAGCATACCCTCCTGCCCTGTCGTCACTGCCTTCCCCCAGCATGACACAGCCTCCCTATCGTAACCCACCACTAGACCTAGAGATGAGTCAGGTGTCCTCATTCCTCATTATCACCTGCTAAGTTTCTCCCTGTTCCCCCCCCCCCCGAACCCTTGCACCTCACACTTAATTTATGTCATCGGGTTATATATAAACCACTAGGCCTTCTCCTAGCCCTCAGAAATCATTTTTCTAGGATATTAGAGTCTGGTTCTCCTCTATTATCTGCTTTTCCACACCATTTTACTCCAGAGGTATCTTTAGTATGTGCATGCAGATGACCCTGCCCATGCCCAACGTCTAAGTCCATTAAACTCCTCTTCGCTGGGATCGCCCCACCATTCAACCCACAGCTGCGGTTACTGACAACAGCACCTTCTTCCTATTCTCCACCCCGTGTACCCCAGCCTTACTGCACCCTAGTTCTCTGTTTGTCTCCTCACTGACCGACCTTTGACACCATCGGCACTTCTCAGATCCCCCACCTTTAACTGTTGTTGCCTCCCCTGCAGATGTCCCCACTCCCTTCCTGACCCAGAATCAGTTCCATGGTCAGTCGTTATACCAACCTGAGCCCTCCGGGTACCCTCAGCCATTTGTTCTCTTCTTTGTCATACCCAGCTGGCATGAGAGTAGACTCGGTCGTTGTCTGGTTCAGTCAACCTCGCGCCTTGATACCTCCAGCCGAATACTGCTAGGGAACAACAGAGGCCTGCTTCAAACGCAATGGTTACATAAACCACTACTGCTGGCTCCTGAGCTGGGGTGTCACGGTTGTTTTTACATCCACTTGACACAAGCTAAAATCATCTGAAAGGAGGGAACGTCAACTAAGAAAATGCCTCTGTAAGATGGGGCTGTACAGAAGCCTGAAGGGCATTTTCTCAGTTAATGATTGATGGGAGAGGGCCCAGCCCACTGTGGGCAGCGCCATCCCTGGGCTGGTTATCCTGGGTTTTATAAGAAAGCAGGCTGAGCAAGCCATGGGGAGCAAGCCAGTAAGCAGCATCCCTCCATGGCCCCTGCATCAGCTCCTGCCTCCAGGGTCCTACTTTGTGTGAGTTTCTGCCCTCGCTGCTTTTGATGACAAACTGTGATGTGGAACTGTGAGAAGAATAAATCTTTTCCTCCCCAATTTGCATTGGTCATGGTGTTTCATCACAGCAATAGAAATCCTAACTAAGACACTGGAGTGTAGCTCAGTCAATGGAGGGTATGCACCAAGTGCCAGGCTTGACCCTCAGCGCTGCCTAAACCTAGCATAGAGCATGCCTGTAGTCTCGGGACTCTGGAAGTAGAGGCAGGAGGATCAAAAACTCAATTTGGCTACATAGGAAGTTTGAAGTCAGCCTGGGATGCATGAACCCTGTCTCAGAAATAAGCAAGTGGATACATTTATGCCGATTGGAGTCCAGCTTACCTCCCTCCCAGCCCCCAGTGCAACACTGTTAAACAGTACTTAAAAAAAAAAAACTTTTATTTCACGTATATGGATAATTGCCTGTGTTTATATCCACACCACATACATGCATGGTGCCCCAGGAAACCAGAAGTGTATCAGGTTCTCTAAGACTAGAGTCATAGATGATTATGAGCCACTGTGTGGGTGCTGGGATTTGAACACATGCAGCCAAGCTCTTAACCACCGAGCTTTCTTTCCCACCCCGTGTGTTAGATTTTCCAATAAGAAACCCTTTTGCCATTTCCCTCTGTGCCTACTCTAGGCAAACCTGGCAGCCTGCAGACCAGCTCATCAGAGGCCTGGGGTCCCCTGGGTGAAGACAGGTTAACTGTTCTGCTTGCCTGACCCCACCATGGCCACTCCAACAGAAGGTTTTCTGGAGGCCATGTCTTCCTTTTCCCACAAGGATTTCAGCCTCAAGGCTGCAGGCCAACATCCACTTTCTCTAAGACGCCACTGTTATGTAAGCAGACTCTTTGTGTTCAGCATAAATCAAGTCAAACCATGAATGCAGAGGGCAGTCCTCTGCCACAGAGCTATGTCATACCCTGGGCCCACAGTCCCACAAAACCAGTACAGCACAGGGGGAAAACAAAGATTATACTGTTACGGACCCCTGCTGCAGGGGTGGGCTCATGACCCAGGAGTATGGCAACCAGCCATTAGCTAGTCTGGCGAGAATCTAAGTCCCAGAGATTAGAGAGAACCAGATGTCTCCATGGGGCACCAAGGGTGTTCCAGAAGTTCTCAGTGACTTTGGGGGAGTGGGGTGTCTTGCTGTCGTTATTAGAGCAGATTAGCTTCAGACTTGTGGCAATCCTCCTGCTACTGGCTCTGGAGTGCTGGCATTATAGCCATGCACCACCTTGCCTCATAGGATTTTTTTTTAAGTGCCCCTTCCCTCTCCTTTATGCTTCCAACACGAGGATTCCTGCTGTATTTCTGGCTGCTTTCCAATTTCCTCTCGTCTTCTCTCCCCACATCAGTAGCACAGCTGGCCTGGACCGCTTCTTGTGCAGCCGGGTAAGCTGTGCATGACTCCTGCGCAGCTGCGCAGCTGCCGTTACATCCTCTGCCTCTCCTGCCACGCCCTCCTGGTCTCCTGAAGGAGGCTCTGATATCAAAGTCCGTCAGCATTTTCTCCCTGAGGGAGAAGAAAGGTAATGACGTGGTGAGAGGGGAATGAGAGGAATCAGCCAGTCTGGGAAAGGAAGGAGGAGGCAGTGTGGCTATTTTGATCCCATCACAGATGTCTGCATAGGACAGTGCCTCCATTATCAGCGAGTTCTGGGGACATTCTCAGGTCAGTGCAACGCCAAGTCAAAAAAAAAAAAAAAAAAGGTGACCTCAGCCCACAAGAGGCTGACGCACAAAGTCAAATGCAAGGGAACCCTCTGGGCCTCGGGGTGTCTGAGTTGAAGCATTCAGTGTGAAGGCAAGAGCCCGGTAAAGACAGAAACATGGGGTGGTAGTTGGGAGATAACGAGGGAAATCAAATCAACTAAACCATAGATGATGCATGGGAGCAAAGGACCCCTCCCCCACAAAAAGGTTTGATCAACCGTAATGCTATGGACATCTTCCCTTATGCTATAGGTGGCACACCAAGAAGAAAAACAAATTCAAGCTGGGCTTGGCCTTTGGGGAGGGGTACTGGGGGGGGGAGAGTTTGTAACTTCAGCCTTTCGTGTATTTGTTGAAAGGAGAATATTGGATTTCCCAGCATCTTTGACCACAGCAGTTTCTTTGTTTTGTTTTAAACCGTGAAGCATCTCCTCTGGTCATCTGTGAGACACAGGCATGACTGAGCCACAGATGGTTTGAAAAGCAGCACAGAAGAAAACAAAGCTTTAGAAGACCGGCCTCATGGTAGGATGTAAACAAATCAGAAGAGAAAATGGCCTGGCTTCACAAGCTACAATTAGAGGTTCAAACAGGGCTCGGCGTGTGGACCGTACAGATGGAGGTTGTAATCATCGGTTCTCAAACCCCCTAACGCTGCGACCTTTTGATACAGTTCCTCATGCTGTGGTGACCCCCCAACCATGAAATTACTTAATAAGTGTAATTTTACTATGTTTTTGAGTCTTAATAAATACCTTATATACAGGACATCTGATATGAAACTCCTGTGAAAGGGTAGTTTGGCCCCTGAAGAGATTGAGACCCACAGGTTGAGAACCTTCGTGGTAAGTACTGGCTGAATGTAGGGTCTTTGCTTTGTTTTGTCTTGTCTTTGAGATGGGGGTCTCACATAGTCCAGAATACCCTCTCACTCTGTCGTGATGACTTTGAACACCTGGTCCTTAGGTCTCCGCCTCTCAAATGCTGGGACTACAGGCACTGTGCCTGGTTTAGGAGAACACGTCTAAGGGAACAAAGATGCTTTGCAAAGGAGCTGAGAGGTTAAGAACACTGACTGCTCTTCCGGAGGACCTGGGTTTGATTCCCAGGAACCACATGGCAGCTCACAACTGTCTGTAACTCCAGTTCTAGGGGACCTCATCCTTACACAGACACACATGGAGGCAAGACACCAATGTACATAAAGTTAAAGATGCTTTGCACAGAACTAGAGTGATGGGGAAAGCTAACAGTCCCCTGTCTGTCTGGACATCTACTCCGTATTCTGTCTGTCCTCTTCTCTGTCCCGGCCCTCCTCCTTTGGCCATTCTGCCTTCCTCTCTCCAGTCCCCACCCTGGCCTTCCACATCACAGGATTTGCATGTTATAGTTCCAGCCACATCAGAAACTCTGCCTCTCCTCCTGAAAGTCAGATTTCAGAATCTTGCTAAGTAGCAAGGGACCTTGCAAGAAGCGCCAAGTAACCACCAGGAAGATAGTTTTAAAACATAAGCATGGGGGTGGGAGATTTAAGCTGGGTCGGGAGAGGCGTGGGGTAGATCGCCATGTTCTTTCTCACTCTCTTTAAACACACACACACATGCACGCACACATGCACGCACGCACATACACACACACCAAAAAACATGGAGTTTGTTTTGTGTTGGCCAGCTACTCCTAAGCAGGAGGCCTTCTCTGGGTGGCTGACATACCCAGTGTTGAAGAAAACTTCATTGAAGAAAACTGATTTTCCCTCTCCCAACCGCTATCCATTGTAAACAGGTTCTTGGTTAGAGATGGGATTTTGTGACTCTTTGATGAAGTTGAAATGATATTCTGAAAAACAAAAACAAAAACTGAGTGGGAGAACATGGGGATATCATGGAAGATTTAGAATAGCTTTATGAGTAGTCTGTATCGTTGTCCCTTTCCCATACTCCTGTAGTTCCCGAGTCCTGAAAGAAGCCATGACAAAGGGAAGCAGGCTCCCATAGTGATGGGGAGCTGAACCCTGGTCCTAAGATTCCTGTACGGTGCAGTCGCATGCCCCTTAACGATAGAAAGCCTTCTGAGGAGTGTGTGGCTAGGCAGTTTTGCCACTGTGTAAGTATCCTAAGTCAGACTAGATGGTCTGTCCCCCCTACCCCCCGGTCTCTTGAGTGGATACAGTGAACATCCCGTGGATGAAGCTGCTATCATCAAAGTGACACATGCCTTCTTGTAAACCAGAGCACTCTCTAAAGTTATCACAGAACCAGTGACATCACTGTGCCTTGTTACAGGCTTTCTGTACAGTACACAGGGAGGTGTGCTACACTAACACACACCCCGCAAGGTCTGATGGCACCAGGAACAGGAATGCTTCAGCTCCTGGGGGCTGCCCGAGTGGCTCAGTAACAGAGTGCTTGGCTAATACATACAGGACTCTGAGTCCCTTCCCTGTTCCTCAGGGAGAGGAGGAAGGAGAAGGGACAGGGAGCAGGGGTGGGGGTGGGAGTAAAAGCGGGAAGAGAGGTGTTCCAGCTTCATTGTACTCTTATGAGATCACCATCGTATTTGTGCAAAACCTGTATACATGACTGTACTTAAGAGCTTGACCTTTGGGCCTATTACATAACCTTCCTGTCTCTCCATTCCTCATCTGTCTTCTTTGGAAGACTGAATAAGACAATATATGTAAAATGCTTATACAATGCCCTCAGCAAATTAGCAACATATTATTGTCTGTTTGTTTGGGGTGATTTTGTTTGTTTGTTTGTTTGTTTGCTTGGTGTTTGGTTTTTCAAAACAGGTTTCTCCGTGTAGTCCTGACTGTCCTGGAACTAGCTCTGTAGACCAGGCTGGCCTCGAACACCCAGATATCCTCCTGCCTCTGCCTCCTGAGTGCTGGGATTCAAGGCGTGCGCCGCCACAGCCCAGCTTGTTTTTCTGTTTGTTTGTCTATTTTTTAAGGTGAGATCTCACCATGCAGCTCTGACTGGCCTGGAACTTGCATTGCAGACCAGGCTGATATGGGACATACAAGAGTCTGCCTGCCTCTGCCTCCAGAGTGCTGGCTCCCACGTGCCACCACACCCAATGTAGCTACATAATCCCTAATGATGATTAAATAACAGAAGAAATGTCTATCAGCAGATCTGAATGTACTTGATGAACTTGACAAAAAAAAAAAAAAAAAAGATGGACGAATAGGCTCAAGGGCCCATGGTCAGCTTGGCTCCACCCGCTCTCCCTCGTGGACGCTGGAGCAGGAGGGTTAGGGAAAACAAAGGCCATGAAGGTCTGCTGGCGCCAGTGGAACTTGAGAGATCAGGGGACTCTTGGGACTCTTGGGACACTCACATTTCCTTCTATTCCTAGAGATTTAATACCACTTTAATTTCCTACCGCTTCATGGATGGCCATGATTTGAACAAAAAATAAAAAAATAAAAGAAAGGAAGGGAGGAAGGGAGGAAGGGAGGAAGGGAGGAAGGGAGGAAGGGAGGAAGGGAGGAAGGGAGGAAGGGAGGAAGGGAGGAAGGGAGGAAGGGAGGAAGGGAGGAAGGGAGGAAGGGAGGAAGGGAGGAAGGGAGGAAGGGAGGAAGGGAGGAAGGGAGGAAGGGAGGAAGGAAGAAAGAAAGGGAGGCACGGAGGGAGGAAGACAGACCAGGAAAAGAGGGGAGCAGCTGGCCATGGGCTTTAGATATCCAGGGCTGCGGCTTCTTAGGCACAAAGCAGACCATGTGTAAAACATTAGCTACCAGCAGGTGTCAGTCAGTCCAGACCCAATCAATACCCCACACCCTTTGACCTTTTAAGTTTTCTGGCAATAAACAACAACCAAAACATCCCAAACCTCACCCAGCCACAGTCAGGCAGCATGCTCCCCCCCCTCCGTCTGCCGCCATGGGAATGAACCACTCGTCAGCACGATCATTCCAGCGGGGCGGTTCATGCTCTTCTGGAAGAAAGATGTCTATATACGCTCGAAAGACTGAAAATAGCCCTTGTAATCACTTCATAAGGATTCCTGGACAGGAGTTTGGAGCTACGGACATGGATTTATGCTCAACCTTCACAAGTTCTTTTTCCTCAGTTATCTTCACTGGAAATCCTGTGCTCATTTAACTAGTAAGACAAATGGAGAAAGGACGTCACCTACAGTAAGATTTTGTTTTCTTTTTCTTTTATTTTTTATTTTTCTTTTTTTTTCCCCCTTGGTTCTTTTTAACACAAAAACAGAGAGTTCTCTCTCTCTCTCTCTCTCTCTCTCTCTCTCTCTCTCTCTCTCTCTGTTTATTTTCTGTGGTGGATGTTTTGCCTGCACGTATGTCTGTGCACCACACACGTGCCTAGTGTCTTTTAAGGCTGAAGCAGGGCATTGGATCCCCGGGAACTGGAGCTATAAATTGTTGTGAGCTGTCAGGTGGGTGCTGGGAACTGAACTCGGGTCCTCTGGAGAAGCAGCCGGTGTGCTTAACTACTGAGCCATCTCTCTAGCCCTGGAGGGCACTAACTAGCTGCTCCTCCAAAGGATCCAAGTTCAATTCCCAGCATCCACACGGAAACTCATACTTAGCTGTTAACTCTAGTTCCAAGGGATCCAACAGGTAAGTGCAGGCCGGGCGTGGTGGTGCACGCCTTTAATCCCAGCACTCGGGGGGGCAGAGGCGGGTGGATTTCTGAGTTCGAGGCCAGCCTGGTCTACAGAGTGAGTTCCAGGACAGCCAGGGCTATACAGAGAAACCCTGTCTCGAAAAACCAAAAA
>NC_034607.1:48956361-48961054 GCF_900095145.1 Mus pahari
CAAACAAAAAAAAACAGTTAGATGTAGGCAAAATATCAATGCATATAAAATAAAAATAATTTTAAAAATATTTTTGCTTGAAATATAAACACATTAAGAGTCTGTACTTAAATTTACAAGTGTATCATACATGTTTATACGTGTGTGTGTGTGTGTGTGTGTGTGTGTGTGTAATGTGTTTGCTTAGCTTCATCAGTTTTAGGTAGAACTAAGCTATTTCATTCCTTTTCAAAAATCAAGTATTTAATTTGAAAAAAGGCCATGCAATTTGACTTACAAAGTAGAGGGTATATTGTCAGGAGTGGGGGAAACTTAGCCAGTGCTACAGACAACTTCCCCTGGAAGATTCATGACCACGTCGTGAGACCGTCCTGCAACTCATTTCAACATATTTTACTGTGACCCTAAATCACTGGAAGCAACTGCTGCTGTTTCCAGTACTTATCTTTGCCTCAAAAAGAGGAAAATTCAAGATGTGCAACCTGATCCTGTCACTCTCTGGGAAAGAGATCAACCCATTTGTCACAAGGACTGAAAACAATAGCTAGATGGTGTACTTAGCCTTAAGCAGCTCCTGTCTCAAAGTGCATGCCTTTTGAAAGTGAATGAAATCGAATATACACAAGAATTAGCTGAATGCAGCAAGAGCAAGGTGGCTTGGGTTGGGTAACTGAATCGAACCCCCCCACACACACAAAAATGCTGTTACAAAGACTCTCCAGAAAAGGGTAAGAATCCAGCCAACAACGCTTGTGTCTGCGTGAGCAGGTGCCCAGGCCTGTGTGTGCGTGAAGGGCAGAGGTCAGTGTTAGGCGTCTTTTCTATTGCTCTCCATCTCATTTATTGAGACAGAGTCTCTCACAGAATCTGGAGCTCCAGTCGGCTCAGCCAGGCTGTCTGGGCAGTCAACCCACAGGGTCTGCCCATCTCCATCCCCACCAGCTCTGGAGTTGCAGATATCTGTGAATGTCCTGGGCTGTTGTTAGGTGGGTTCTGGGGATCTGAACTCAGGTCCTCATGCTGGACAATGCCCAGCAAGTGGGTTCTTCTTCTTATCAAATGCATGAACATGTATTTACTTGAGGAAGAGAATTCTTGACTGGGTAATTGAAGGCAATGCTAAGACGTAGCCTCACTTTGATTTGAATGATCTTTTCTCAATTGGGGTCATAATGTTGCTTCACAGTGTCCCTGAGATGACTCTGGAAGGTCACTCGCCTTAAGAATCAACTAGCTGCATCGGTGCCTCCTGGGAAAAGCAGTCCAGGTGCAGTCCACCATACTCTTGGGGTGCCACACAGCTAGGATCTCTGGGTGATTCATATACACACAGAGGGTTAAAGTAAGCCACTCTAAGACATCCTCCTGCCTCTTAGCAAAACTGGACACACAGATAGGCCAGCTTCACTTGGCCAGTGCCAGAGTGTTTTGGGATAACCTTTTTGAGTCCCTGAGAGGAAAGAAGAGATAAGCTTATTTAAGGGAGTCTCACTTTGCTCACAAAGGCAACAACCTTGTCAATCCGTTCAAGTTATCTATTCTTGGAAGCACTGAAGATCGGTCCAAGGAAAGGAAGCCCACAATGGATTCGAACAACAGCCACCACGGGCAGACTAAGAGCCATTCAGAAGCTTAGCCCATGGAAGGGAGGGGGAGTCTCACCAAATCATCAGATCCCAAACTGTCTCGGCACTGTAGATGATTTATGACTCTAGGAGCTTAAAGGCTTGAGACTCTGGCTGTACTCCGTTTCCGAGTAGTAACTTTTTTATCTAGTGCTTCCCTAGGACCTGAAACGAATGCCTTGTAACTGCTACAGTGAAGTGCCCAGAGGACTGGAACTTTCGTTCTGTAGCCACCCCGTGTGCTTCACGCTCGCAGCAGGACTGGGCTCTTCCAGGAGACCACTCTCTGCGGGTTGATGGCAGCTCAGCTCAGCAGAAGCTGAAGGACTTTGGAGAGCGATGGTGTGCGTGTTCTAGAGATTTCCCCAAATTTATCTGCATGGTGGAATCGCCTGCCTAACCTATGTCTGTCTGTCCATCCATCCATCTATTCGTCTGTCTGTCTGTGTCTTTGTGTACATGTCAGAGCCAGGTGTTATTCCTTGGGTGCCACCCACCCACTTACTTTATGAGACAAGGTCTTTTCATTGGCTAAGAGCTTGCCAGTTAGGCCATCAAGCCTCAGAGACCCACCCATTTCTACATCCCGAGAATCAGGATTTTCCCTACCTACTCCCACACCCAGCTTTAAAAAACAAACAAACAAACAAACAAACAAAAAAACGCATTCTGCTCCAGATTGTCTTGCCAACCGCCGACCTGCTTTACTTCACTATAGATTAATTTCATTTCCTAGTGTGCTATAGAAATGGAACCGTCTTGTTGATATACGGGTTTGCGGGGGAGGTAAGGGGTACCTTACTAACTTCTTTCCATCTGAGTCATTTTTCTGAGGGTTACCCATATTACAGGTATTAAATGCATGTCCTTTTGTTGCTAATATTTCATTGTACAATGCTACAGTTGGTGTGACCGTTTGCTGCTGAAACACATTTGTAATGTTTCTCCTTTGGGTCAGTTATGAGTAATGTACAGATAAAGATGTGTTCATTTTCTAACATTTGCGTAAATGAAGTGGAAAACTTAAGGGTTCTTTGGAAAGTTGTGTTGGATAGTGTTTTGCGGGGGCAAACAGGCGAAGGAGTGTTTTCCTGAATCAGACACAGGTGAAAGGATGTTTTGCTAAAGCAAGCACGTGAAAGGACACGTGATGAAAGATACTTTGCTAACAACACCCAAGTATTGCTCCACCTTACACTGTGTAGTTGAGTTCCTTTTGTCAGGAGTCCATAGAGAGAACTGCACCAAAAAAAGAAAAAAAAAAAAGAAAGAAAGAAAAAGAAAAAGAAAAAAAACCTGGTGGTGGCTTTTTGCCAATTCTGCAGACCCCAGCTGATTGGCAGAGTGATGTTAGCTGAGACAGATTCCTGTGGTGAGGCAAGACCCGTGCAGGACACTTGATGTTTGGAGGGAGTATAAATAGGACTCACAGGACAGCAAGAGGAGCTTGCCTTGCTTATAGAGCCAGCTGTGCAAAGCTTCTTGTTCTTACAATCTTTAGCTGATCTTTGCTTTCTGGCACCCCTGTTGGTCCTGATTCCTCCTGCTGAGGAATTCATGCTGATTCTGCTAAGGCCTGGCTGTCTCTGCTAGGTAGTGCCACCATGGCTGCTTCATGTTTGCCGTCCAGACATTACTGGACTGGACTGCTGGTGTATCCATGAAGTGTTTGTGAGTGGATCAAGCTGCTGCTGCTGCTGCTGCTGCTGCTGCTGCTGCCGCTGCCGCTGCCGCTGCCGCTGCCGCTGCCCTGTGCTGGTTTCCTGACAACTCAGATGGTATTTGCTCCAAAGGACCATTTCTAAACAGATCCACTTCCCCCCGTTTCCTCTCTTTTCCACTACCTCTGTTGGATGGCAGGCTAGAAGAGAAGTTAAAGCATTTAAGAGCCATCATTAAAAGTAGACTTTGGGGCTGGAGAGATGGCTCAGCAGTTAAGAGCACTGACTGCTCTTCCAAAGGTCCTGAGTTCAAATCCCAGCAATCACATGGTGGCTCACAACCATCTGTAATGAGATCTGGAGCCCTCTTCTGGTGTGTCTAAAGACAGCTACAGTGTACTTATATACAATCATAAATAAATCTTTTAAAAAAAAGTAGACTTTGAAAAAATTAAATTTCCAAGTAAATATGAAGATGTGGCAGTGATACATATTTTTTTTGTTTGTTTGAGACAGGATTTTTCTCTGTATATTCCCTGACTGTCCTAGAACTCACTCTGTAGACCAGGCTGGCCTCCAACTCAGAAATCTGCCTGCCTCTGCCTCCCAAGTGCTAGGATTGAAAGTGTCCACTACCACTGCCCAGCCATAAGTTGATTTTTTTTTTTTTTTAGAGAACCTGCCAAACTGTTTTTCAAAGTAGTTGTACCATTTCTTTTTTTTTTTAAAGATTTATTTATTATTATATCTAAATACACTGTAGCTGTCTTCAGACACACCAGAAGAGGGCGTCAGATCTCATTTTTGGATGGTTATGAGCCACCATGCTGGGATTTGAACTCATGACCTTTGGAAGAGCAGTCAGGGCTCTTAACTGCTGAGCCATCTCTCCAGCCCCTAGTTGTACCATTTCACTTGCCCAGCAGGTGTGAATGAGTTTCAGTCACTCCATGAGCCCTCTGGAAGCTGATGTGCTGATATTTCTCTTACTTGAGGTTTATTTATTTATGTATATGAGTGCTTTATTTACATGTATGCCTGAATAACAGAAGATGGCATCAGATCCCATTACAGATGGTTGTGAGCCACCATGTGGTTGCTGGGAATTGAACTCAGGACCTCTGGAAGAGCAGGCAGTGCTCTGAACTGCTGAGTCATCTCTCCAGCCCCCACCCCACCCCCCATTTTTTAATTTCATGTGCATTGGTGCTTTGCCTGAATGTATGTCTGTGTGAGGGTGTCAGATCCTTGAAACTAGAGTTACAGACAGTGTTAGCCACTATGTGGGTTCTGGGAATTGAATCCGGTCTGTATTAAGAGTAGTGTTCTTTACTGCTGAGCCATCTCTCCAGTCCAATATTTTGGTATTTCTATTAGCCACTTGGTTTTTTTGTTTTGTTTTTTTTT
>NC_034607.1:48961479-48965905 GCF_900095145.1 Mus pahari
GCAAGCCAGTAAAGAACATCCCTCCGTGGCCTCTGCATCAGCTCCTGCTTTCTGATCTGCCTGAGTACCAGTCCTGACTTCTTCAGTGATGAACAGCAATGTGGAAGTGTAAGCTGAATAAACCCTTTCCTCCCCAACTGCTTCTTGGTCATGATGTTTGTGCAGGAATAGAAACCCTGACTAAGACAGCCACCATGTGGTTGCTGGGATTTGAACTCAGGACCTTTGGAAGAACAATCAGTTCTCTTAACCCCTGAGGCATCTCTTCAGCCCTAGCCACTTGTTTTAGTTAAAGTTTCTAGTGCTTCAGTGAAGCACCATGAAAAAAAACAAGGAGGAAAGGGTTTATTTGGCTCCTACTTCTATATCACTGTTCATCATCAAATAAAGTCAGGAAAGGAACTCAAAACAGGGCAGGAACCTGGAGGCAGGAGCTGATGCAGAGACCATGGAAGGATGCTGCTTACTGACTTGCTCCCCATGGCTTGCTCAGCCTGCTTTCTTATAAAGGCCAGGACCACCAGCCTAGAGGTGGCACCACCACAATGGGCTGGGTCCTCCCCCATCAATAACTAATTAAGAAAATACCTTACAGTTGAGTTTTAAGGACGAATTGTCTCAATTAAGTTTCTGTCTTTTCAGATGACTCTAGTCAAGTTGACAGAAGACCATCACTCTACTATGTATATAAATAGTAGTAGTCATTTAAATGTCCCTAATAGCCACGTGTGCAGATTTTAACCATTAATTTAATTTATTTACTCAATGTAGTAATACTAAGTTTATTTAGTTCAAAGTCAGCAGGTTCAAGGAAGGCACCTGCCTTCAACCTGTAGCTCCCCCAAGCACATGCACACATTTGCACAAGCACAGACATACACCACAGGAAAGAAACATTTGTCTAGGGTTGGAGAGATGACTCAGCAGTTAAAAGCACTGACTGCTCTTTCTGAGGTCCTAAGTTCAAATCCCAGCAACCACATGGTGGCTCACAACCATCTGTAATGAGATCTAATGCCCTCTTCTGGTGTGTCTGAAGACAGCTACAATGTACTCATATGCATAAATAAATCTTAAAAAAAAGAAAAAGAACCATTTGTCTAGATCTTATTTAATCTGCTTTAATAATTCAAATATGTGAGGGAGTTTTGTCTAGATTGCTAAAATGTATTGGCACATGTTTTTTTCATAATGTTATGTATAATACTTTTTCTATCCATTGAACTCATAATGTTCCTCTCACCCCTCCGAATATTGGGATTACGGATGTCAGCTACCATACCTAGCTGTGGTTCATTTTGGTTTGGTTTGTGGTGGTTGTTATTGTTGTTTTATTTTTATTTATTTACTTTTTTTTTTTTTTTTTGAGTCAGGTTTTATCCGAGTAGCCCTGGCTGTCCTGGAACTTGCTCTGTAGACGAGGGTGGCCACAAACTCACAGAGATCCTCCTGCCTCTGCCTCTTTGAGTGCTGGAACTAAAGAAGCACACCAACTCCACCTGACTTGTTTAATTTTTTTTGAGAAATGGCATCCTGTAGCCCAGACTACACACATTGAACTCCCTATGAAACTGAGATTGACCTTAAACCCCTGGTCCTCCTGCCTCTACCTCCCAAATGCTGTGGCTACAGGTGTGAGCTACCAAGCCTGGCTCTTCATTTCTTTGTTTGTTTGTTTAGAGACAGGGTTTCTCTGTGTAGCCCTGGCTGTCCTGGAACTCACTTTGTAGACCAGGCTGGCCTCGAACTCAGAAATCCGCCTGCCTCTGCCTCCCTAGTGCTGGGATTAAAGGCGTGCGCCACTACGCCCGGCTTGGCTCTTCATTTCTAATATAGGTGTTTAATGCTAGAAATGTCTTTGTGGATATGTATTAGATGACTCTCACAAAGTTTGATTGAGTTGCTTTTATTTATTTCTAAAACCTTTTAGATTTTTCTTTTGATTTTTTTATGAGTTATTTAGAAGTAAACATATAATTTGGTTCCAAAATAATTGACGATATCCCAGATAACTTTTTTTGTTTGTTTTGTCTTCTGCTGTTGCTTTTGTTTATTTGGGGTGCTGGAGGCTTAAACCAGGACTTCACACATGCTAGGCAAAGATTAGACCACTGAGCTACAGCCCCAGCCCTCAGATATCTCTCTCTTATCAGTATTTGGTTTAATTCCATTAGAATCAGAAGACACATTTGATTTAACCTTACTCTTTTAAAATTTCTTTTAAAACCGACTTTACGACCTACAAAACGTTCTGTCTTAGGAAAGTATATTTGCTGGTGCCGTGTGGAGTGTGTCCCAATGTCAGGTCAGTCAGTAGACTGACATCGTCGCTCACTACAGCACAGTGCTATCCCATTTCCTGACAGGTCGTCTGTTGCTCTACTACGATGAGAGAAGAGGGATGAGAGAAACCTAATGAAGTCTCCCAACACATTTACGGCTCTGGGGATGCTTTCAGGGTCTGAGGCAGAAATGTGCATGAGTGATCTAAGAAGCCTACACTGAGATGGGAGGCAGAGACAGTAAGTAGTGTCCTGGGGAGAGAAGAGGCCAGCTAGCCTGGCAATTGCATCAGTGAATAAGATAAGCTGCCTTGAGCAAGTAGAAACCAACACCAGAGGTTGCTCTCTAACCTCCACCAGCTTGCACGCTTTTATGCATGTCAACACCACACGTACACATACACACACACACACACACACACACACAGATTGTAGCTCTGTTCGTTTCTCCTTCGTGTTTCTTAGCATCCTCGTGACCAGGTCACATACTCACCCAGTTAATCCAGGCTCCCTGCAGGCATAAACCAGGCATCAGGATGTCTTTGTATTAATTCTCCTAGGGATTTAAGTGTGCAGCCAGGCTTGTGAACCGTTGTCTTACATAGTCCCCATTGTAGGTTTAAGAGATTCAGGAAGTGACTCGTGAAATCTACTTGAAGCTGGAGGCTGAGCTGGGCTACTCTAACCCCACTGACTGCCTCGTCTAATCTGTGGACCTGCCTATCAGCTCCCACCGAACTGAAAATGAATGAGACATATCTGAGTGGCGTCAAGCCGAGGCGGAAATGTAAGTTTCCTAACTTGAAGCCTATCATGTTTGTTTGTTTGTTTCCCTGAGTCATGTGTTGATTGACTCCCAAGTCCACTTATATTTCTATCCTGACCTGCTAATACACAATTCGAGATTGTGGGCAAGAACTGCATCTAACCCCAACACTAATTTTCACCAGACCTACCGTAGAGTCTGTGCCCTGAAGACGATTGCAAAGTTTTTCATTTTTCCCTTCGAGGATCTAAGGCTCTTGGTTCAGCGGACCACCACACGGTAATCGTCAATGCGCCTTCTTCACGTTCCATCCACAGTCTCAGGTTTAAGTCATGTTGTGATTAACCCTGACACATGGGCTCTTCTCCAGAAAACCCTTCCAGGTTGCAGACAAGTCTGTCTCACTCGATTAAATACTGACTGCCAGGATCCAGATTTGGCCAGAAGCTACCCTAAAAGACAAGGTGATGAGAGAAGACTGTCTTTGAGGGGAGGTAGATGTACTTCCTGTGTGTAAAAGTTGTTTTGTATTACATTGTCTTTTGTTCCTGTATATGTGTTGTGTGTTTTGTGTTACATTGGGGTTTTTTTTTTTTTTGGTACATCTGTATTATATATGTGTATGTGTGCCTGTTTGTATATGTGTATGTGTCTCTGAGTGTGTATGAGTGTGCAGGTGTGCATGTGGAAGACAGAAGTTGATGCTGTGGTGTTGGGTGTCTTCCTCTCTAACTCTCTACCTTATCCTTTGGGGCAAGGTCTCTCACTGAACCTAATACTCATCAATTTGGCTAGGCTATCTGGCCAGCAAGCCCCAGGGATCCTCCTGGTTCTGCCTCCCCAGGACTAGGATTACAGACGCTCAGGATGTTTAAGTGGGTGTTCGGGATCTGAAATCATGTCCTCGGGCTTACACTGAACCGATCTCTCCAGCCTGTTTTGGTTTTTGGGTTTCTTTGTGTGTGTGTGTGTGTGTGTGTGTGTGTGTGTGTGTGTTTGATCAATTAATTTATGCAAGAATTAATTTTATTTCATTAGTTTTAAGTCAGGAATGCACATGCCTGAGAGACTGAGGCAGAATGGTTATGAGTTTGAGGCCAATTTGAATGATAGCCAGGCCTTGTCTCAATCAATCCATTTACCATTAAATCAGTAGTCACTTTAGTCATCCCTCCGGGTGAATTGTTCAGCTGCCTCCAAGGAGAGAAGAGGATGGAAATAAAAGAATAACTTCAAAGCCGGGCGTGGTGGTGCACGCCTTTAATCCCAGCACTCGGGACGCAGAGGCAGGTGGATTTCTGAGTTCGAGGCCAGCCTGGTCTACAGAGTGAGTTCCAGGACAGCCAGGGCTACACAGAGAAACCCTGTCTCGAAAAAC
>NC_034607.1:48966591-49030515 GCF_900095145.1 Mus pahari
ACACACACACACACACACCACACCTCACAACACTGGATTTGCAGGCACAAATATGGCCACATTCAAATTTTTAAGGGGATACTGGGATCTTCAGATTCAGGTCCTCACACTTGTTCGGCAAGCACTGGATGATCTTTTCAGCCCCGTAGGTCACATCTTGATTGGTAAGACTAATTATGATATAGAAAGGCAAAGACATTTTAGCCAACCATACAAGTATATGCATCCTATAACCCTAGTATTTAGAAGACAGAAGCAAGAATATTGGGAGTTTCAGGCTAGCCTGGGCTATGGGACCCTGTCCAAAAAACAAAAACAAAAAACAAAAACAAAAAAGGTCTACGGGAAGATAGTTCCTAAAACATCACTCACTGTGTTCTTATAACCTGGAATGATCCAAATGATGCAAGATTTTCCTGTTCTTCATTCTACTATAGCCCACCAAAAACAAGCAAAAAAAACCAAAACAAAAACAAAACCCCACAAATATATAGATATGCACCAATTCTTCCAATACCTTATATTGTGCACTTGTAAAGAGTTCCTCCAAACCCTGGTGCAAACCAAAGACCTACTCCCTGAACGCAAGATTCATGTGCAGCTGCAGGGCTGTAGAGAGCGAATCCAAGCAAGATAAAGCAAAAACACCAGCATCTCAGCGATCCTCTCTAAATGGCTTCTGCCATCCAGGTTTAGGGAGCCAAGCTGAAAGCTAAACACAGACGACAGCTGTTAAGAGCGTCTCTGTAGACCAGGAGCTGGGTGTGTTCATCCAAAAGTCAGCTTCCAACCCCGCCCTAGGAGTCAGTGACTAGGCTTAGAAGAGATCTTCCTAAATTGCACTCCCTCCCTTCCTGCTGGCCTCGGGATCATGCTGGAGACTGGCTGCAAGCTACATGACAGCACTGCACAGTCCCCTTTCCTGAAGACGCTGCGTTTCTGAGAATACCACATCCAGACAGCCAGGATCCAGAACCTTCAATGGCCACTTAGTCCCACCCATAGCCAAGCGTATGAGGCATGAGTCAATGCCACTATCAGTGCTGAATGGAACTGAAGGGCTTACGTGGGTCTTTCCTGCATTGCACAAGTCAGGAGTGAACTCCACAGACGACTCTGTTCCCTTCCACAACTTCCTAGGAGCCCCATGGACTGGATCATGGAGCGGATGACCATCATTACTCAATTCACCATCCCTTTTCTTGGAAACCCTGATGGCTCCATTCTCCAGGAAGAATCCACCAAGCATTTCTTTGCTGAAGTCATCCTGCAAAAACTCCGTCATTGGATTCCCCACGCTTCACTGTGTAACAACAGACTCAATGAATCACATACTGAATTTTCGTTATTTTTCGTTTGTTTGATTGAGTTTGGCTTTTTGAGACATAGTAACTCTGTGTGACCCAGGTGTCCTAGAACTCGCTCTGTACACCAGGCTGGCCTCAAATTCATGAAGACCCACCTGCCTCTGCCTCCCGAGAGCTGTGATTAGAGTATAACACCACTACCTGGCTCTCTCACCTTTTTAAGTCGTGAAAAATTTCAGACCCATCCATGGGGAGAGAAAGATACCGGCAAGAGTCAGTTGACTTCTTTTACTCTGTGGGTCCCAGGGATCGAACTCGGGTCCTCAAGCTTGTTGACAAGAACCTTTACCTACTGAGCCATCTCTCCATCCGTTGCCTGAGCTTTTGAAAAGTGCAGGGCAGATAGATACAGCAATGGTTCATTCCTCAGTACTTCTGCATCCATCTCCAGCAAGCACTGGCATTTTTCTCTAACAACCTCAGCAGGAACTACTAGTTACTTAGAATTACTAGATACTTACTAGCAACTGGTTAGTAGTTATCTATTCAATAAACCATGGAAATTGTACTTGGCATTACAATCGACAAAGCAATACTTGGGATCATAACCTCCCCTAGGGGAAAAAATCAGAAATGCCCTGCCCCTAAGAATATTGCGATTTGCATTTTCCTGATGAAAAGTGGCGGGGGCCATGCAGAGTAAGGGGGGGACTGGAAGCCTACAGAGCCTGGGGGGGGGGAGAATCGAGGGGCAGGCATGGGAGGGGCTGGGTTTCTCCTCTCTCTCTTGGATACTCAGGATACTTTAAAAGGGCTTTGGCATCACTTCCTTGTCTGCACATCTATTTTTCTTCTTAACCACTTTATTATTTAAAAGAACTATTGTCAAATTCCAGGTAAAGATAGTACCTTAAAAATAGGCACTATTCTGCAGAAACATTTTGGAAATTCCAGTGTCTGGGTCTACTAGTCAGACTGTGTGTGTGTGTGTAGGTCAGACAGGAACTGATCCTTACATTCCGTAATCGCAGTGAAGGGTTTTTCGTTTTTATTTTTTCTGGGTGCTCTTCCTTTGCAGTCTCACATTTACTTTGCACATCTAGACTCAGGAGAACTTGAAGCAGGGTAGATTTACCTCAGTAAATCCAGACCTAAGGGCTGGAGAGGTAGCTCAGCGGGTAGAGCTGCTTGTCACACAAGCCTCAAGACCTGAGTTCAGCCCCTAGAACTGGCACGGTAAGAAGCGATAACTGACTCCACATGTCTCCGTAGACTTGTCTTCTGATCTCCATATTAGCACGGCGGCTCGAACACACACACACACACACACACGCACACATACACACAGGGACAAAAAACACACATACATGCATGCACATGCACAAGCGCACGTGCACATACACACACAGGGATACACACACACATATACACACATGGGGGTGCACACATGCATGCAAGTGGGAGGCCACAAAGCACAGCTTGTGGAGAGCCTTTGACTCAAGGACAAACTGATAAACCTAGCCCAAGTCACCAAAATCCCATACAGACTTTAGGCCACTACCTGTGTGTGGCCAGGCCTCTGACCCAGATCATCAGCCACTTGACAGGCACAAGGTACGGTGAACTTTCCCTTCACTTAACTCCTGATCTTTCTTGCTATCGACGCCTCCTTCCGGCTTTTCACAAGAGTGTGCCAGGGGTTAGGTCACTCACGCAGAGGAGCTGTCAGGAGCTGGAGCTGTGGGTGAGGGCTCTGCCTAACGAGATCGCCGAGGCTGATAAGCAGACCAGCCCTGCACCCAGCCCTTGCTAAGACAAGCTCAGTTTCCGTATACTTTAGAGCTTCCCCCATTGGAAATGTGTTGGGGATGCCTTCATGGTTTATCTCTCTGACCACTTTGCTCTTCTCTGTGCATGTACTCCATGATTAGGTCTGGCTTCCCCAACTCTGGTATCCGCAGACAGTCCACTGCCACTGCAGAACCCCTTTATTCTGGCTTGTCTGTCTCCGTTCCTCTTATCATAGTTAATTATCAGTTGTCACCACAGGACCCCGCCCACCCAACACACGCCCAGAGCGGTGTGCACACACGAAGGATTCTGGCGCAGCCTGAGAGGTCTCCTTCAGAACAGGAGCTTCACCTTTTCTTCCACCAAACAAGGTCACACTGATCACAGAATGTTCCTTTGGGGGATTAGGGACCTCTCAGTGACTTCATAAGGAGATGCTTCCAGAGCCAGTTCACCCCAGAGCCCTGCAGTTTTGTAACAATACCTCTTTTCTAAACCTCTGTCCTCTAAGGAAGTCAAGCAAACGTGTGTCATTTGCTCCTGAACCTTGTCCCTGCCCTGCAGGGATCTACGACGTGACCCTTCCCAACTGCTTGGTGGTGTTAACAAAGGCGTTCCTGCACGTAGGCTTTTGCGAGTAACCCATCCCTCTGGAGCTGCACCACAGAAAGGTGTTCCTTCAACAACACAAAGATTTATTACTTTCTTCCCCCACAGAAAAACCACAGGAATATTTCCTTCTTGACTGCCGCAATATGAGTTCCAAGTTTCATTAAAGAACCAGCCAGATACTTCCTCCTTGGTGGCATGGGAAGACTTTGCCATAGTGCTTGAAACTTTACCTCTGCACACCTGCCTCATAGCCGTCCCCTCTTCCTATGACTCTTCTATTTCCTCAGGGTCTGGGCTTTGTGGCTGCCTCCCCAGGCAGCTGGGGCTCTGGGTCCCTCTGTCATTAATCATGAATGTTTCTTATTGAATTGCACACCTGCCAGGAACCAGGCGTGGCAATTAACAAACCGGCTGGAGGGTTTTTTTTTTTTGTTGTGGTGGTGGTGGCTGGTTTTCGTGTGTGTGTGTGTGTGTGTGTGTGTGTGTGTGTGTGTGTGTGTGTGTTGCGTGCATATGGAAGGCAGAGGACAACTTTGCAGAGTTTGTTCTGTCCTGCTTTCACGGTGTTTTCTGGGGACTGAACTCAGGTCATCGGGTTTGTGCGGCAAGCCACCCAATCACCTGGCTGGCCCTTGGCTTGAGGTTTTAGCCAGTGTTTTGGCTGCCTGGATACCCACTGCACTCAGGGAGCGTCTGCCTTTCTGCCTCTGCTGTTGCTCGTGGACTTTCGCAAGGAGGTTTGCAGAAAGGGAGTTGGTTTTCCATTGACAGAGCCAGTCCTCCCTGCCAGCTGGTTCTTCTGCTTTCACCTGCTCGCTAGGTACCGTGGACTCTGGCCTATGACTCAGGGCTGCTACCTTCCCTAGATGTGACACTGGATGATGTGGCCTTAGGGCTCTAGTAGACAGAATAATGATTCCCCCAAGAATGCCTACATCTTGGAACCTGTGAGTCTGTTTCCTTAAATGGTCTTTGCAGATATGATTAAGCTAAGGACCTGGAGATGGAGAGATTACCCGGGATTAGCCTGGAAAGCACGCTGTAATCACAGAGGTCCTTATAAGGGAAGGAAGCAAAGCCGGAAAGCCAGAGGAGCGAGGATGGCAGGGAGGTTGGAGGGGCGGAGGAATGCAGGCGGCCTTCCGCGATCTGAAAAGGCCAAGAGAATGTGTGCTGCTGGATTCGAACCTCCTGAAAGATGCTGCCCCCACCGGCACCTCCATTTCCGGTTTTAAGACTTGGCGATCAGGAACCTAATCCACACGTGGCGTCCTCAGTTGCCACATACACGCAATACAAACGTCACCGGAGGGAAGCCATTGCTGCGACTCTAAGTTCAGCAGACGGAGCAACGGAGACAAAAGACAAAACTGCAAACCCGACTGCTTTCTAGTGGAAATTCACCATGTCCTCACAACACTGGTTGGTTTCAGTCAACCCTGCCCCTGCTCCCCTGTACACCCTGCTACAGGGAGATAATCAGTTGGCGTTCACCAGCTTGGTCCTTGCGCTCGCTCTGAGTTCCTGAAGAAAGATGAACTTGGCTACCCTCAGCAAACCTCAAGTCTCTGCTCCCTGGGTTTTTTTCCGGAGTTTCTCTGCCAGCATGAAGTCAAGAGAGGCCTCCCTTCCTCTCTCCTCTTAGGGTTTTATCACCGGCAAGCAGCTCTTAGAGGAGAGTGTAGGGGGAAACAGCCTTAGTCTAAATCTTTTGTTAGTAATTGGCTCTTGTTAAAGGCAAAGTATAGTCTACCCTCCCATAACACGCTGCTGAGAACTATGGGCTTTTTCTTCTTCTGGTTCGAGGAAGGAATCCCCCAGTGCATATCCTAACCCCCCACTTTTTTTCTAATTCTGGAGATTTAACCCAGGGTGTCTTGCGTGCTAAATCTACATTATAGCATGAAACAAAACCTTCAGTCAGATTATCTCTTTCCTAAAATGTTTATTACATTTATCTGTTGATTTGTGCACATGTGTGTTTAGACAATGCCACAGCCTGTGTGGAGGTCAGGGGACAACTCCCAGGGGTCAGTTCTCTCTTCCACCCCGTGGGTCCTGGGATCCAACTCAGGTTGTCAGGGTGCAGCAAGCAACTGCTCCTGAGCCATCTCGTGTGTGTGTGTGTGTGTGTGTGTGTGTGTGTGTGTGTGTGTGTGTGGTGTTGGTGACATGAGTCCAGGTGGCCAGAAGACTGTGATGGGTCTCTTGGTACTGCTATTATGGGCAGTTGTGAGCTTCCTGGCTTCCTGACAAGTGCTAGGGACCTCTATACACTCTGGTCCTCTATAAGAGGGTTTCTCTGTATAGCCCTGACTGTCCTGGAACTCTTTTTTTTTTTTTTTTAAGATTTATTTATTTATTATAATAAATAGGATCAAAAACATAATTTATTATAATTTATTTATTTATTATATGTAAGTACACTACAGCTGTCTTCAGACACACCAGAAGAGGGAGTCAGATCTCGTTACGGATGGTTGTGAACCACCATGTGGTTGCTGGGATTTGAACTCAGGACCTTTGGAAGAGCAGTCAGTGTTCTTAACTGATGAGCCATCTCTCCAGCCCCCCCCCCCCAGCTCACTTTGTAGACCAGGCTGGCCTTGAACTTAGAAATCTGCCTGTCTCTCCCTCCCGAGTGCTAGGATCAAAGGCACGCGCCACCAGGTCCCGGCAACCACTAAGCCAGTCTCCAGCCCCTGTGTTTGAGATGAGGTCTTATACAGGGCAAATGCTCTTACAACAGAACGGCATCCTTAGCCTCTTGTTTGTGGGGTTTTGTTTTGTTTTTTGGGGAGGGCTGCTTTGTATATTTTTTGCTTTGCTTGTTTTGTGTTTGTTTGCTTTTTTTTTTTTTTTTCCAGACTGACTAAGAGGATCTTCCTGTCCTAGAACTCACTATGTTCTATGCTGACCTTGAACTCATGCCCCTCCTGATGCAGCCTTCTAAGATCTGGGCTCATAGGTATATACTACCAAAGTCAGCCAGTATCTTTTTAAAACAAAACAAGCAGTGCCATTTATTATTTATTTATTTGCCAGGAAGTGGCATGAACATGAGGGTCAAAGATCAAAGGCCGAAAGGTCAGGTCTCTCCTACCAGGTAAGCCCCAGGGGTAGAATTCAGACAGTCAGTCAGGCTTGGAGGCAAGGCCCTACCTTCATGTGCTGAGCCCTCTCACTGACCCCGATAGCTACCAGCTACTCAGGACCCCTTTCTCCTCACCACGGTTTCTTCCTAACCACGAAAGAGGGCAGCCCTGACCAAGCCCGGGCACCTTGCGCTAATGACTCCAATGAAACCAAACTCCAGCTCTGGACATTGAAGAATTTCCTAAGAATTGTTGGCTGGAGACTCCAATTAAGCTTGCCACCATTCACTATACAATGCTGGTTGCAGTGTAATTATTATAATGTAAATAATGATACTTTTTGTATGTGTTTACTGGGTGCCAGGAACTTCCCTCAGTTTTTTACCTACCTTAGCTCATTGAAGCTTTTCCCATGAGACTGGGACCGTTATTTTCTGTATCTCACAGATGAAGAGATTGTGCTGACGGGGATTAAGGACACGAGTGAAGCTCAGACTGCCGATAGGAGGTGAAGTCAGGGGTGTAACAGAGTTACCTGGCAACCATGCCCTCTCTACCTCTGTGTGCCTGCTCCCCGACCTTGATCAAAGGCTTTCAAGTGTACACTGGGTTTCCATTCCTAGTTTAAAGGTTCATGACCGATTTGACCACTGTGGGAATTACAGATGGATTTTTTTTTCCTGATACGGGGTTTCTCTGTGTAGCCCTAGGTATCCTAGAACTCACTCTGTAGACCAGGCTAGTCTCAAACCCAGAGATCCACCTGCCTCTGTCTCTGCCTCCCAAGTTCTGGGATTAAAGGCATGTACCACTACCACCCAGCTAACAGATTAAAAAAATAAAATAAAAAAAAAAAAACTGGTAAGGAATGTCTGTGTGTGTGTGCATGTGTGTTAATTGCATCTAATTGACTGAAATGGTAAATTTGAAGGTTTATAGTCAAGAACAGTGGAGAGACATTTATTCTGAAAGAGTCAAGGATTGCCACCTCCACTTATAAGCCTTTAATAAATGAGAGTCTAAAATACTCTAAGTAGAATCCCAGCAGAGACTACAAGCCAAGAATGCCTGGCTTACAAAATAATGGGGGCTGCTTCTTCCCAAGTTACCATGCACAGAAGCAAAACTTGGCAGAATCTGAAACAAAAGATTTTGATTCTGTTCCTACCAGGGCTTCCAGAGAAGGGGGACAAAACAAACGATGCAAAACTTGGTGCTTATTTCTACTACCAAGTCCAAGCACCTGAACTGGTCAATATTGGGCGAGAATCCCACCCAGCTCTCTGCCCAAGGGACTCAGCCCCCAAATACCCACGTGCAGGGCAGGAGATTTCTGCCCCTCCTTATTTTCTGCAGTTCTATTTCTGGGGGAGAATTTCCACATATAACCCAGCTGCTGCCCTGACACCATCTTCATTGAGTAATCCATGGGATGTCACACCAGCCAGGCGCTAAGGGAAGCCCTGCTTTTATGGATTGGCTCTTAATTTGGGAAATTTTATTTTCTGACTTCCCTCCCTCTTTTTTTTTTTTTTTTTTTTTCTCTCGATGGACTGCGCTGCTTTTGAGGCAAGATGCCTGAGTGGTGAAGTGTTGCCTGCTTTTGAGAAAAGGAATTCCTGCTGGTTAAGAGGCCAACAGTTGAGTGAAGGCAAAATGTGTGCCTTTAATAGTACATCTTAATTGGCTAGCTGGCTCAGGAGGAAGGATGTGTGGGCCTGCTGTGAGTTCAGTTGCTTCTGGTACCAGTCAGATCTGAGCTGACAAGATGAGCTTGGGACACTGGGTCTTATAGCCACTCCCGGGAGCCTAGAGATCCACCCCCGCCTCTCCCCTGGCACCGCATGGCCACCTCTCTCCCTTACTTCTCAGCTGCAAGACAGCAAAGGCGAGTTTGGCAAAGTTCCCCCGTAAAAGTCTAATCCAAACATCATGTCCGCTGAGCTCAGCGGGGTGACTCATGTGCGCTGATGTGTGGGGCTAGCAAGCAGAGATTAGGATCTGGCCCGCCCGCCCGCCCGCCAGCCTGCCCTGCACTTCCTTTGATCAGCTCTGATGGGTTTTAATTCTGCAGAAGTAACTTCCTGCCAGCGGCAAACAGCTTTCGGTGGAGGCTCGAGCCGCATCTATACTGACCTACTTGTCGGAGGCCAAGCAGGCATGGGTTCACGGCACCAGGATGACATCTTGGGCTCATATCCCGCCCAGGGCAGAGAAGAGAGCCTCTCTGTCTGAGGTGACATCAGAAGCTTGCTCCTTGGCCAACACTAGAAAAGCCTTGGGTTTCCACAGCCTGGGCTCTGAACCTGCTGCTGGCTTTACTTAAGTTCGCTAGGTAATAATAATAATAATAATAATAATAATAATAATAATAATAATAATAATAAAAAATAATAATAAATGCCTTTTTAAAAGCTGGGACATCTCCAGCATCTGGCACAAAACGAAGTTCTCACTGGGTTCTTCAGAAATATCATTTCACATCTGTTTTGCTCAAGACCAAACACATTCGGAGTATATTACTTTCTGGAACCGTGCTTACCCTGCTCGGCTGGAATGTGCTTGTCTCTCCATTCTTTTAAATCCCCTCAATTAACACTGCCAAGTGGAGCACCTGACATCGGGGTGTGGACTTGCTCCACTCCCGCCCCCTCCCCCCAACTCCTTCCCAGTCCTGATTTCTCCTTTCTCTTCTCAGCCAGCCAGGCAGTGAATCTATAATTCAGGCAGTATGCTAGAACCTCCCTGGGAAGGGGTGTAGTCTTTTAAAAAAAAAAAAAAAAAATCCGAGCCCTGACTCCACCCCAGAAGAATCTGGCCTCCATATTGTCTCAAGCTCCCATTGTGGGGGGCGGGGGAGGGGGAGCGCGGACATCTAAGGTCACATGGCTGCAGTCATCTGCCTAAAGAATGGTTCATATCCCCTGTTTACCCTCTTACCTCCGTTCTGTGTGTGAGGCTTCAGGAAAAACACTTTAGCCACGGTAAGGTAAAATAGTGTCTGGGTAGGATGGCTTACGTATTAGAAATTTGCTCATCTAAAGTTTGAATGTGAACTGTCTCCCACAGGCTGGCTCGTGTGTCTGAGTTCTTGGTCTCCAGCTAATGGCACTGTTTTGGGAAAGTGTAGAACCTTTGTGATACAGGACTTTGCTGGTAGACATAGCCTACTAGGGATCGGGCTTGAAGGTTGTGGTCCAGCCTGCTCCTGGTCTTGTTCTCTACTTCCCGATCAGCCACAATGTGAACAAGCCTGCTGCAAGCTCTCACCAACACAGGCAGAGCAACTCTGGCCGGCTGTACCTTCCCCACCGTGATGAACTGATATCCACCAGCTGGCCAATCCTTCCTTCCTTCCTTGTTTCCATCAAGCAGTGTCTCTGTGATGAGAGAAGTGACTGGTCCATCTAATGAAAAATACTGCGCCAAGTATGTAACTCAGAGGCATAGGGGGCACAGGCTCTGGGTTCAGTCTTCTGGACCCCACAAATTCACACCCCAAGAATGAAGATAGCATGCATCAGCCGTGGTGTTCTCAATGCAAGCATATCTAGGGATATCTAAGGTCATGTGGAGGGATAGGCTGGAGTTTAATGGCATCCTTGGCTACATTGAATTTGAGACTAGCCTAGGCTAGTCTCAAAACAAAACTTCATTTGTTTCAGGGTTATGAGGCTGGGGCATCTGATCAGGGCTGTCCTGCTCTGTTATGACAGGGCAGAATGTAAGACACGGAGGGAGGAAGGGGATGAGGGAGGGAGATCAAGAACTCATTCTTTTTTGAGTAAGAAACTTCCAGGAAAGGAAGCTGTCCCTACACAGACGTCATTCACATCAAGCAACCATCTTTGAAAGGTCTATTTCTCAACAACACTGTTGTGTTGGGGATTAACCTTCCCACACACTAACCTTGAGAGGACACATTAAAACCATAACAGTCTGAAGGCCCCAGTGGTAAACCGGGTGAGGGTGGGGACAGGGCGTGCTAGAGAGGAGGCTCTTGGGTAGTTGATGGAATGGCAGATGTCATCGATGTGTCCAAGCACCCACCCACACCCCCTAGGGCCTTAGGAAAAACATGTAGGCATTTGAGAGTTTCCCGCTGACAGGGTTGAGACTGGTATTTGGTGGATGGGGAACAAGATGCTAAGCGCATTACTACTGTAGACAGGACGGTTTCAGTGGTCTGCAGAGCGCAAGTTCCAGGCCAGCCAAGTCAACACAGAGAAACACCCCCCACCCCACCCCACCCCCAAAAAAAGGAAAGGAAAAAGAAAGCTGGGCAGTGGTGGCCCATGCCTTTAATCCCAGCACTAGGGAGGCAGAGCGGATTTCTGAGTTCCAGGATAGCCTGGTCTACAGCATGAGTTCCAGGACAGCCAGGGTTACACAGAGAAACCCTGTCTCGAAAAACAAAAAACAAAAAAAAAAACCAAAAAAGCAAAGTGCCCAGGTCAGTCCTACCCACTATACCACCTGATGAAGGAACAAAGTTCTCACTTAATTGATAGCTGCTCAAAGGGGTCCTAGTTTTTTAAAATATTTGTGTGTGTGTGTGTGTGTGTGTGTGTGTGTGTGTGTGTTGTGCATGCCAAGACGTATGTGAGAAGGTCAGAAAACAAACTTCCTACAGTCAGCGCTCTCCTTCTGCCTTGGAGCGCGTTCTAGAGATTGACTTCTGGTCCTCAGGTTTTTCAAAGCAAGAAGCAAGCCCCTCGACCCACTGAGACATCTCGATGGCCTCCAGCTTGCTTCTAAAACAACAACAAAAAAACCTGGTACAGCAGATGAAATATGCAAGGGCAAGACAATGGAAGATGAAAGGCAGGTGGAGGAACCACGAGAGGAAGGCAGAGATAATTTTATGAATGGATTCTAAACTAAAGTCTGGGTTTTTGTCAGTTTAAAAAAAAAAAAAAAACCGTAAGCACCGGCGGCGGTTATATCATCCTTGCTGTCTGAAGAGAGGAAGCAAGATCGGCTCCTGAGGAAATGTAATCTTTTCCCTCCTGTTCTGCTCTGAATGAAATTTATCAACTCTTCAAAGTCAGG
Source organism: Mus pahari (assembly GCF_900095145.1). Classification (NCBI taxonomy): domain Eukaryota; kingdom Metazoa; phylum Chordata; class Mammalia; order Rodentia; family Muridae; genus Mus; species Mus pahari. The sequence continues at coordinate 48,978,449 of NC_034607.1, forward strand.
ACTGAGTAGTAACAGCAGATTGTCTTCAGGGGAGTTTTAAACAACACCGAAAAGCGGCTGGGGCTGGCCCAAAGGCCTAAGAGGTTTTGGCGGCCATCAAGCCTGATTGTTTGAGTTCAGCAATCACACCACGGAGGGGCCAAGACTTCTGACTCCCTATACAACCTGTGGCACTGGTGTACATGCACACGCTATAATAAAATAAACATAAAATGAAAGGTGGGGGGTTGCTTTTTCCTGTTTATTTCTGTCTACCTTCTAAGAGACTCAGACTGAGAGCCTTGAACTTTGACTCAATGGAGCATTCTTGTTCCTTTGCTCTGACTTGGTCTCATCTAAAGCTGGCCTCCAACCTAAGATGTTGACAAGGCTGTCCTTGAACTCCTGACCCTCACACCTCTACTTTCCAAGTTGATTACAGGCCTTTTGCACCAGGTTTGGAGGGTTGGTTTAAGGCATTTCTAAAGTGAACTAAGCTAATATATTACAAATGTGACAATTTCTTTTTTTTTTTTTTTTTGGTCTCTCAAGACAAAGGTTTTCTATGTACCCTTAGCACTTGTTCTGTAGACCAGGCTGGTCTATAGACTCAGAGATCCATCTGTGTCTGCCTCCAGAACGCTGGGAATAATGGGGGGCTCTACCACTTCCTGGCTAAGTATATCAATTTCTAAGGATATTGTTTTTTAAAGGTTTATTCACATTTAAATTGCCCCAGAGCTTACCATGAGGGGCCCAGAAATGGGACTCAGCTCAGGTGGTTTACCCACTGAAGCATCTTGCCAGCCTGTTAACTGCCCAGAGTTTAAGGAAAGGCTGGGTGTGCCTCTCTCAGGATGAGGAAAGGGTGGGCAAGAGTGGGGGCTCTGTTTATGGAGAAGAGAGAGGGAAGAAATGGAAACAAGCCATTGTCCTCGCTGGCCTGTCCTTTTCTCCCTAGGCACCAGACAGAATTACCCACTTTGCCTGAAGGTCACTTCCCCAGCCATGTCCCCGGGAAAGGGATAAAGGGAAAGAGTGAGTCGCCATGGACCCACCCCAGGGTAAGATCTTGAGAACGGCTAGAGGACTGCCTAGCCCTGTGGGTCATCCTTTAATGAGCGCTACACTTTCGGTTAGCCTGGCTTCCAAAAACCAAGTAACAAATAATTAGATGACTCAAAAAAAGATTTTCCGTTTTTGGTTCTATTTGGGGACTTTTAAAAAAACCAAGTTTTCACAGACAGAAGACCCAAACAAACAAATAAATCACAGATTGTTGGGATTTATTTATTTATTCATTTAAACATTTTCTTTTTAAAAGATTTTTATTTATGTATGTGAATACACTGTCACTGTCTTCAGACACCCCAGAGGAGGGCATCAGATCCCATTACAGATGATTATGAGCCACCATGTGGTTGCTGGGAATTGAACTCAGGACTTCTGGAAGAGCAGTCAGTGCTCTTAACCACTGAACCATCTCTCCAGCCTCGAGATTGTTGTCGTTGTTTTAATCCCTTCTAGACAATATCATTGAGGAAACTGTGACCTGGGGCTCTGGGGCTGATTCAGGAAGAAGTCCCTCTTTCTGCCCATCTGTCCCCACCTCAGTCCCTAGTATTGAGTGTCCAGCGGTGGCCAGTTCCATTGTATCTTCTACCACATACCAAGGTCCATAATTATCGAAAGTCTTAACAGCAGGTCTGAGATATGAGACCAAGGCCAAGGGGAGAGGCCTCTGACATGGGCTTTGACATTTGTTGTTGGTTGGTTGGTTGGTGGGTTGGTTGGTTTATGGATTGCAGCAGCTTTGATATCCTTCCTCCTGGTGTGGGAAGGATGGCTACAGCAGACAGGGCTGGCTCCTGAGCAGGCCAGGGCATCTGAGCCTCTTCCGTTTCCTGTCCTTGCTTCAGTGGGGATAGGAGGGGGTTCTTGTGGGAGAAAGGAGAAAAGCAGGGAGGGGTTTGTCTTCCCTTCCTCTAGGAATTTGCCATGCCCTTGCTGCCTAGCAAGGTTGCTTCTGGGTCAGTAGGAACCGGGCTCAGGACCAGAATATGTGTAATGGACTCATTTCCTGTCCTCTGGCAAGCCAGCATCTCTGACACAGACCCTTTGCTTTCGTTGAATGAGGGGAAAGGGGTGTAAGAGGAGTGTGTCAGCTTCTCGGCTCTGAATGCCCTTCAAGTCCTCATTAGAATATCTGCTGCTTTATGAATCTTAATAACCTGAGAGAGAATCCCAGCCAAGACATGGAATCAGACTAGATGTCTACCAACTGAATAGATCAAAGACTGTGCAGTGAGGGGCAGGTGAGACAGCTTAGCATTTGCCGCCAAGACTGATGGCCTTGGTTCTGTCCCCAGGATCCACGTGGCAGATGGACAGAGAGAACCAACCCCCACATAACTGTTCTCCATACATGTGCCATAGTATGCATGCCCCAACCCCACACCTCTCTATCCCATGACTGCACTATGGGGCCTCAGTTAGGATCCTCCATTTCTGGTTCCTGTGCTTGCTTGCTTGCTTGCTTGCAGATTTGTTGTTGCTACTGGTGTTGTTGTTACTGGTGTTGTTGCTACTGCTGCTATTGTTGTTGTTGTTGCTGCTGCTGTTGTTGCTGCTACTGCTGCTGTTGTTGCTGCTGTTGCTGTTGCTGCTGCTGTTGTTTCTGCTGCTTTGTTGTTGCTGCTGTTGTTGTTGCTGCTGCTGCTGTTGTTGTTGTTGTTGCTGCTGTTGCTGCTGCTGTTGTTGCTGTTGTTGCTGCTATTGCCATTGCTGCTGCTGTTGTTGTTGCTGCTGTTATTTCTGCTACTGCTGTTGTTGTTGCTGCTGCTGCTGTTACTATTGCTGTAAATTTTTTATTTTTACAGGGTCTCATGTATCTCAGGCTGGTTTTGAACTCCATGTAGCTAAGGATAATCTGAGAAGGTTCCCCTGCATCTATCTCCCAAATGTTGGGATTATAGGTGTAAATCACCACACACACAGTTTATTCCATGCTGAGGTTTGAACCCAGAGACTTATGCATGCTAGACAAGCATTCTACTCACTGAGCCACATCTCTAATGAGACCTTGTACTTCTGCTCCTCCTTCCTCCACCTCCAGAGTGCTGGGATTTCAAGCATGCAGCACCAGGCCCAGTTTATAGAACACAGGGGGTTCAACTGGGGGCTTTATTCATGTTAGGCAAGCGATGTACCAGTTGAGCTACACCCTCAGCCCCACAGTTCCATGCTTTCTGGATCAATTATAACCTTCCTGTAATTTTGAGTTTTTCAATAGTGTCTCAACAAATTGCTTAAGTCATGTTGGTTTCTGTTGCTTGCAGCCAATACCTCTTACTCCAAACATCTACAAGTCAATCATGGTTCAGCCAATCATTCCATTCATGCCCTCCACTCATGCCTTTGCCCTCCTGGCAATTCTATAATAATCTAGAAAAGATGGAAGGAGCAGTCAGAAAATTTGACCATAAGAGGGATGTGAGCTAGAACAGCCAAGAACTCAAACATCGGGTCTCTTACTCTGTTAGATTGAGGTGAAGGGGACAGAAGGCTGCAAGGCATCTATATCTCTTTAAAAGTATCTCTAACATAGAAGCTGGGTGGTGGTAGCACATGTCTTTAATTTCAGCACTCAGGAGGCAGAGGCAGGTGGGTCTCTGAGTTTGAGGCCAGAGTGGTCTACTGAGTGAGATAGCTACACAGGGCTACACAGAGAAACCCTGAGGATGATGGTGATGATGATCATGATGATGATGATAATTGCAATTTAAACATGCTTGGCCCAGGAAGTGGCACTATTAGAAGGTATGGCCTTATTGTAGGAAGTGTGTCACTGTGGGAGTGGACTTTGAAACCCTTCTTCTAGCTTCCTGGAAGCCAGCCTTCTCCTGTTTGCCCTTGGGAAAAAATGCAAAACTCTCAGCTACTCCAGTATCATGCCTGCCTGCACACTGCCATGCCTCCCACCATGATGATGGACTGAACTTCTGAACCTGTAAGCCAGCCCCAATTAAATGTCCTTTGTAAGAGTTGCCTTGGTCATGGCATCTCTTCACAGTAGTGCAACTCTAGCTAAGACACTAACTCTAACGTGGTTATAACACGATCATGATTGTTCACAGCGTTTAAAGATCATGAAAGCCAGGACCAAGTTTCCCTTGTGTCCCTGTGCATCCAGGTCATTTAAGAGATGTAGTAAATAAAATACAAGGGTGGTGATGAAAGCCAGAGAGAGAATCTGGGGAAGAAACTTAATATAGCCTTAATGTCCTCTTATAAAAAGAATTGTCTCAGCTACGTGAGAGCTGAAGATTAAGACCTGTGAGCAGAGCCAGCACTGCAGGGATTTACAGGTGTTGACTGAGGAGGGAGAGCCTGAAGCTTTAGCCATCAGACAGGCAGCAGGAGAGAATCCGCATTCCCAAGCAGGCAGAGCTGATGTGGGTCCAGCCCAGTCAGCATGCCAGTCCATTTCTTCTTGGAAGGGGGCCCCAAGAATGCCTGCAAGCTGAATCGAGATTGCTCTCCAGAAAGCATTTGAATCTGTTTCAAAGGTGTTGACAGACGGGGAAGAGACCATCTGCGGCTAGAAAGTCAGGCAGAGTGTAGCGCGTCACTTCTAGTCAGCCTGGCTTAGTGCAACATTCTCACTTCGAGTTTGCTTTCCTTTTTCTTTTTTTTTCCTTTTTTTTTCTTTTTCTTTTCTTTCCATTTTTAAGATGGACACAGTATCTTGCTATATACCCCAAGCTGGGTCACACACCTCATCTTGCCTCTCTCTCCTGAGTAACAGACTTCTAATGGTGTGCTTAATCGGCTCTGGGTCCTCAGGCATTCGTTTGTTATAAACTGAGACAGGCACTAATTCCTTGAGGGGGGAGAGGGGATATGTTTCGAGACAGGGTTTCTCTGTGTAGCCCTGGCTGTCCTGGAACTCACTCTGTAGACCAGGCTGGCCTCGAACTCAGAGATCTGCTTGCCTCTATGTCCTGAGTGCTGGAAGTAAAAACGTGTGTCATCATGCTCAACTCAGGTACTAGTTCTTGTTTAAGGGATTAGGTACTGAAAGCTTTAATGGTTTATTACATTACTTGTATGTGTGCATATAGAGAGGTCAGAGGACAACTTGTTGGAGTTATTCCTCATCTGTGGGTTCTGGGGAACAACCCCGGTGCTCAGCTTTACCATTGAGTCATCTCGCCAACCCATAGCCGGCATTTATAAGTTCTCATTTTCTGTGTTTTTGTTTTTGGTTTTTTTAGATTTATCTATTTTTATGTATGTGAGTACACTGTTGTTGTCTTCAGACACACCAGAAGAGGGCATCCCATTACAGATGGTTGTGAGCCACCATGTGGGTGCTGGGATTTAAACTCAGGACCTCTGGAAAAGTAGTCAGTGCTCTTAACCTCTGAGCCATCTCTCCAGCCCTCATTTCCTGCTTTTAACACTCCTGGTGTTACAGGTAGAGTTTGTAGCACCCCACACCCGTTTCTTCTCTGAAATGTGCCATTTCTAGTATTATGTTGTTTTCCAAACTGCGGTACAGTCCGAGTTTGCATTTGGCCACAGCAGATAACAAACAGCCCTTCGTGTGGCCATATTTAAGAAGAGTCCAACCTCTATCCTACTGGGAACTTTCTCAAGGCCTGTGAGAGCTCACAGTGAGCTCAAGAGGCAGAAAATGTTGGCAGCCTTTAAGGCTAACCGAATCGTCCATTACAGACCACCCCCCACGCCCCTTTCTAATTGTTGGCTGTTGAGAAAGTGACCCGTCAGGTGAGCATGCACTCTGTCTCCCACTGAGCTTTAGTTAGAGACACTTCCAAATGCTTTCCAAAAACCTGCACCCATCCTAGGTTTATCTTCAAATTCACACCGATGAGCCGGAGGAGATGGTTAAGGAAACCTTTTCCCCCACATTGTCTGTGAAGCATCTTCTATGTTTCAAACCTGTCCTCTTGGTTTTAACATGTGGACCCAGTGGTGGCTGCTATTCCCCCAGTGAGGATTCTGTGACTCCTTTTGGTCCTGGGTTTCCAGCTACAAGTAGATTTGTGGCGGGCGGGGGGAGGGGGCGGGAAGGGGCTATAGGAAGAGTAGACAAGCATGGTCAACTTATTTCCTTTGCTTCCTCCATGGGGAGAGAGAGAGATCAGCCAGTTCCAGGGTAGGGAAAACTAAAGAAGGGGATAAAAACATGCAAAGCCTAGCAGGGGGAGCAGAGAAAAGAGATGGAATGGCACCAGGCGCTGGAGCTCAGATGCCAGCAATAATCCGATGCCCTGCATCGCTCTGGGGAGAGGAGCCAAGACTTCCCAAATCCAGGCGCCCCAACAGGATTGCAAAAGACACACCCATCGGCCCACAGACAGACAACGCTGCCCAGAACCCGTGAGACACCTTGGGAAGCTGCCCACGTTCCTGGAGACCTCCCTGTAAAAGCTGTCTTTGTACAAGGCGGACTATTGAACCCCCGGCCTGGCGATGCAGGGCTATTGCACAGAGCTGGAAGGGGGCGGGTGATTTTTTTTTGATGAGAGAAATTTGTCCTCCGCTTTGTTGCAGGGCTAGCCGCCAGTTCTTCCCCGGGTGGCAGCAGGCAGGGCCGACTGAGCAGGCACGCAAAGGCGCTGGGAAAGCTTTGATGTCAACAGAGGTAGGCAGGGCAGGCCCCGGTGGAAAACTGTGAAGTCAGCAGTTATCTCTGGCACTCCTCCCTTCCCTTGGCTTCCCATCTCTCCACCCATTTCCCCCGCTCTCTGCTTCCAACTTCTCATTTCCCAGAGGGACCCTGGAATATATAAAAACCCGCTGTCACCAGATCGGAGCGGCCCCTCCCCTCCCCCTTTCCAGGCTCGAACTATCACAGTCTGCTCCCTCCCCAAATCTAAAACAAACAAAGACACAAAGGCGCTCGGTCCAGGTTCCATACATTTCCTAAGAAAAACCAATGCAGAAACCCTGCCCTTGATGCACCCACAGTTAAACCCCCCCCCCCGAGGAGTTTGGGGGCCTCAAGTTTGAAGTGGTCTCTTTCTGTCTCCTGGGCTTTAGAAAGGAGTCCAAAGTGCTTCAGACCAACACAGCTGCTTGGTGTATGGCTCAAATTTAAGCCACAAATTATAAAATGATAAATTCGCTACTCCAGTCTCTTCCAGGAAAGACCATGTTGTCAAGATAAAGTTACAACCTCATGGACGTAGGGGCCCATCTAACTGCTGACTAATCCTCACACTCATTTTCCTGCCTGAGAATTTTTTTCCCCTCTATTTTCTCTGTGTCTGCCCGAGTGACCTCGGGCAGGGCGATCTTCAGGGGCTGCTCAACCCTAGAGCTCCGAGAGCTTCGTTATATAATGGCTGCTTTCGATTTTTTTTTGTGTGTGTGTGAGTAGGGAAGTTTAAGAAACATCTTTGTTCTTGGGCACTCCATGGCTGAGAGCAGTCAGAAAGGCCTTGCATGGGCAGCTGCGAGCACTTCAAACAACGGGCTGGAATGTGAAGTCTGTAGTAAAACAGAGCTGTTTAAGGAATTTGAGTCCTAAAGTCTGTGATCTGTGCAAGATTGCAACATGAGTTCACTGTACTTTGGAATTCTCTTACAGGGTCTGTCCCGGTGACAGAGTAGGTCAAGGAATTAGGTCACATGCACGCCTTGTAACAAGTTCACTGCTGGAGCTTAGGCAAGTACAAGGAGAGATGTCCAAGGCTGTACCTTCTTACAGGCTCACTCACACTGGCCTTTTGACCACCTGGGGCTGCAGGAAGCTGCTCCACCGTGCTTCCAGCTTCTCCAACACCATGCTTCAGTTACACAACCGTGACCGTGTGTCTCCCAGGTCACCCTAGCCGAGAGGACCAGCAGGGTCATGAGTCATAACCACTTCAGTGTTTTCCCCTAGACTTGAGTCCTGTTGATTTTACACTTTAGATCTTCCGTCCTCCCTCCCTGGGGGTCCTTGGGTCCTGGATGGCAGGCAGTTAGTGCTCTCCCATGTCACTCCGTGTTGCCACGCATCCCACCCACTCTAGGCGCCACCACAGCTGCTCCTGTTTCTGCTTTTCCTGAAGTCAGCCCCGCTGTCATTACGGCTGCTTTTTCTGGGATCCTTCAAATTGTGGAGAGAGTTCTTGTCCTGTGATTATAGCTCTTTCTTCCAATTTTGACTAGTCTGGCGTCTCTGTGATTATAGTTCATTAGGACTCCCAAAGCTACAGAGAGAACTTTTTTGACGCTATCTTGTTTGTATTTTTTAAAATAACACATGCTTTTTTTCCCCCAAAGAGCTATTAAAACAAAACAAAACAAAACAAAACCTCAGTAGTGGTTCTCAGTCTCTTGGTCTCAATAACCCTTAGCAGCATTTTTAGAAATAAAAGTAATATACACGTCGGGGGTAGGTAAAGAAAATACAGCCGGGCGTGGTGGCGCACACCTTTAATCCCAGCACTCGGGAGGCAGAGGCAGGCGAATTTCTGAGTTCAAGGCCAGCTTGGTCTACAGAGTGAGTTCCAGGACAGCCAGGGCTATACAGAGAAACCCTGTCTCAAAAAACCAAAAAAAAAAAAAAAAAAAAGAAAGAAAGAAAAAGAAAATACAAGTTCCCTCATCTTCAATATATTCCAAAAGCATAGCTGTAGTGACTGGTTTTTATAAATCGTTATTAATATAGTTTGTTATGTCCTCTTAAAACTTTACAGGAGACTTCGCTATATTCATGTTTTGCATCGCATTTTCCATCCAAAGTACCACCTTACACGCATCAAAGTTCTCCTCTCTTCCTTTAATGACCTTGTCTTTCTTGGAGGAGAACGGAGTTGCCACATGAGAAGCGCTCAGCATCACTCTGGGCCCTCAGCATCACTCCGGGGTGCTCAGCATCACTCTGGGCGCTCAGCATCACTCTGGGGTGCTCAGCATCATTCCAGGGTGCTCAGCATCATTCCGGGGTGCTCAGCATCACTCCAGGATGCTCAGCATCACTCTGGGGCACTCAGCATCGCTCCGGGGTGCTCAGCATCACTCCAGGGCGCTCAGCATCCAGGGGCCTTGACTATCCCTTTCCTTCCCTGGGCTGAGCATCATCTATCTGATTATTAAATTCAGGAGGACCAACTGTGTGCCTTAGGATCAACTATACTCTTAAGATCCAGTCGTCCTGGGGGGATCCCTCTGCTCCCTCAGAAGTGCCAGGACTGGTGCCACCCATGCACCTCTGGGTTTCAGCAGGAGGAAGTGTGTTTCTCCCTGTTTACTAGGAAGCAGCATACAGTGCTGCATCTAATCGAAGCCTCAGCTGATGTTCCTTTTGTCTTGCTTTGTTCAGAATCTCAGCAGGAAAGAAGGCTGCTCTTTGGCACTTTAGGGTCCTCCAAATATTACCACAGAGATGTATCAAACTCTAGTTTGTAATGATGGATGTTCACTGTTTGATTAACAACACCCCTATGATCATTTTAGGCAAATACCTTGGTGTATTAAAAAAAAAAATACAAGGATAGGCAAATTGTTTACAGTAGAGTTACTAGACCAAAGACATGAGCTTGTAAGTCTAAATCAAGATTAAAAAAAAAAAAATCAACCACCAACATTGATGGAAATTGTGAAGGGACCTGGGGAGGTGGCTCAGTTAGCATAAAGTGCTGGCTCTGCACTTTATATGAGAATTTGAGTTTAATCCACCAAAACAGCTGGATGCCGCAGCTCTGGGTGGCGGAGGACAGGAGGGTGCTTGGGGCTTGCCAGTCTAAGCTAAACAGGTGACCTTCAAGTTTATCCAGAGGCATTGTCTCAAAAACTAAGGTTAAGAACTGGGACCATTGCACAGTGGTAGAATGTTGCCTGGCATGTGTGAGGCAGGCCCTGGGTTCAATCCCCAGCACTGGCAGAAAAAAAAAAAATTTAAAAATAAGGTGGATGGTGAGGAAGATACATAACCATTACTTCCAGCCTATGAACACACACACACACACACACACACACACACACACACACACACAGAAAGGATTGGGAAGGGAACACCTCTATAATAAAGGGATCTACTTTTTCTTTCAGTTCTAGGATCAAGTCCAGGACCTTGCATGTACCAAGCAAGGGCTCTATCACTGAGGTACAACCCCAGCCTCCACAAAAGACCAAAACTAATATTGATCTACTCCTTTTAAGAAGATGGGTTCTGGCTAAGTGTGGTGCTGCTTGCCTTTATTGAGTTTCAGCTCTTGGGAAGCAGAAGCAGATGGGTCTCTGTGAGTTTGAGGCCAACCTAGTCTACATAGTGTGAACTCCAAGACAGTAGAGCTACATAACAGATCCTGACTCCAAAAACAAAAGATGTGTTCTGTGCTAAGCATGCCATCTGTACTAATATTTTTCATCTTCATGATACGCTAGTGAGATGGAGATCAGTAGTACCTCCAATTTTTATACCAAGGGCCCTCAAATGAAAGTTGTTAATGAGCTAACCCCAGGCCACTGTAATCAGTAGATGTTGAGGTTGTGTCTATGTCCCTGTGATTCCAAAGACTGCTTTTAACCACCCACTCCAAGGTATTCCTATGGCTTGATCTGGTATTTGAAAATGTGTGGCAACTTTTGGGGCCTCAGTGCACACGCATGTGCATGTATGATATATGCATGGCACACACCGCATCTGCAGCCATACTCAGTCCAAATTGTACATCTTACTAGCCAGGAGATAATTTATCTCTGCCTTCTCATCAGCAGAGCAGAGCTGTTTATGATGAGGTCATTTAATATTTGTCAAGCGTGAAATAATTATGCCTCACAAGTAAAAGTCCTCATGGAGTCAAATGAGTTAATTTACTTTACGACGATTCTTTTTTTATTCCAAAGGCAGCTGTGTGAACTTATATTTGTATTGTCATAAAATAATTCAAACCATGTACAAGTGTATGCCCTCAAAAGAGAAATTTTTAGGCTGGAAAGCAGTTAGGTTCGGGTGCTAAAGGCCAAGCTCAGTATCAAAAGGACAAGAAGTGGGAATGTCCCTTTTGTTTCCATGAGTTTTCAGGCTCCTCCCTCCCTCCTTCCCTCCCTCCCTCTTTCCCTCCCTCCCTCCTTCCCTCCCTCCCTCCTTCCCTCCCTCCCTCCTTCCTTCCTCCTCCTTCCCTCCCTCCTCCCTCCCTTCATTTATTTATTTATTTATTTATGTAAGCACGCTGTAGCTGTCTTCAGACACTCCAGAAAGGGGAGTCAGATCTTGTTCAGGGTGGTTGTGAGCCACCATGTGGTTGCTGGGATTTGAACTCAGGACCTTCGGTAGAACAGTCGGGTGCTCTTACCCGCTGAGCCATCTCACCAGCCCCCCTCCCTTCTTTTATTTCTTCTCTGTATACATACATGTTGTTTTGTTTTATTGTTGTTTTGTTTTGTTTTATTGGTTTGCTTTTGAGAGAGGTGTTTCATGGATCCCAGGCTAGTTTTGAACTTGATACCTAGCAACAGTACTTCTGACCCTCCTGGCTCTACCTCCTGGAGGCAGGATCACAGATGTGCCCTGCTATTATTTCTCGTTGACAGGGCGCTGTGACTGAACTCAGAACCCAGGGCTTTGTGCCATGAGGTAAGTTCTCTACCAACTGAACCATATTCCCAGCCCATGCACACAGCCGTATTTGTATATGATTCAAGCATCCCACTAGGAGACCAGCTTTGCGTAGTAATTAACACATGAATTCGGGAACAAGACTGATCCAGTACATGTTCCAGATCATCAACCCACTAGTGTGTGACTGCTGACAAGTAAACTAAGTTCTGGGAGCTCAGTTTTCTCCATTTCTATCATGAAAAAAAAAGAATATTCCTTAATATGGAGAGTAGGTATTAATATATGAAAAGCTCTTAAAATGTATCCAATGAGCTGGGCGTGGTGGCACACTCCATTAATCCCAGCACTTGGGAGACAGAGGCAGGNGNATCTCTGAGTTCGAGGCCAGCCTGGTCTACAGAGTGAGTTCCAGGACAGCCAAGGCTACACAGGGAAACCCTGTCTGAAAAAAAAAAAAGTATCCAATGCACAAAAAATGGTTAGTAAATGTTAGTATTCATAGTAATCTGCACACATGGTGTGGTGGTTTGAATGAGAATGGCTCCCATAGGCTCATGTATTTGCATATGGCATTACTCCCCAGTTGGGGAACTGTTTGAAAGGATTAGAAGGCTCAGGAGGTGTGGCCTTGTTAGAAGAAGTGTGTCACTCAGAGTGGGATTTGAGGTTTCAAAAGTTCATGCGAGGTCCAGTGGCTCTCTGCCTGCTGCCTGTGGATCCGGATGTAAAGTTCTCTTCTACTGCCCTGCACCATTCCTGCCTGGGCACTGCCATGCTCCTCACCAGGATGATAATAATGGGCTAAGCCTCTAAAATTGTAAGTAAGCCCCCAATTAAATTCTTTCTTTTATAAGAGTTGTCTAGGCGATGGTGTCTCTTCATAGCAATAGAAATCCTAAGACACATGATATACTGGGATTCGCTTCCTCTTTTTTTTTTTTTTTCTTTTTTGGTTTTCCAAGACAGGGTTTCTCTGTGTAGCTCTGGCTGTCCTGGAACTCACTCTGTAGACCAGGCTGACCTTGAACTCAGAAATCCGCCTGCCTCTGTCTCCCGAGTGCTAGGATTAAAGGTGTGCACCACCACTGCCTGGTTTCGCTTCCTCTTAATATAACATAGGAATGTGTGTGTGTGTGTGTGTGTGTGTGTGTGTGTGTGTGTGTGTGTGTACATATATATTTGTTTTATTTCTTTAAGCCTTTAAATATTTACTTATTTAACTTTATGTGTGTGAATGGTCTGCTTGCATATATGTATGTATGTATATGATACTATATGCATGCCTGGTGACAAGGGTAGAATAGATCTTCTGATCCATTAAAATTAGAGTTACAGACATTTGTGAACATCCATGTGGGTGCTGGGAGCTGCACCCGGATCCTCTGGAAGAGTAGCAGGTGTTCTTCACCACTGAGCCACCTCCGCAGCCCAGATGTCTCATTTTAAAACAGCTATAGTACTTCATACCGCAACCACTCTGCTTTATTTAAACATTGCCCCCCATTCGATGCTGCTCCTGGTATTTGGATCTCTTCTTATCTGACGATGATATAGAATTTTAGGATTGATCACCAACCTTAATTTATTTAATGTCCTTTCTACTTTACTTATCTAACAAATACACACATCGTTTACCTTGCATAGATAACCCTTTACTATGGCAACCACATGTGCACAGAGTAAGGTGAAGCAAACCTGCTTCGTGACGGACAGTGTAATCTGAGCTCATATTCCCCATTCTAAGTGAGCAAATGGAGCGGATAGAGCAACACTGCTAAAATAAGGACTGTTGCATCACTATCATCACGGATAGGGAAACTGAGGCATAGAGTCGTTTATTGACGTGTCAACAATGTCAGTCCCCTTCCTGAGCCCACAGACTTCCTGTTTTTGTTTGCTTTTGTTTTGTTGTTTTATTTTGTTTTGTTATAGGGTCTTACTGTGTAGCCCAGGATGATCCTGGATGCACCAATTTCAGGGTTATAGGCATGCACCAACTACCACTCTCAACTAAGTCCACAACTTCCCTTCCTCTTTTTTTTTTTTTTTTTTTTTAAGACAGGCTCTCATTACGTAGCTCTGGTTGGCATAGAACTTGCTATGAAGCCTGCCTGCCTCTGTCTCCCAGTGATGGGATTAAAGGTCTGTTCCACTAACTAAGCATGTTACACCGCTCCAAAAACTGTGGCTTTAACTTTACTGAAACTCCAATCCCTCATCCTGTCACCTTTTACACCCATCCTCTGGATGAGAACTCCTCTTCTTTGGAATATATTTAGGCATCGAAATAGTAAGTAGCCCAAACGGCTCTATGATTGCCAAAACAACACAACTCCTCAGATGAACAAAAGCCAGCCTGTCCAAGAAATGGTGCTAAGGATAGCCAGCCACACTGAGCAAGGCCCCCTGGGATACTCCAGAGCTTGCTGCCTTCAGAGCACTGGCACAGGGTCTAACCTCTCAGTTCTGTGTGTTTGTGCTACACTGCACTGCTGTGCAGCAAAGTCACCATGCAAGGCGGTAGGCAGCCATTAAGCAAACAAACGATTATGTTGCAGCTGGTTTGGGAACAATGCATTTCCAATTAGGTAGTACAAAACCCACGAAAATAACTTTACTTTTCTTTTTCTGATTTATTCTGGGTCTGAGTCTTTCACAACTGACTTGGCCATCTCATATTCCTGAAATGCTAAGGCCCAGGAGTCTGCTCAGAAGTTTACTAGTGGAACATAAAGCTTGTTCTGTCCTCTGTCACAGTTCCCATCCCTCCCCTCCGGCAGCATGTGAGCTTTTAGACATAAGTACTAAATGCCCTTTGCTTTAAAGATATGACTGAGATATTTCTTTTGGAATGTGTCCAAACAATCTGGGAAATGTAAACTTGACATTAGCCACAGGGAAGTATATGTTTTAAAACTCAAAGGGACAAAAGAAAAAGAAAAGAAAAGAAAAGAAAAGAAAGAAAGGAAGGAAGGAAGAACGAAAGATGGATGGATGTAAGGCAGAGCATGAATTGTGAACTTTAGAAATCAGGACAGCCCTCTACACTAAAGATTTTCATGAAGCTCAATGGAAAATAATATATAAACATATATTCCTAATATAATGTTCTGGAAAGTTGTTTTATTAATGATAAGAGTGTGTACTTTTATTTCTAAAGTCACTTCCCACCCTAGCATTCTAAAGCCTGTATTTCCCCCCTAAAAATAGCCTTGTATCTCTGGATTATGTTCTTACAGAAAGACAGGACTGCAGGCCAGTCTTCCACCCATCCTGAGGCTTGACTTTTGGCTCGCAGAACTTCCTGTCCTGTTCCAGCTGTGACATGTTGAAAGTAGACATGAAAACTGTGGACTTGGCTGCATTCTGGGAACCTTTGCTGCGAGTCTGACCCTTTTGGATCTTAGGGAATAGAGTGGGTGACATGAAAAAGGAGTGGAAAGGCCTCTGTAGGGACAGAAACAGAACTTCTGAAGGGCTAGCTCCTGTTTCCGTCCTCTGTGTTCACAGAAGCCAAGCAGCCAAACTGCCTTTCCTAGGAATGTTTAATCCAGCCTGGATCACAAGGAGGAGGCAGTTGAGCAATGCATGGATGAAGGGCTTGCCTTGCCTTTGATCACAGTATAGAACACTGAAGAGTGATCACAAGAAGAGATGTCCTAGCAGAACTGCTACAACCTAAGTCACAAGTTGATTGCCAAAGTGTGGTGATTCATTCTCACTTAAATATTAATTAAGAAAAAACCCAAAGCTAGCAGAGCGAGGCAGGCCTGTGGTCATAGCTCTTGGAAAGTAGAAGCAGAAAGCTGAAGGAGTTCACTATCATCTTCATCTACAGAGAGAGTCTGAGGCCAGCCTGGGCTATATGAGGCCAGCCTGGGCTATATGAGACTATCAGATCAACAAAGCAAATCAGCCACCATCACCCTCTGTCCCAGTCTCTTACTGTAATGTCACCTAATACTTTCTGTAATGTCGGCTCCTTCTAAAGTAGTAGACCCAGCAGCTATGTTTTATATTATGAGATCCCGGTCTGATTTCATGGCTGAGAGGACTAGAGGTAAGACCTGATTCTAGGACAGCCAGTCTGCTTGTTCTTCTGGTCTGTGAGTCAGTCTAAAAGCACACTGGGACAGAGACAGATCTGCTGTTATCTTGCCCTCTGTGTTCTTTATACACATATTTTTTACACGTTGTACTACGTACACTTCTTAGTGTTAATTTATTGTGTATTGTGTATAGAAAGAGGGTGAGGGTATATGGGTATTATGCTGTAGCATGTGTATAAAGGTCACAGGGCAGTTTTCAGGAGTCCCCTTTCTTCTTCCATGTTGTGTGTCTGTGGACAAAACTCAGGTTGACAGGTTTAGCAGCGAGAGCCCTTACCCACCGAGGTATCTCATTGGCCCATTAACTTGTTTTGTTAAGGTTTGTTGCTTTGCTTCATAGTTTGTTTTCCCCCTAAGAAAAGGAAGGAGGAACAGGAAGATGGAGATACTGAGGTGAGAGAAAAACTCGGGGATGACTGTACTGGAACAGTCAGTCCTTCTCTTGGTGACAAGGCGCTGGCACAGCCATTCTGTCCTTACAGAGGAGCCACGAAAACCAAGAGAGACCTTATCAGCTAGTAGGAAAGCAGGAAGGGGCGTGACCCAACTCTATTTTCTTGATGAAATCAGTGAAGCTTTGTGTATTTTAACTGATGGGTTCTGCGGGAGCACCTCCGAGGGGCACTCACCTGAGAGCCACTGGCTTTCAGTACCCGTGTTTTCTGAAGCTAGCCCATTAGGGTTTCCTTTGATGGGTTTTTAGAAGACGCTTCTGTTATCTGTTCCCTGTTTGCAGTGTCGGGGATTAAGCAGAGCCCTGAACATTCCGGACAAGCCCTTTACCATTGAGGTATGACTTGTGCAGCTATGACCTGTGCCCTCTTAAACACTCCCAAGACCTTATCGTGTGTCTTTCTTAATATTCTTATGCTTGAGCTAGCTGGCAAGAAGAGATAGAGACTTACTTGCAGCCAAAATAAAGTCAGAGTATGCATTGGCTAGTAGGCTACAAGAGTGGAGTCAAAATAAAGGGGACCGAGGGGTCAGGCAAGTCTGAAGCAGAAGTGATGGGTGAAGAGTCTGGGGTCCATATCCGGGCTCCAGTACTCTGGAGGAGGAAGCCGGAGATAAGGAACTCAAGGTCATCTTCCCTTCGAGACAAGTTCAAGGTCAGCCTGGGCTCTAAAGAAAAGAAAAAAAAACCTAGATGATTTTGTAAAGGCTCATGAAGTTACAAATAATGTTCCTGAAACCAGCTTACCTTGATTAAAAAAAGAAACAACTGATGTGGTGGCTCATACCTTTAATCCTAGCACGGGGAAGGTAGAGGTTAGAGGATCTCTATGAGTTCAAAGACATCCCGGTCTACATAGCAAGGTCCAGGACAGCTAGGTACATAAAGAAAGCTTTCCAAGAAAGAGAGAGAGAGAGAGAGAGAGAGAGAGAGAGAGAGAGAGAGAGAGAGAGAGAAGAAGAAGAACAAGAAGAAGAAGAACAAGAAGAAGAAGAACAAGAAGAAGAACAAGAACAAGAACAAGAACAAGAAGAACAAGAAGAAGAGCAAGAAGAAGAAGAAGAAGAGAAGAGGAGAGAGAAGAGAGGGAAGGGAGAGAGAGAGAAAGAGAGAGAAGAGAAAAAAGAGGAGAGAGAAAGGAGAGAAGAGAGAAGAGACAGAGGAAGAATAAACGTGTGTGTTCATGTGAGTTAGCAACTAGGACCCTTAAAAGCTAATGCCAGAGTGTTCCTCAAACTGTTAATCATAGGATTGTTACCTGATGACCCAACAACTCCACAACTATAGGGACATGTACATGCAAGACCTAGTGTTCCTAGCTGCGTTGTTCATAATGGGCAAACACTGGAAATAACTCAAGTGTTCTGTTGCTGCTGCTGCTGCTGCTGCTGCTGCTGCATCTATTCAGTGGTATATGTAAAATTGATTCCATTTGTATGAAATGTCCAGAGCAGCCAAACCCATAGACAGCGGTGGGTGTCTCTGGACACAATGGGTATTGAGGAAGGGCTGCTCATGGGCACACAGTTACTTTGGGTGGGTGAGCCAGATGAGAACACTCTGCAGTTAGTTAGTCGTAGTTGACGTACAACTCTGAATGTAGTAAAAAGCCATTCTGTACACTTTACAAGGTTCTACTAAGAATTATACAGGGACATATTTCCACATCCTGGAGCTATCTGATCACTGGGGAGGTGAGCTGTGCTAATTTTTAGGGGGGGGGGACATGATAGACATACGAAGGCATTGTTCAGTAACTGAGAACTCCCCCCCACACCCCTCCAAAACCTTCAAATTCTTCATGAAAAAGAATGCTCTTGCGTGTTTTGCACAGTGGCCTTTATACTTTTGAGAAATGCTATAATATTGTCTTTCTACTTAGTGAAGAGGAAAAAAGAGCCCGTCCTTTGGAAGCATAGAAATCTCTCCAGCTCTTTCAAGTTTCCATCTAGGGGCTGGGGGTTTTAGCTCAGTTGGTAGACTATGCTTGCCAGCATGTACAATGTCCTGGGTTTACTCCCCCCCCCAGGACCCCAGGGGTCCATAGATGATTGGTGGTGCTGCATGCCTGCCATCCCAGCATTTTGGAATCAGAGGAAAGAGGGTCAGAAGTTCATGGTCATCCTCAGCTACATATAAAGTTCCAAGCCAGCCTGAGCTATGTGAGAACCTATCCCCCCAAATGAAGAAATTTCCTTTTTTATTTTATTTTATTTTTTTTATTTTATTTATTTATTTTTTTTTGTAGTTTTAGAGACAAGCTGGCTCAGACTTACCAGAGACCTACCTGCCTCTACCTCCTGGGTGCTAAGACTCAAAACATATGCTACCACAGGCAGCCTGTGACGTTTACTTGTAAAAGTGCATATCCTGGCTCTAGACTAATGAATGGCACCAGGTTTTATACAGAAATAGGCACAGATGCCATGAGCCTTACACTAAATAAAACAGAATATTGAGACGGGACCAGGATTATTGCTAATTGTTTCTATAATGAATAAATGTTAGGGCTAAAGAGACAGCTCAACGCACAGTGGTTCTCAATCCCCCAATGCTGTGACCTTTGAATACAGTTCCTCAGGTTGTAGTGACCCCACACACACACACCATAAAACTCTCTTCATTGCCACTTCATAACTGTAAATTTGCTATTGTTACAAATCACAGTGTAAATGTCTGGCATGCAGGACATCTGATATGAGACCTCCTAGGAAAGATTGTTTGACACCCACGCCCCAAGGAGTTGTGACCCACAGGTTGGGAACCACTGCTCTAGCAGAAGCCTTGAACCTGGTTCCTAGCACCTTGGTTCGCAACCACCTCTAACTCTTATCTCCAGGAAAATCTAACCCTCTCTTCTGGACTCCATGGACACCTACATTCATATGCACAGACCTATGCACAGGCACGCATGCTTTAAAAATGATATGAAGATAAGTTTTTTAAAAAACATAGTTTTAAAAAGGATAAATATCATCATGGAGGAGGCTTAAAGGGGAAACCGGAAGTGGCAGCAGACCGCTCCTAGGACGATCTGCCTTACCCAATGACGAGCGCTAGGATAAGGTTCACAGACCGAGCTTACCCTCGTACCAACTGTCCCCACACTCTCTCTAGTGTGTCCTGTAATGCGGAGACAACAACGAACAACTTAGAGCCCAATGCCCCAGGTAGACAGAACTGGGTACTTATTATACAAAGACTGCTCTATTGTCACCGCTGCTCCCAAACTGGGGACGTGTTAGCCAAAAGTCCTTGCAACCGTTAAATGACCATAGTTTTTCCTCTGTCTTCTCTGATTCAGCAGAACTAATCCTCTAGAAGGACGTTAGAGCTGAGTTTTGCAATTTAAGCCCTCGGTATCCAACTTGCCCCACCTATCACCCTCGCCCCACAGCCCACCGCCTGTCCCCTCCCACACCCCCCACACATGGCCCACACCCACTCTCCCCACACCCCACACCTGCCCCAACAGAAAAGCAGTTGGGTCATAATTTTGTTGTTGACGGTGTTTTGTTTTGTTGGGTTTTTGAGATGAACTCTTACCTGGTACCACTTGAACTCAGACGACTACACAGTTGAGGAGGCCCTTGAATTCCTCATCTTCCTGCCGCCACTTCCCAAATGCTAGGCCGGCAAGCATGTGCCTGTTACCTGGTTCATAATTGAATCAAGACAGAACACAAGCTAGTGTTGGGCGTTTCCTTCTCGTTTTGTTTTGTTTGTTTTGTTTTATCTTTTTTTTTTTTTTTCCAAGATAGGGTTTCTCTGTGTAGCCCTGGCTGTCCTGGAACTTACTTTGTACACCAGGCTGGCCTCGAATTCGCAAAGATTCACCTGCTTCTGTCTCCCAAGTTCCGGGATTAAAGGCATGTGCTACCACGCCTGGCCCCTTTTGCTTGTTTTAAACACAGATCCAAAGTCACATATACTCCGAATCAAAGTCGGAAACACTGTAAAGAATAAAATGCCGTCTATAAGCCCAGAACCCAGAAGTAGCCATTACAAACACATCAGCAGATAGTTCTTGCTTTTTCATATGTAGATTCACATACAGATTACGGTCTCCTTGAAATCTCAAGACTATATAACAATACTATTTTGTAATTTTTTTCACTTAATAAAATGGCAATATTTTTCTGCATATTTAAACAGTTTCTTACATTACGACTTTTATAACTGAATGGTATTTCAGCTTACAGCTAGAACTTGTATAATCATGATCTTTTAATTGCACATATGGGTTTGTTTTTCTTTTAAATGTGGTTTTGCGATATTAAAAAATATTTTCAGGCAACTGCCCTGCAGGTAAAGCTCAGATGATTACTTCTGGGCTTATTATTCAAAATGAAATTTCTGAGGTAAAGGTAGTCACAGGTTAGGGATCTTATATACTTATCCCTGTCAGAAATGCTGAGAGTCTTGGGTATCTGCCAGTTATTTTAAGGAGTCCTGCTTATATGTCTTTCTTATCTACATTGTTTATTTAAAAATATTTTTTCCTGGGGGCTGGAGCAATGGTTCAGGGGGTTAAGAGCACTGGCTCTCTTTGAAGAGGACCTGGTTCAGTTCCTAGCACCTGCCTTATGGTTGACACATCTGTAACTCCAGTTCCAGGGACTATGACACCTTCTTATAATCTCTACAGGCACCAGGCACACAGGTGGGGCGAACACACACACACACACACACACACACACACAAACACCGATAAAATAAAAACAAATCTGAAAAAAATCCACAATTTTTTCTATTTGAATTCTGCTGACCAATTTATTGTTGTTTTGTTGTTTTGAGGCAGTGTACATATACATACTTCAGACTGACGTCAGACTCCTGATCTTCTTGTTCAGCCTCTTGAGTGCTTGAATTATTAAACACTACCTCCCTCTCTCTCCTCTCTCTCTCTCTCTCTCTCTCTCTCTCTCTCTCCACACACACACACACACACACACACACACACACACACACACACACACACACGCATGCAGTGCCTGCAGAGGCCAGAAGAGGGCGTGAGATTCCCTAGAACTGGAGTTACAGACAGTTGTAACCCACCCTGTGGTGCTTGGTCCTCTGCAAGAGCAGCTAGTGATTTAACCACTGAGCTCTCCCCAGCCCACTATTCCCTTGTTTTAACTTTTCCCCTTTCTATTCTCTTCTTTACTAACCTCTGCCAATTTCTATTCGTTGGTATTGCGTTTGGGCCCAGTTCCTACAGCGCATACCCTGCCGGGTTCCAACCTTTCCTCCCTAAAGTGCTACATTTATTTTTTTTTTTTTCATTTTTCATTTTTCATTTTTTTTTAAAAGGAGGTGCCATATATATTTTTTTAAGACCAGGCTGGCCTCGAAACCTGCCTCTGCCTCTCAAATGCTGGGATTAAAGGCGTGCGCCACCACGCCTGGCATGCTACATTTATTTTTTTTACAATCTACTTGCCACTCTCACCCACAAAGTCCCAAGGTATGATAGGGGGTCATTCTTAGTGCTGTACATTCTTATGGCTTTGAGCAGCGAATGATGACTTGTTACCATCTTTATACTATGACACAGAGTAGTTGTCACTTTACAAGATAAATAAATAAATCTTTCACGTTCTGCATATTTATTGTTCTCTTTCTCAAACCTTTGGCTGATCTTTTTATTGTCTCTGTAGTTTTGCCTTTCAGATACAGTGTTATATACTTATAATTATATGGTATATATAATTTTTTCATATTAATATGCACTTAAGTCTCCTCCATATGGCTTTACTTATGTGCACACATGAGTGTTTTCTATACAAGGCTTTATTCGTCCTCAGCAACTAGAGAAAGGCAAGCCCAGTGGTGCCTCAGTCGAGGATGCTGTGGTCTTCAGCTTCTGCCATTTCTGTCTCAGTCTGCTTCAGCTCATCTTTTCCTCCTGGCCTCCTCTGGCCAGGGGGTTTTAGGTAACTGTAGGCCAAGCCAGAGACCAGAGCAGAGTATTGGCCAAGCTTGATGAGGGGAGAGACTTGAACTGGAGGCACCATCTTGACGGTGACCTTCTGGACACCTATCTATGTACCTTTGTAAAACAAGAGTCCAGCCTGGCCTCTAATTTACCATGTAGCTGAGGTTGAGTTTGAATCTCTGCTCCTCCTGCCTCTCCCTCTCGACAGTTGGGATTACAGGTGTGTAATGCCACACCCAGTTTCTGTCATACTAGGGATTGAATCTGTTACTCTAGGCTTGCCAGGCAAGCTACTAAGTGTGAGCCACCTCCTCTGTGCCCTGTGCCTGCCAGCCCCATGTCTTCGCATGGCTCTGTAGCTCGCTTCTTTGCTAGTGATGGTATTTAGTTTGTCTGTTCATCTGCTGAAGGAGATCCAAGATGTTGCCAAGACTGGGGCAATTAGAAACGAAACGGCTGCAAGCATCCTTGCACAGACGTGGTGGGGTGTACAAAGTTTTAAATATTCCTATTCTTATACACAGTTATAGACTTATATCTCTGCCTTTGGGAAATGCCTGCCATGATTTTCTATGCCAACATTTCTAAACCTGTGGTGTGGCCACCATAAAGACCCCTGTTTTGCACTGTGTCATGGATAAATGAGATCAGCAACCCCTTCACGGTGACAGCAAAAATGTGCTCTCTACAACTTTAACTCTGAAGGACCTTGAACTCTTCTGTTGGAATGGCTTCTCATTCTTGCCTGGGTAAGGCCCTCTTCACTATGAACTGTGTGCATAGTCATACCACGTTTCACAGGCTGGGTCAAAAGTGCAGCTGTCGTGGAGTGAAGCTTTCAGTTTCAAACTAAAATCTATACAGCCAGCATATAGAATAGCATTCAACTCATAGATTCTTCAACACTTGAAGTACCGCAGTTTAATGATAGAAATGTCTTATCTGAAATGTTCATCTACTTAGATGCAAACATACACACACACACCACATTCAAATAATAAAAATAGCAGGGTGGTGGTGACATATGCCTTTAATTCCAGGCCTTGGGAGGCAAAGGCAGGTAGGTGGATCTTTCTGAGTGCAAGGCCAGCCTGGTCTATAGAGTTAGCTATAAGATAGCCAAGGCTACACAAAGAAGCCTTATTTTGAAAAACCAAACAAACAAACAAACAAATAAAATAAAAAATTTAAAAATAAGAAAAGTGAAAAGTCCCCTTCTAACTGGGAGGATTTCACTGATGCTCACAATGGTTGTTGTAGACCAGTCTCAGCCTCATTAAATAACTAAATGGAACAGCAAAGCTGTATGCTGAGGAGAGACGTGTGAAAAGCTTTGTGGCTGTGTCTACAGACATGACCCATGTGCATCGTGCTTGTATGCACACACAATACAACTATCCTTAAAGGGGACGACCTGCTCCAGCTCAAATGATTGATTTTATAATAAAATTATTCTCGGCCAGGCGTCGTGGTGCACACCTTTAATCCCAGCACTCGGGAGGCAGAGGCAGGCAGATTTCTGAGTTCGAGGCCAGCCTGGTCTACAAAGTGAGTTCCAGGATAGTCAGGGCTATACAAAGAAACCCTGTCTCAAACAAACAAACAAACAAACAAAAACAACAACAGAAACAAAACAAAACAAAAATGATTCCCAGACTGCTTAATGGATAACGTATTGCTTTATTATACCCACAAGGACCCTGAAGTTACTGCTCTAACAACACCATGGTGGGCGGGAGGAGCTTGCCTCTCCAGTTTGCATGCAAAGGGACAGGCTTCCTGCCTGCGCCCACTAGGGAAACTCTATGAGCTTGAGTTACACCTATGAAAGACTTAAGGTAAGGGCGGGAACCTCTTTAATCTTATAGGCACAGGCCAGGTCTGTACTCTGGAAACCATTTGTCCCTTCTTAAAGTTCTCAAAGCTGGGATCTTTACTCACAGGCTTCTGATACTTGGAGAATGATTTCAAAGAATAGAAGACAAGTTATTGTTATTATTTATGACAGTCAATTTTTAACTATGTTTTTGTTTTGTTTTGTTTTGTCTTTGGTGAGAGTTTGTTATAATGATAATTTGATACTGTATTCGGTTTTTTTAGTTCTTGAACTTAAAATTTGATGTTTGGGGCTGAGGAGACAGCTCAGAGCGTAAAGTGCTTACCCCACAAGTGTGAGGATCTCAGAGCCCCAGGTAAAAAGGCCAGACACTCAAATTTGACCTCTGACCTCAACACTCACATGCAGGTTTAACCACATGAACATGCACATATACATACACACATGCATAAGAAAAGAAAGGAAGGAAGAAAGGAGGGAGGGAGGGAGACTTTGGTGTCATGAATACCGGATATTCCAAAGACTCTCAACTGAGATATCTAACAGGAGCTGGAGAGATGGCTCAGCAGTTAACAGCACTGGCTGCTCTTCCAGAGGACCCGGGGGGTTCAATTCCCAGCACCCACATGGCAGCTCACAACTGTCTGGAACTCCAGTTCCAGGGTTCTGTACTTTGAAGGAGCCGGCAGCCGGATGGCAAGCTCCATCCACACCCTCTTGCCTCCCATCCCGTGCCTTCTCTCAAGCCTGCTCTCGGTTGCCCGCTATCGGAGCTCCTTCAGCTTCTGCACTCAGGCTGCTTCCAGGCCCTCGCAAAGTTTTTCTCCTAATGATTTCTATGACTTAGCCCCAACTTCCACCCTAAATTTGAATTCCACATTTGAAGCCAGGCACTGGAGACTTCACCAAGCGTAGTCTGTTTAAAACAAAAGGTGGCGTTTGTACCCACTCAAGGGTTCTCCACTGCAAACAACAGAAACCCACTCTGGCTAACTCAGGCAGAGAAGAAACTCACTGAGAGGGTATCAAGTGGCCTGCTCGTTGGCAGGAAAGATGGAAGAACAGCCACAGGAAGCTGGCAAAAACCCCAGGAAGTCTAGGGCACAGAGAGCGTAGCCAACTTCACCTACGGACAGAAGCGGGTGAGGACGCTGTCGTCGCCGCCCAGCAACATTATCATGGAGACTCCTCATTTTCTCAGTCCCTTTTTAAGCTCCATGCCACTCTCTCCAGGTTAAAAGATCTCGCTTATACTATCCAAATGGCTTAGGTCACGTGCCTGGGCCCCAGCTGCCAAAGATAACCTCTGACTCCCCTCAGCTTCCCACAGAAAGAAATTAATCACTGTATATTTTCGTCTTCGCTTTTCT
Source organism: Mus pahari (assembly GCF_900095145.1). Lineage (NCBI taxonomy): Eukaryota > Metazoa > Chordata > Mammalia > Rodentia > Muridae > Mus > Mus pahari. The sequence continues at coordinate 49,003,720 of NC_034607.1, forward strand.
CCTGTCCCTGGCTTCCCATTTTCAGTAAATGCTACCACCATTCTTTCCATGGCCAAGAACCTGGGGACCCTCCTTCACTCCTTCCTCCCTCCTCAGTTTCGGAGGCCACCAGCCAAGCGGGCCGGGCCGGCAAAGGGATCTGTGGATTGTTTACCTTCGCCCTATTTTCTTCTGGATGTTTCTGCAACTGCTCTCCCGCCAGCGACATCCCTACTCAATCCTACTTGGATTCCACACTTCCACTCCCTCCTCCCGTTTATCCACCCACAGGTCAATCTCCACAAAGCAGTTCTTTGATCGCACCACTGTTTCTCAAACTGTATTGCTGAGAAGTACCTCACCTGGGCGTCCACAGATTTCCAGAAAACCCCAAAGACACAAAAGGCGAGCAGGTGCCTTGAGAAGAACTTGGTCTTCAAAAGCAAGCTGATATGGGTTCAAATCTTAACCCCCTCCCACTCCTCTCCCCCCTTTTCTAGTTCCTACTCTTTCAGGTTCCTTTTCCGGGTCTGAAGAGTTGGGATAATGAGATCCATCTCATGGGGACATCTGCAAGTCATCACTTTGAAAGTTTAAATGGCGTTCCACGTTGTATTTAGGTTGCAACATCACCCACACAGATGCTTACAATGGACAATATTCAACTCCAGACCTGTCTAGTTCAAGATGGTTAAGGAAGGTTGTCATCACTGTGGTTCAGCACAGGCAGGTTAGGATCGGCACGCTACATGTTTTGGGGGGGCAAAGCAGCAAACTAATCATCATTTATAGCACTGTTCCTAATTTCAAACAACTGACTTACAAATGACCTTTTGAGAATATTTTATTTGCAAGTGGAGAGCTTCCTGTGTAATTATCTTTGAGAATTAAATCCCCCTAATTGGCTGCTTTCCATCCTAACATAGATGTTTGAAAGTATTTTCTTGTAGAATTTTAATTTTGTAAAAGGCTGCTTGTGAATTCCCTAAGGGGCAAAGAGTCACTGTGCCTGATAGACACCTGAAAATTATTAACTATTATCTCTAAGGCTTGCCCAACGTCTATTAAAATGGTGAAGCCCAAGCACATAAAAAGAAACTTTAAAGCTGATTTTCTAACGGACAAGTTTGGTTATTGGTTCAACACGTTCAGCCCCCACTCCTTGGCAGCCCTGTTTTAAGTCAGCGCTGGGAGAAAGCTCTACAGCCCCAGGAGATTTTCTTCCCTGAGCTAATCAGAGATGGCACCACTGGGGTTGCCAACATTAGGTTCAGTTGGTGTCCATTCATTTACTCATGAATCCCTGAAACAACCCCATCCCCACCCCCTCCCCACACACCCGTGCAAGGCATGGCTAGCAAGCCACAGGACAGATTTCAGCACTCACCCAGACCTTACAACACTGCTAATCTCTTCCTTTGGAGAGCAGGTAGGACTTGGGAAGTCTTAGATGAAAGACAGCACTCAAGTCAACACTGGAGCTAATCATTGAGTAAGTATATTTTATTATTTATTTGTTTACCTATTTATTTAGGTTTCTCTGTGTAGCCCTGGCTGTCCTGGAACTTACTCTGTAGATCAGGCTGGCCTCGAACTGACAGAGATCCTCCTGCCCCTACTCCCGAGTGCCAGGATAAAGGTGTGTGTCAACCTCACACTTTTTATTTTTTTAAAAAATATTCAAACGATAAAATTCAAGAGGCTTAAAAGACAGAGTTCCTTTACGAAACTTAATTTCTCTTGACACTAAAAAGAATATCAGAGAGAAAAGCAAGCATACAAACATTTATAGTTACTTTCGAAGGCCATCAAATGAGAGAGAGTCAAACAAAGAGGTCAGCAAAGGAGGCTGTGGTTTTATTTCCAGCTGTGAGCTTTGACAACAGGTCCTGCGCGTCCTCACAAGTATTCTGAAGCTCTTCCCACGACGATGTTCTTATGTGGACCCAGGGGAAGGTAACTAGGCATAGAGTCAAACTTCTTATTTTAGCCCGGCCTGGTGGCACAGGCTTTCAACCACAGTATTTGGGAGATGGGAGCAAAGGATCAGGAGTTTAACATCATCTTTAGTGACACAGAGAATTTGAGGCCAGTCTGTATCAACTGAGACTCTGTCTAAGAAAGAAAGAAAGAAAGAAAGAAAGAAAGAAAGAAAGAAAGAAAGAAAGAAAGAAAGAAAGAAAGAAAGAAAGAGAAAGAGAGAGAGAGAAGAAAAGACTAAGAAAGGAAGGAAGGAAGGAAGGAAGGAAGGAAGAAAGAAAGAATCAAGTTTTAAGTCTTTGTACTTGGCATAGGTATATAAAACATATGTAATACTTGAGCTCATGAAAAATGGTGCATATTTTATTTTGTTTAATTAAATTATTAATTTGAGCAAGATACTTCAGCTGGTAAAGGCACCTACTGCCAAACCCAGTGACCTGAATTAATCCTCAAGACCTACATGGTAGAAGGAAAGAACCAACCTGTAATTTCTCCTCTAATACTTTGGTGCATTAGCGCGCGCACGTGCGCGCGCGCACACACACACACACACACACACACACACACACACACACGAGTGCACTCTAAATACAGTATAATAAAAAATTTAATTGTACTTAAAGGTCTTTAAGTGAAAATAATCTAAGGATAAATTCCTTTTTAAGGTGACCAACCTATGTGATTCTATTGAGAAGAAAACAAAACAAACCCCTCCAAAGAAATATCCCTGCTGGGCGGCGGTGGTAGCACACGCCTTTGATCCCAGCACTTGGGAGGCAGAGGCAGAGGCAGGTGCATTTCTGAGTTCGAGGTCAGTCTGGTCTACAAAGTGAGTTCCAGGACAGCCAGGGCTACACAGAGAAACCCTGTCTCGAAAAACAAAACAAAACAAACAAAAAATATCCCCAACAATTTTGCATCCAGTGATGAGCAACTGTCTCATTTATTTGGAGTTCTAAGTGTGTTTCATGTTTAATGGTAATACCTTGCTGCATGCTCATTTTGAAAGACTAATGTCAAATGTTTTGCTTCATTATAGCTGCTGGACAGTTTGCAACGTCTCGTTGGAGAAATATAAAATCAGCAAATTTATGCTGGTTGCTTGACAGCAGCTGGGTGTTGGATGTTAAGATGATGACCCTAGCTTGACTAGCTAGCTTCCATGCTAGTCATTACTATTTACTACTGAATACACTAGAGTATGTACTGGTGAGCAGAGGAGACGTGTGACTGCTCATGAAACTGCAGCAGCAGTAGTGCTTCCTGAGACCTGTTCTGGCAGCTTTACCTGGATTAGCACACTCTATCTTCTCAGCATCTACGGGATACAGAAATGTGATCATCACATGCTTCAGATGGAATCCTGAAGTGCAGGAATTAGATACTGTGTCTAATCTCCCTTACCTGGTAAGTGATAGAACCGAGATTAGAAGCTAGATAGTCTAATACTACCATTCTGGAGTCTGGATGCATTTATTGTGGTTTGGTATGTTGGTTTGTTTTTAAGACCGTTTGTTATATAGCTTAGCATGGCCTCTGGTTTACCTATACAGCCAATGGTGACACTGAATTCTTTTGTTTGTTTGTTTGTTTGTTTTTTGTTTNGTTTTGTTTGGTTTTTTGAGACAGGGTTTCTCTGTGCAGCCCTGGCTGTCCTGGAACTCACTCTGTAGACCAGGCTGGCCTCGAACTCAGAAATGCACCTGCCTCTGCCTCCTGAGCACTGGGATTAAAGGCATGCGCCACCACGCCACGCCTGGTGACACTGAACTCTTGATCCTTCTATCTCCACCAACCAAGTGCTGGGATTATAGTCAGGCATTACCATGCTGCTCAGCGTATGTGGTTCTGTGGATGGACTCCAGGGCTCTGTGCATGTACTCTAACTGAGCTATATTCCCAGACTAACCCAAGTCTGCTTGCTTACCTGTCTATTTACCTGTCCATTCTTTCTTTTGGAGAAAGGATCTTACTGTGTCACCCAGGCTGGCCTTGATGAACTCCTTATATAGACCAGGCTGGCCCCCAACTCACAAAGATTTGCCTGCCTCTGCCTCCCAAGTGCTGGGATCAAATGTATGTGTACAGAGCCTGGTGGAGTCTGCTTTCTCAAGCATTTCTAACTCTCTTACTCAGAGATCCATCTGCCTCTGCCTTCTGAGTGCTAGGATCAAAGGTATGCACCATCACTTCCAGGGGGTGGGGGAGTGCTAGTTTATTAAATGGGTTCTGAGAGTTGAACTCAAGTCCCCAGTTTCACACAGAGAACATTGTACCCTACCCATTGAGCCTACCATACCCTACCCACTGAGCCTACCCTACCCACTGAGCCTACCCTACCCACTGAGTCTACCCTACCCACTGAGTCTACCCTACCCACTGAACCTACCCTACCCACTGAGCCTATCCTACCCACTGAGCCTACCCTACCCACTGAGACTGTGATTCCGAATTTACTCTATGCTGACTGTAGGGTGATGGGCAGTCAGGAAGTGCAGATAGATACACTGCTCAGGGGGTGGGAAAAACGCAGCCTAAGATGTGGGAGACCAAAGTTGGGGCTCCCTGACTCCTGGGCATCCAGTCACCACTGAAAACCTTGCAGAGGAGTCAGGAACAGAGGGTCTAGGATCCACAGGCCTATGATAAGGAGCCTGGGGCAGGGGGTGGGGTAGCTTATCAGATATTGTCTGGGAGTGTAGAGGGACCTTCTGTGGAGACTTAGATGGTGGGGCTCTGTAGGCAAAGGCTTTCTCCATGCTCCCACGGTAGTGGTTCTTGGTGAGAGAGACAGTCCTTGGTTCCAAATTGTTTACTGATTGTTCATCTTGGAAAATGGACACCTATCGCCTCCTCAGGGTGGACCAGAGATTAAATACCTTTTGTAGGAAGGAATGTCTGGGAAGGGAAGCTTATTGGCTAACTCTCAGGGTCTCTAGATACCTCAGTAGCATGGAAAACTCTGATCTACATGATTGTAGATCACGTTCCTGTGCAGGGAGTGTGGTCATGTGACAAGGGCCTGGCTGGAAGCAAGTGAAGCTCCTACCATCCTCCAATACAAAGTTCTGGGGTTTTCAACCTGCTCAGTCTTACCAAGTTTCCTGGCACAGTCCTCTGCCCTACATGAAACTACCCTATCCACTGAAACTACCCTACCTATTGAGACTACCTTACCCTTGAGACTACCCTACCCATTGAGACTACCCTATCCATTGAGACTACACTATCCTTGAGACTACCCTATCCTTGAGACTACCCTACCCTTGAGACTACCCTATCCATTGAGACTACCCTATCCATAGGATTGATTACAGGGTTTCTTTTTGTCCAGGCTCTCCTTAGATTTGCTATGATGTGAAGATGGTCTTGACCTTCTTATTTCCCTGACTCAGCCTCCAGGGTGCTGAGCCTACAGGAAAGCAGAGCATGTCCTACAGCCTGAGCCTGCACTGAGTGTGTCTGCACTGAGTGTGTAGGAAGGCACATCTTTCCATCATAGCCATCCTTCCCTTAGTCACATATTCCACTCCGGCAGGAACTATTGGAATAACTAGATATCTGGGGCAACTAACTTCACAAAGAGTTGGGGATACGTTTGATGTTAGGCTTAGTGAAATATTCCACCCAGACCACGGCCATTTGCATTGAATCAGTGCCAGCTACTTTTGTTCGGCAATAGATTCCAGGAGTGCTCCTGCGGCCCACCGCACTGACTTGCCTGATGTCCTGGCATAGAGTTTCAGGGCTAGAGGTTAGAACACCATATGGACATATGGCTGGCCCTGGCAGTACGTGAGGAGTGTGGGAGGAGCAAGGACTGCAGCACACAAAGCCGGAGGGGAAGGTCCTTGCAGCCATCAGATAAGTTCATTGTAAGTAGAGAATTTGGCCTTCATTGATGGCAAGCCAAAATAGACATTTGTCTCCTGTCAAGAACATACTTAGTAATGCAAGTGCTGTAGAATTTTAAACATATGATACTTTGTGTTTTTCTTTTTAAAATGTGAATCATATGAAATTAATCAGAATGCCTCTAGCAATTGCATATATATATATATGCAATATATATATATATATATGCTATATATATATATATATATATATATATATATATATATATATATATATATGGCTTTACTATAAGTAGGAAATCAAGTTCTACTTCAATTATTGAAAACTTAAAAATTGGTTCACCATGCTAGAAGAAAACCTGACTTATTTTTCTCTCCTTTTAATTAAACATTTTTTTAAAAGCCAATGTCAGGTTTTCATTTGTTGTGCTTGTGCATGTGCGTGCCAGAGGTCAGTCTCAGGTGCAGTTCCTCGGGAGCTATTTATGAGGTAGGACCTCTCTGTGGAGGCTGGCCGGCCAGGAAGCCCTGGCGTTCAGTTTGTCTCTGCCTTCCCAGCTCTGGGATTGTAAGTGTGTATCGGTACACTTTCCATACTTCCGTAGGTAGCACTTGAGTGACTGTCATCTCTCAGCCTTGCTGTGTCCTAGTTATAACACTGACCTCCTAGGTTGGCTGTGATGTTTCCTTAAGTTTTTAAGTTAGATTTTGTTTGTTGGCTGTTTCCAGAGTTGGGGAATCAAACCCAGTGCCTCATGTTTACTAAGCACAATTGGTCACCGAGGTACACTCCCAGGCCCTTAGGGAAGATGTTTAAAGAGGCATCAAAGGGGGGAGGGACACTTCAAGGATGTTTAAATCCTCTCAACCATTAATTCTGGCAATTCTTTTTTTTTTTTGGTTTTTCGAGACAGGGTTTCTCCGTGTCCTGGAACTCACCTTGTAGACCAGGCTGGCCTTGAACTCAGAAATCCACCTGCCTCTGCCTCCCGAGTGCTGGGGTTAAAGGCGTGCGCCACCACACCCAGCTCTGTCAATTCTTTTCCTGACAGTTGCTGTCACCCATTTCTTCTCTCCTTACTTCAGTTTGTCCCTTGTAACCTACAACTCTATTAACAGACATTCTTATTTTTTTTCCTAACCCAGCTACATTAAAAGGTATATCTAATTTAGTCTCCGAGACACCTTACAGTTTTTTGTTACTCTAATCTGTACATCCACCTAGAAGGGACCTCGACTATTCAAATGTCTTTGAAGGGAAAGAGGATAAGATTAGAGGGTTGAAGAAGATGGGATGAGTTTTTGGTTACAAGTCTAGCACTTGAATTTGCAAATTAAAGCAAGGCCTAAATTTAGTTAGGTGACTTCATAGATTTGAGCCTAGAACTAAGGTTTATTTAAAAACTAATAGTCTGTGGTATAGTTTCCTGATAGGTTATCCGGTGGCTTTGAACCCTGATGGGAAGAACAAAAGGAGAGTAAGACAAGCCAACTTTTTAGGTGGACTTCCACCAGGTTCCATGACCTTGGGCAGTGGGTACTCAAGACCCTGTCTTCCCTCATAAGACTTGGGTAAGACGAACTCTTTTCATCTAGCATTAACATTGCTTGCTTGTGCTCTGTCCTAGAACCTGCGGTTGTGGCAGACATGGCCTCAGGCTGGTCACACAGTCTTGCCTCTACCTAGAATTCCTCACCTGACAAGAGGAGAGGGGAACCCCAAGAAGGGGAATCCTTCCTCTCACTCCTTAGCATCCTTTACTGTCATCTCCCTTCAAAAGAACTCTAGAACTGTACTCCGCGGGGTTCCCGGAGGGAAAGAATCCCACGGTGCACGTCAGCTTTCTGGCAGCAGGAGACCCACGAGCCCCGTCCACTCAGACCCAGTTTCGGGCTGGAGAACCCTGGTCGCGAACCCGGCCAGAAACACAAGTACAGCCAACAGTCTCCCAACTCTCAGCTTGTTCTCTGCGGCTGCGGAGGCAGGGCCGAGAGGGAGGGGCGTGTCGCGAGAAGCCCCGCCCCGTTCCGTCACGTGGGGGGCGGGATCGGAAGCGTGACGGCGTGCGCGGGGGCGGAGCCGTGGCTGCGCGCGGGCGCGGGGGCGGGGCGCGGCGCGGCGCGGCGCTCACGGCTGCGGCTTGGGAGAGAGAAAGAGAGAGAGAGAGAGAGGGAGGCCGGGCAGGCGGCGGGCGGCGCGGCTCTCAACCTGATTGACCGACTGACCCTCGGGGCTGACGGGCTGACCGGCGGACGGCGGCGGCGGGAGTCGGAAGCCGCACCGGGCGACGCTGAGAACCGGCGGGTCAGGTCCCGCGGCCGCCGCTCGGTCGGGGGCGCTGAATGAAGCGCCGGCCCCGCTGAGCCCCGAGCCCGGCGCCTTCCCCGCAAGATGGACGGTTTCGCCGGCAGCCTCGGTGAGTCCGGCCGCGGGCTCGCGCCCCTCGTGCGTAACCCGGGACCCCGGCTTCCTGCGCGCGCGCGCCGCGGGCCCTGCTCCCCGGGCTGCCCCTGCGGATGGCCGCCGCTCCCGGCACAAGGTCCCCGCGAGGCTGTAGCCCCGCCGCCGCCTCCGGGACGGGCGGCCCCTCCCCCATGCAGCCCTCGCCTCCAGACCCTCCCTTCTTCCCAGAGCCCCCTTCAGTGCGGGGGGCCCTCCTTCCCCCTCAACGACCCTCCGGCCACTGCTGCGTCCGTCCCGGGACACTTAGCAGCTACCTTCTTCTGATCCCCCGTTAAAGTCGGGGCACCCCTTCATCAAATACAGACTCTCTCCCTCAGAGTACATCTCTCCACTTACACGGAATGATAGGCAAGATTGGGGCAGCCTTTCCGCAGGGAGTAGGAATCTCCAGTCCCATTTCTGGGATTGGAGTCACCCCTTTCAGTCTTTATATTTGGAGATTTATTAAGTAGCCCTCAGTAACTGACTACTTCCCTCCACATCCCTGAACGTTTGGCAGTGGTGGACAGCATTATCATTTACTCAATACAGGGAAGGAAGAGGTGCATCTGTGTTGGGGGACCCTCTTTAAGAGTGAAAGCAGAAGTATGTTCTCCATGCGTGCTGGAGAGAAGTAATCCTGCCCAATGGACTCATCAGAGGGGGCCTCAATCGGAAAGGAAAGGATTCTCCATTTTTGGAATATGCTGTCTTTGTGGAATGGAGAGAAAGGGATAGGTTATTCTGTTGGCTGAAGTGTTCCATTTAACCGGAGTACAGGTGCTAAATTTTGTGACTGGCTTGAGGAAGAGAACTCCAGGGTAACCAGTGCCTGTGTCTGGAATTGCTATTCTTTGAGGCCACTGGAATCCAGTTACTGTAGAGATTGAGCTTTAAGTGTCCCGGTGAGAGAAACGATTCTGTTTTGGCTGATACTGCGGTTATGTGATACCTGCGGCTGGGTTTGATTTGTATATTTGACTAGTTTATGTGGTAGTAGCGTGTGTAGTCAGATGCTTCCCTTTTTCCATTTCGTGATAATAAATCTCTAGTTAGTTAATGTTCACTGATCAGCAAACCATCAGGCTACTAAGCCATATTTTAATCTGCCCACACAAGATTGGGATTAGATGGATTTTTTTAAAAATAAAGTTAAAAAGTAAACAGAAGAGCATCAGACTCTGATCAGTTGTTAAATAGTAAAAGCACAGTTTTGGTCTCGACTTTCTTGAGAGGGAAAAAATTATTGTTGTTATACTGCTTTGAGAATGGAAATCCTAAAATAGGAGCAATGCATTGTGGCTCTTTTCTCTCCAAAGACACCTGTTGTCCATTATCTAACCTTTGATGTCTTGTAATTCCTTACATAGTGAAGTTACTTCCTTCTCGGGCTCCTTTTAGCGAAGTAGTAACTCTTAATTTGTTCTTTGTTGGTTTTGTGACTGGGTTCATTCGCCCAGTTGATATCGGCTGGAAGTCTGGCCCGCATGTCTGCTAACATGCAGATTGGGTATCTTTGGGGGGCTGTGATCATCTCTGTATGTAATGCGATCTTTACTCATGTGCTTGTTAGTTTTGAGGAGTTCTGGAGGGCTTGCAGAAGCCCCTATGTTTTAAAGCCTTTTTCACCAATTGAAACACTTAATTTTGAAAGTGTATATGCCTTGTTATTCAAGTTTATCCCGCAACTAATCCAGTTGAGACAGCAGGAAGAGTTGCAATCAGGAAAACAAATCTCATTTTTATGTTGTGTTATAGATACCTAATGACTTTAAACATTCATTTCACACCATCTTTTGTGATCCTAACATTGAATTGCCATGTTTTGAGTGGTAAAGGAAGGGGATGGTTTTTGTCTCCTTTCTGGAGTTGCCTTCGATGAAGAGACTTTGTAACAGGAGTTGTGTGTTCTTTTCTGTAGCTTTCTAGGAGTAAAACTAGGCCCCATCTTAATTGAAACCTTAAAGAGTTGGGGGTGGGGGGAGGAGAGCTGGTATATTTTACTAGTAGCCTTTAAGCAGAGCTCTGCCAAATTGCATGTTTCTGTTCCCTGCAGTTCGTTAGCCTGGAGCTTAGTGTTACATTGATCTTTATTTTATCATCAAGAGAGCCATTAGTGTAAAAGAAAGCACTTATGTGTAAAGACTTCTTTTTTCAACTAAAAAATTCAAAACACGTGAAATTCTTCTGGGGTAACATGGAAAGCGGTTTTGTTTTTTCCCTCAAGGAAGTGGATGCTTATATCTCCTTTCACATACTAGAGAGGTTCTTGGAAAATTGTGAGAAGACTACATTTTCATAAGCAAAAAAATTCAGTGCTTTTATCAGCAGAATGATTATGTAAAAGCTGATTTTTTTTTAAGGGAATTCAAACCCAAACTATGCCTGTGGTTAGTAATTAGACAAGAAAAACATGCATTTTATAAGACCCCTATATAGGAGATTTGGGAACCAGAGATAGGAATGTTAAATGATTGGCCATTTTGCTGCCACGTTGAAGTTACACATTTCTTGTATTACCCTTGCTTTACATAAAAGCAACTGAAGGATCCGTTTACTCTCTGCAGCTGATGAGTTCCAGGTAGTGTGGCTGGCGGTGCTTGTACTTTGCAGTTTCTCCTAGTTACATAGTATCTCCTAGCATCTTTTAGTACCTACATTAGGGTCATTTGAAAGGCGGCACTTGGGAAACAGGTTTTGAAAGTTACACCACGCTATTTTGGTGCATTGTCACCACATCTCAATATGGGTATACACACAACATGTCTCACAGTATGTATCTGAAACCTCAGGTGTGTTTGCGAAAGCAGGAAACTACCAATAAATAAAGCCTTTCTCGCTGATCTTACTGACTTTAAGGCAGGAGTTGGATACATTTTATGCTTAGTCTTCTTTTAACATCTTTTTCTTGTTTCAGGTTTTAAGTCAGTTTTTGTTGTTTTATGTTGTGTTGTTTGGTGGTAGTGGTTGTTGGTTTTAAAACCCCACCCTTAAGACAGGGTATTAACTATGTAGCCCAGGCTGTCTTGAACTTGTGGCTGTTTCACTGTCAGCATCCCAAGTGCTAGATTAACACCCACGTTTTTTGTAATGAGAGTTTTAATTTCAATATATTTATTTTGGGATTAGCCTAAATGTGAACATTTGCATGGAACTTAAAGTATAAACTTAACCATGCTAGTTACAGTATAAAATTCAAGGTATAATACATGAAGGCTATTATGTGTAAGAAATAACATTTTCTCATGCATCCTGGGCTGGCTGGTCTGTGTCTATCTGAGTATGTGTCACTGTAATGTTTATAGGTGCTCCTTGGTGTGTGGAGTACTGAGGGCTGAACCCATGACTTTGTAAATGGTAGGCAAGCAGTCTACCAACTGAACTATATCCTCAGCTTAAATCTTGCCTTCTTTGCAAGCAAGCAGATGCAGTACTTCATGTTTATATTTCTGAACAGGTTCTAACATAGCTCAATCCAGGGCTTGAACTCACGCCATTGCTGGGGTTGGCCTTGAACTGTTGATCCCCTGTCTTTACCTCCAGAGTTTTGGAATTATAGGAGTGTTCCACTACACCAAGCCCTTTTAAAGTTTTTAAAATATATTTGTAAGACAAACTCATGCTATGTTGTCTTAGCTTGTCTTAAACTCTTGGGCTCAAGCCACCATGCTGCCCGAGCTGCTTCTCCAGTAACTGGGACTACTGGCACATGCCACCATGCCTGCCTGGTTTTCAATACTAATCTAGTTTCAAACATCCTTTAAATATTCAGTAAGCTTTTTTTTTTCTTTCTTTCACATAATCATTTGGGTTTTTTTTCCTAAGCAATTTTATTTCTTATTGGTTGTTTTGAAGGGCTCAAGATACCCTTAAGTGGGCCTTGGGTGATGGTTCAGTAGATAAATTGCTTGTTGGATAGGAGTTCAGCTCTACAGCACCCATCTAAATGTATGGGTGTGGCAGTGAGCCTGTAATTCTACCTTCCATACTATCAAGTTCTTAGTTCAGTGACAAGTGATGGAGACAGACGCCTGATGTCAGCCTCAGGCCTCCATATTCACCCGCGCACACACAGTTGCACCTGTATATACTTGAACATGCGAACATACCACACACACTAGCATGTGCAAGAAGAGAATATATATAACATGATGTGAATAGTAACTCAAATGTAGGTACAATATTTACAGCATGAGTGTGATAAACTATTACTAAATGTGTGTGGGTAATATCATAGGTGGACCTCCAGCTCTATGCTTTTTACCCTTAAAGAAAGGACAAGAAAAGCACATGCTTTTGTCCTTTAGGAGCTAACTGCTGACTTTAAATAGGCATCTGGAAATGTTTATTAAGTGAGGAAAATACCAGGGATAGAGGCAAAGGAAGGCAGCACCATGTCGAACACTGTGCTGTGTATCAGAGCAAGTGATTGCTGAAAGCGAACAGCTGGAGATTGCTAGATGTCTGTCTATAAAGTCTGGCTTTTTCAAGTTATGAAATAATTTATTTGGCAGTCTAAATTCCAGGGATTATTTGACTAGGTCTTTATCTGTTTTAATTTTTATTTTCTATATCTGAATTAGATATAGGAAAACTGTCTTAATGAGAGCTCATATCTATATTATATAAAACCTCACTATTTGTTCATAGGAAGTTTGAAAACATTTTGATATTTAAATAGATGGATCATAAGACCTTATAACAGTTGAAGGAAGTAGCTCGCAACTACTGTCTCCATGTCTCCATTCCTGGGATGTTGTGGATCTTTGTGCCTGTATGTTATGTTACCTCTCATTTTATAGTTCTGGGTGCTTTAGATTAGGATAACACCTTAGCTTAGCATACTGCTTTGTAGTTTACAAAGAACCTTTATCCTTTAAAATCTGTATGGCAGTCTTAAGGTCTAAATTGTTACCCCTTTGTAGATGGAATTGAGGTTCAGAGAGTCTGAGGTTATTTCTAAAGCTATATGAATAAGGAAGGCTTATTTTTGTTTCTCTTGAGAAAGGGTTATCTCAGAGAATTCATATTCATGTTAAACAGTAAAACAGTAGCAGAAAAGAAAGATAAGTTATAATCATGTATCCTGTATGTGTGCAACTGAGTGAACAGGTTGATGTATTTGTAAGTCTTTTCTTATGCCCAGAATTTTAATATTGAAAATTATACAGTTTCACTCTCATTTTTCTCACTGGCACACAACCTTTTAAAAACAAAAACAAAAGAACAACAACATACCAAACCAACCAAACCAAAGAGAACCCTGAGCTCACGTTAACTGATGGCTTCTTTTTGAGACAGGGTCTTGCTGCGTAGCCTACTAGCCTGTCCATGAACTGGCTTTCTCCTTAGTTTTTCTAGTGCCAGCACTGTGGGAATGCTGCCTTGCCACTCACGTGAGTCTGCCCCATTAGCAATCCCTCAAACACATGGACACATGGAATATAAAACAACCAAATCTGGAATCTTTCTCCTCAAAATCAGATTTTCCTTTCAAAATGATTGACTTTTGAAGCCTCTTAATCAGTTTTTGTAGATTTATACTGTTAAAGCACTCCACTTTGTTTCTTATAAAATGGCAGTTTTGTAAAGTTAAACACTTGAAATTCAGACTTTGCCCTTGGTTGATGAGTGTTTAGATAAGGAAAACACTCTATTTGCATTTTACATTGAATAGCAATTGAGGCTCTGCAGTGGTTTTTGAAATCATAGACAAGGATGCTAAGTCACTGCCATTTTATAAATGCTACATTGAAGTTATGAAATATATAAATGTGTGTGTTTACATGAAATACTTTATCACCCAGACTCGAAGTCACAGGATGTTAAATTCCTTGCCATTCCTACCCCCTGCTAAATTAAAAATGTCTTTGAAGACATACAATTTGTATCATTACTACTACTATTACTACTACTACTACTTCTTCTTCTTCTTCTTCTCCTTCTCCTCCTCCTCCTCCTCCTCCTCCTTTTCCTCCTTCTTTTTTTAAAAAAGATTTATTTATTTAATGTTATTAGTACACTGTAGCTGTCTTCAGACACACCAGAAGAGGGCATCAGATCCCATTACAGATGGTTGTGAGCCACCATGTGGTTGCTGGGAATTGAACTCAGGACCTCTGAAAGAGCAGTCAGTGCTCTTAACTGCTGAACCATCTCTCCAGCCCGTATCATTACTTCTTATCTCCCCCCCCCCCCTTTTAAAAAAAAAGACAGGGTCTCATGTAGCCCAGGCTAGCCTCAAACTTGCAATATAACTTAGGCTGGTCTTGAACTCCTACTAATGTACTCACTTCTACCTCCTAGATGCTGGAATTATAGGTGTGTGCCATTATATCCAGCTTCTTTGTTTTTGTCAATTCTTTTTCTTCTCAGTCCTGGAGGATTAGACCTAGGGTTGCATGCATAGCAGGCAGGTGATTCCAGTGAGCTGTATCCTCAGTCATATCCGTAGCTGTCTCTTCCTCCGCCTCCTCTTTCTGTGTGCTTGTTTGTATGTTTTTTCAAGACAGGTTTCTCTGTGTATTCCTAAAACTCATGTTGTAGAACAGGTAGGCCTCAAATCCAGACCTCCCTCTGCCTTGTGAGTGCTCGGATTAAAGGTGTACACCACAGTGCTCAGTGTTTGTTACTTTTTCTTATTCCTTGGATTTCTTTTCTACCACTATAATTCATTTTTTTATTCTATACTTGGATTATGTTAGATTTGATCAAGTCTGATAAAGAATTCTGGCCCAGGTTCTGGGTGATGCTTTGAGTTGCAAGTCATGTGTGTGACCTATTGATTGATTCTGAAATCAGTCAAGACCAACATTCAAAAAGACAAGGGAGGAGAGTGCGCCACATGATAATGGGTGGAACTTTAAATTTCAGTTTTGTGTGTTTGATTTAGACTAGTGTAAACTTCTGTGGGTAAAACATTTTGCGAGGTAAACATTTTAAGAGGTTAAACTCTATCCGTAAGAGAGGAGATAGGAGCGCTGACATATGAAAATGAGCTAGCTACAATGAGGAGGATGTTATCTCTTTAAAACTTCTGGATGAAGTGAAGGAAGACAAATTTGGTGCGTTATAATATGATTTTATAAAATTGGTAGATAGAATATGATAATTTGCTTTGTCTAATGATTCTTTGACTTGTAAAAGGATTTAGATTTACCATCTATTATTTTAGCTTTATTTTTTTTTTTTTTAACTTTTCAGTTATATGTTTGCTTGTTGGGTATGTGCATGTGAGTGCAGGTCCCTCAGAGGCCAGAAGACAGCACCAGGTCACCTGGAGCTGGAGATGCAAGCAGTTGGAGCCTGCTTATATGGGTGCTGGGAACTAAACTAGGGTCCCCTGCAAGAATAGTATGTTTTCAACCCTTGAGCATTTCTTCAGCTCCTATTTAACTGTTTTTTTTTAAGATTTATTTATTTATTATACACTGTAGCTGTCTTCAGACACTCTACAAGAGGGCATCAGATCTTGTTACAGATGGTTGTGAGCCACCATGTGGTTGCTGGGATTTGAACTCCGGACCTTCAGAAGAGCAGTCGGGTGCTCTTACCACTGAGCCATCTCACCAGCCCCCTATTTAACTTTTTAAATGCAGTTGTCTGCCTTGATTTACTAATTAAATAGTTCTAAATAGAATTTCACTTTTTAGTGTCCAACTCAGGATTATTTGTTTTTATCCTGGAGCCTGCTCCTTGTTCTCTAGTCTGTCTTCCTAAAGTAGTGAATTTGTACTTAATACCTAAAGCATATGGGGCTGTACTCAAAAGTTGAAGCCTGTTTAATTTAAAATTTTATGTTTATCCTCATGAATAATTCATGTGATTATTTTGAGACCAAAGTAAGAATCAGTGAGACCAAATAAGACAGGAATCAATAGCTCACAACCTAGAAGGGAATGTGCTGAAAAGCAGGATGTCTGCATGGCCTTACGTTTCTCCCAATTGTGTGCTTAGTGGTTGCAAGGGAGAATAGTAACTGCAGTCAGACAGCACAGTGAACGCATAGTGAGAACAAATACTGCCAGTAGACATTGTGTGCCTCTGCCATGAATGAATAGTACACACACACACACACACACACACACACACACACACACTTTAGAGTTTTTGGAAATATGTCTGTATTAAAGGAGACTAAAACATTGGGCTATGTTTTCGAGAGAAAAATACAACAAAAAATATTATTGAATTAACACTGCAGTTTACGTGGTAGAAGAGATCAAAGTATTATTATATCAGTGTTTAACTTACTAACATTGATAACTATCCTATAGTTGTGCATGGAGATATTTTTATTCTTAGGAAATAGACACTAGAGTTGGTAGGGAGAAGGAACCATGGTGTCTGTAACTTGCTCTTGTTTGTGGCAGGGCTCACTGGATAGCCCACACTGCCATAGTCGTGTCTCAGCCTCCGAGTGCACTACCATACCTACTGTGCCTAACTTTTAAAATGGTTCATTTAAAATTTTCATGTTTTATAGGTGGATATATTCACATATATACATATGTAAAAAGCCAAACATACACAGATATACAGACAGACACAGTGTTACCTGTGAGTGAATTTGTTAATAGCATGTGGGTGGTGTTTTGTTTTTTATTACTACTGTTCTTGCAGCTTTTCTGTGACCCTGGCATTTTCCAATACAGGGTTTTTAAAAATTGTATAAATGGGCTGGAGAGATGGCTCAGTAATTAAGAGCACTGACTGCTCTGCCAGAGGTCCTGAGTTTAATTCCCAGCAACCACATGGTACCTCATAACCATCTGTAATGGGATCTGATGCCTTCTTCTGGTGTGTCTGAAGACAGTGATGGTGTACTCATATATAAAAAATAAATAAATAAATCTAAAAAAATGTATAAAAAAATATGGAACTAGCTGTCTCTCAGAAAAATTCCAGGGCACACCCTTGAGAATGTTGTGTGTGTGTGTGTGTGTGTGTGTGTGTGTGTGTGTAGCATGTGGCTCCTTTGTATCCCTAGGCTTCACTCTGAGAACTATGCCTTTGGGCCAGAGGCTGCTGTGGCTCAGGCCTAGCAGACAGACAGTTTATGTTTTGTTCAGTCCTTCAGGTGTTTGAGAAATTGGACTGCTTAGCCATTAAGAACACCGTTACCTCTTGCAGAGGACCTGGGTTAGATTCCCAGCACCCACACCGCAGCTTACAAATGTCTGTAGCTGCACTTCCAGGAGTCTGACACTGACCACTGCAGACACCAGGCAAGTTTTCGAGCTGATGCCCATCACCCTCTGAACATTTTTTTGTTTAGTTCCTGTGAGCCAATGACATTGCTCTTTAGCTGAGGTATACTCAACACTATTGAGGATCAGTCTTAGTGCTCCAGTACTGGAGTGGCCGTCATTTCAAGGAGACTTAGTAATCTTTGTGGAGAATGGCATTTAAAGGCCAGCTTTGTTCTAGCTGTATGAGTAGCTGTCATTATCGCAGAGTAGTCAGAGATGGAGTGTGCTTGTGGAGGGGTGTGAATTTACACCTGTGATGGTTTTTTTATAACTGGATAGGGCTTGTTTTAGTTTTCTCAACATATTTGTAACTAATTTTTCAAATTGTAAGGAATCTGGTCTTCAGTTTGCTTAAGCAATCTTCTGTTTCCTATTTTCTCACCAACTCCCAGCTTAATTTTGTGTAAACATCTTCATCTTCTTTGGGCTCCAGCATGAGAGGGCAGGGGCCTTTTTCACTCACCTGGATGTTGACAACTGCACAGGCCTTTGACACCTCTGCTGGGCTGCTCTTGCCTGAATGTCTTCTTTCCACACCTCTTTTACTCTTTCTCTCGGTGACTTTAGGATGGGTGAGGTTGGTTTTGAGAAAGGGACACATATACTTAGACTGTCTGGAATTCATGATCCTCTCAAGTATTGGAATTATAGTCATGCGTCACCACTTCCGGGTATTTTAAAATGTTTTTACTAACCTGTGTTAAATAACACATAATAATGGGTTTCATTATGACATTTCCATACATTGTACAGTATATTTTTATCACATTCACAGATTCCCCCCCATCCTTTCCACTTCCTCCTCCCTAGCAGTCTCCCTTCTATTTTTATCCTCCTTTGTGTTTGTGTGTGTGTGTGTGTGTGTGTGTGTACCTAATAAATTCAGTAGACTTTATAGGAGCAAGGACACTTAACTAGTGGCCACACAACCAAAGAAAATGTCTCTCTCCTGTCAACCATGAGCTGCATATAAACCCTCAGGGAGGAAGTTTGTGGGCCCAAGCTTGTGTGGGAATCCAGAGTTTCTGTGAGTTCAAGCATTAGACAGCCACACCGTGCCTAGGAGTCAGTGTTCCACATCACTCCCCTGGCTTTGTCCATCTCTTCCGTTCTTTCTGCCCCTTGTGCAGTGTTCCTGTGCCTTAGAGAAGGGAGATGTCTTGTTCATGGCTGGATATTCAGCAGTCATTTATCCTCAGCCTGCTGATGACTGCAAAAAACTGTTCTGACTAAAGTGATCTGTGGGCATAAACAATGTTATTTAGAAGGTAGTTTGATGGGCACATCATGGTTGTTTAGGAAAACAATAATCAGCAGCTTTTCCTAGGGCCTGTGACCTTCCCAGATGTGAGACCAAATACACATGAATTCTCTCCTGTGGGGTAGTGCCAAGCCCAGTAAGAAAGCACCTAGTTGTCTCCATAGACTTGACACTGTTGCCTGGCGGTGGTACTGAGGCACACAAGGTCCATAGATAAGTGAGACTGTTGGTGACCATTCTCTCCCCAGCAGCTTGTGTCACAGGTCTAGCACCGTCATAGTGTCCAGCCCAGTCACCGTATTCTCTTTATGTCCTGCAGCTAAGATGTGTGGGATCTTCAGTGGTAAGGGTTTGTTATCTAGTTCTAGGGGGAAGCCAACAAGTGGCAGTTGACAGGGTTATTTTAGGGTACCTCAGAACCCCCCCCCTTAACAACTTGTGTGTGTGTCTGTGTCTTTGTTTGTGCATGCATTTCTGTGTTACATGTATGTGGCAGCTAGAGGTCAATATTGGGTGTGTCCCACTATTCTCCACCTTGCTTTTACCTTTTCACATTTACCTACCCACGCATGTAGTCAGAGCACAGCTTATAGAAGTTCATTCTCTCCTTCCACTATGTCGATTTCAGTAGTCAGACTCAGGTTTTCAGGCTGAGTGGCAGGNATTTTATTCACCAAGCCAACTTCCTTACATCATTTTTTGAGGTAGGGTCTCTACTGTTTCCGGGACTTTTTGTTTGGTAGCTCATTGATTCAACTATGCTGGCCAACAAGCTCCAGGGATCCCTGTAATCTCTGACCAGTGTTGGGCTTGCAGATGTGGACAACATGTCTAACTTTTATGTGAGTGCTAGAGATCTGAACTCAGAGCCTCATGTGTATGTGCAAGCCTTTCGCTGACTAATGCCTCTCCCCCAGCTGCTGGTGGATGGATGCCCACCTGCCTGCCTGCCTTCCTTTAATTAATTTTAAAAACTGGTAAACTAGCACTTTTACCAAATAATACCATTTCATTTTCTGTCATCCCAGTCCTGTGTGCATGCTGGTCTGGAACAGCTGTATATTCCAGGCTAGTCTCAAACTCGGGGCTTCGGTTATAGGTCTGCTCCACCACTTCTGGCTGCCATTCTCTTGA
Source organism: Mus pahari (assembly GCF_900095145.1). Lineage (NCBI taxonomy): Eukaryota > Metazoa > Chordata > Mammalia > Rodentia > Muridae > Mus > Mus pahari. Next base: position 49,023,625 of record NC_034607.1, read on the forward strand.
ATACCATTTTACAGTGGTTTATGTTTAAGAGCCACACATTGCATTTCATTGCTAGCTCTCTTTATTGTGTATATTTTTCCCTCCATAGTTTGTTAAAGAAGTTGTTTGTTCTTCTCTAGAGTTTAAGGCACAAGTATTGATATATCTTTTGGTGGCTTGTAACATGTCTCTTTGTTTTTTATATATCTTTTAAGATAAAACAGATTTTTATGCATTTGTCCTATTTTAGTCTTATATATATATTTATATATATATTTAAGATTTATTATTATATGTTAGGAATACTGAAGCTGTCTTCAGACACACTAGAAGAGGATGTCTGAGCCACCATGTGGTTGCTGGGATTTGAACTCAGGTCCTTTGGAAGAGCAGTCAGTGCTTAACCACTGAGCCATCTTTCCAGTCCCCTTCTTTTCTTTTTAAACAAAACCAAAACCAAAACCAAAACAAAAAAAATCCTTCAACTGTGTCTTAGTCAGGGTTTCTATTCCTGCACAAATATGACCAAGAAGCAAGTTGGAGAGGAAAGGGTTTATTCAGCTTACATTTCCATACTGCTGTTCATCACCAAGGAAGTCAGGACTGGAACTCAAGCAGGTCAGAAAGCAGGAGCTGATGCAGAAGCCATGGAGGGATGTTCTTTACTGGCTTGCTTCCACTGGCTTGCTCAGCTGGCTTTCTTATAGAACCAAGACTGCCAGCCCAGAGATGGTCCCACCCACAAGGGGCCCTTCCCCCCTTGATCACTAATTGAAAAAATGCCTTACAGCTGGATCTCGCGGAGGCATTTCCCCAACTGAAGCTCCTTTCTCTGTGATAACTCCAGTCTGTGTCAAGTTGACACAAAACTAGCCAGTACAAACTGCCTCCTCAATTTTGACCATAATGGTTTCCCTTGGCTTTTGGATGTGACAGAATGTTTCTGCACTAGTGTGAATGTGAATATCCCTGAGAGGGTCATATACTTGAACATTTGGTCCCCAGTTGGTAGCACTGTTTGGGAAGATTTAGGAAGTATGGCCTTGTTGGAGGAGGTGTTCTCCTGGAGTTGGACTTTGAGAGTTAAAAGCCTCATGACATTTCCAGCTTTCTGCTTCCTGCTTGCATTTAAGGATGTAAGCTCTCAGCTTCCTGCTTCCTTCCGCCCTGCTTCCTCAGCCCTGCTGCATCCCTCCCGTTCCCTCTGGAACCACACCCTTTCTTCTGTCGTGGTATTTTATCACAGTAACAGAAAGCACCAAATACAGTTCCCAGCATCTCTCTTGTATGCCCCAGTCTACTTCTGAAGTCAGCTATTTCTGCAGTAAGTTGGGTGTTCTTTTTTAAATACAGACACGGTATACTTGACTCTAGAGGTGTGTATTGCTATTGGATCAGTGTTTCTGATTTTTCCCTTTTTATTTAGACTTACAGTTTTTTTTTTTTAAATCTATTTATCCCCACCCCCACCCCCTCCACCATCTTCTCTCTGTGTATGCATATGTACACTTTGCTGGAGTCTGCTCTTTCCTGGGTACCAGGAATGGGACCCAGCTGGTCAGCTTTACCCACTGACCTGTCTCACCAGCTCCTCTTTTCTTTTTTCCAGTTTTAACCCTGTTGTAGGCTGGGAACAGGTAGCAAAGCCCATCTGCATGTAAGGATTGTTTTGAACCTCAGAATTGATGGCATATGACTTTAAACTGAATGTCCAACAAATAACCACAACTTACATTTGTAATAATATCAATAACAGGATATCAGATGCTGTTAAGAATAGTCTGAGTGAGGAGGTCCTTAGTAAAATGTGTGAGTTTTTAAGTTTATAGATTTGTTAATACGTGTATTTATATGTACACAGTAAAAGTTTACAGACCAATTTACATTGTATACTTTTCTTTAAGTTTATTGTGTGTTACAATTTTGAGTGTGTGGGAGAGTGTGAGTACACACATTCCTTGTATACGTGGATCAAATTGGAGGCGAGAAGAGAACTTGGAGGAGTTGGTTCTAATGTTTCACTTGGGGATCTAGGGATTGACTCAGTTGGCATGCCTGCAAGGCAAGCATTTTACCTGCTGAGCCATCACACTGTCTCTGTATTTTCTTTGACGATTAGCAGTTGAATTTTTGTGAGTGAGCTGTTGGTATATCAGAGGTCAGACTATTTTGTTAGATACTCCATGAGAGTACACTTCTTTTCTCTAGAGCAGTGGTTCTCAACCTGTGCTTTGCTATCTCTTTAGGGGGTCAAATGACTCTCAGGGGTCACAGATCTGATATCCTGCATATAAGATTCAGATACAGTTAGAAAGTAGGATGAAATAATCTCATGGTTGGGGGGGCCCACAGCATGAGGGACTGTATTAAAGGGTTGCAGCATTAGTAAGTTTCATTGCTACGTAATAACTGCAATTTTACTGCAGTTATGAATTGTAATGTAAATATCTGATATGTAGGATGTTGGGGTGGCAAACTCACAGTTGAGAAGCAGCTGGAAGAGTGCTTTTCTGACTTCCTAAAATTAAGATGTCTTCCTGGTTTAAAAGACACACATATTCAATATTACTTTTAAGTATTTTTTTTGTCTCTAATGTTTATTTTTGCATGTTGATTTTGAAGTGGCTATTCTGTACTGGTTTTCTGAGTGATACTTGAGAGCAAATGACAAAATTTGTCTGTTTTTCATTGAGTCATTTGTTCCAGAAAAGTGACACAACTGACTTCTATTGATGAGTGAGTGGGAGGTCTGCTTGAAAAAGATCACTTTGAAGGACATTCTGTTTACAGTTTAGGTGGGACATAGCTGTGAGTGCTGTTCACACTTGGTGTCCATTGGCAGCTTAACTTTTCAGTCTTCAGTCATGATTGGTATAAATTTGTGTGCAGACAGTGTGTGACTTCCCACTTTAAACCTAATGATGTGGATTGAGATCAGGTACTAGGGAGCTACACTTAGAACAGATTATTAGAAAGGTAGTATTTACTTTAAACTATTAATCATGACTGTGAATGGGATTTGATGATTATACTGAAACTTGCTTGCTTTGAAACGCCTTTCCTTGGCGCAGTGCAGTAGGGGTAAGATTCTGGAGTTTGAGTCTCTGCATAGTACTGTGATTCCAAATCCTACATACACTCTGTAGTTAAGAGGGTTTTCTGACTGTCTGTAGCTCACATCCTCACTGAGTGTAATGAGAACCAGTGAGTGAGCTGCTGGAAACCCCTGCTCTCATAAGGGCGTAATTCTGTGGAGGGTTCAGGCAATATTTAGTCAGGAAATATTTATTGAATGCTTGGTATGTGCTCAGCACTCTTCCAGCTATAAACAAAGTCCTTATGGGTTTATAATGTAGGCTTTTAAAACAGAGGGGTAGAAATCATTGGGGTGAAGTATATAGAAAGCTTTAGGAACCTGAAGGGTTACCTTAGGCCTCTGTTGTCAGGCATTTCCCTCAATTTCAGATCTGTTTTTTAGCAGGAAAACACATCAGGGCATAGTGTCTTCCTGAGATAGAGCGCAGAGGAATGTTTACTTGCCACGTCTGCTCCCACTCTGCAACAAATCCCAGAGGAAAGGACAGAAAGAACAGCTCACGTTTTGCTGCAGTTTCAGTGTAGTGTGACTTAGCTGTGCTGTCTGCTGGCATTCTTAGTTGTTACTGAGTTCTGTGGCTCTGTCATCTGTGTTACTTAAATCAGTGATATAACTTTCTCAGATACTTGTTTCTTCTTTGGTTTTGATTATGAGTCTTAGGATTCGTTTGGTATATTTGCTTTAAGCAATTATCGTTGCAGGATATGGTGTTTGAGCGCCTTTCATCTTGGCACTGAGGAGGTTGAGGTAGGAGCTCAGACCAGGGCTCATAGGGAGTCATAGGGAGTCAGAATCTTTATTGATAGCTGTAATAACTGTCTAAAGGGCCCAAAACATCTTAATTTGAGCCTAACACATACATTAAAGCTTAAAACCTTATCAATAGCTTTCATAAAACTGTACCCACATTAACACCTTCATTTGTGGATGACGATTATTGTAGAAATGAAGCATCTGCAGGACAGAAGTGTTAAATGTTCCAAACCAGAACAATACACAAACTTTGCAGATGTAGGAACACTGGAGTTTTAGATTATGGGTGCTCAGTCTAGTCTATGAAATACCCCAAAGTCTGAAAACAAAACAAAAATCCACCCCCCACCAAAAAAACCCTAACAAAAAAATTCAGCAACCCTTCCAGTCCCAAGCGTTTTGGGTAAGGAATGCTCAACATGTAATAACTGTTGCAGCTTTTTGGTAATTAATATTAATTGTAGTCCTAACATGAGAAATCTAATAGTTTAACAGTTACCTATCTAATAATTTAATAACTATTACACAAATGCGTCATTTCAGGCATTATTTTATTACTGGGACTATATCCGTGAACAAAACAAATCCTTGTTCTCATGAAGCTTATACTAGAGGGAATTAGATAATAAGCCATTTTCATTAAATTCACTGTCTGTTAGGAGGACAGTGGCATATATATGTTGGTGGCTACATTATCGATTATAATGTACCTATAAATGGTTTCTTAGAATGGATGTTAGAGTCTGATTGTCGCAGATAAGCTTACAGAAAAGTCACCCGGGACATGCAAAGCTCTGACATTTCTGTAGTACCAGCTAACGGCGACTGCTGGAGCACAGGCACTCAAGACAAGCTGGGGGAGGGGGAGGTGGTGGCACAATGATAGGTGTGCTACAGCTAGAGCTTGCCAGTGGCTGGTGTTATGAGGGTCTCTGTGCTTTTAAAACCTCACTGTCCGAGTTTGCTAAACTACCATTATGTATTTGAGCATGTGCTTCCTTTTTGTTTTGATAACGAATTCTTGTTTTCAGGTGAATTATTGTAGATTGTTGATCAATCTGGATTCAAGACCCCTATCCAATTACTCAGAATTACTGTGATGCTACTCCGATCTTGAAACAGCTGTTTGTGGGTGGTGGTGATGATAGAGGCAAACCGTGGGTTGTGTGACCAGGATGAGGTCACCGGTTTTCACCTTCTGGCTCTTTCTTTCCGGATTTTAACACCTACTTTGGTACTGAAAACAGTTTTGGCTGTCAACTGTGCCAAAGAGTTGTTTAATAGTTCATCCATATAATGATGTTACTTGTTGTTTGTTTGTTTTTGGGTGAGACTGTCAAGGGTATAATTTCTGTTCTAGTAACTGAATGGAGTTGTTTCAGTAGACTGAAAACAGTCCATACGTATGGCTTTCTGGTTCTGACCCATTCCGGGTAGTGTTGTAATGTCTACTCTGAATTTGACCCTCTTATGTTTTCACTAAACCCACATTGGGCCATTAGCCTTTTCTTTCTTAGTGTGTCATGAGTATTGTTGCTCCCGGTTTAAGAGCTTGTTTACCACAGTGTTGTTAGGACATGAACTCTTAGCTAGGTCTTCAGATTGGCCTGTGTTCTGGACAAACTTGCCCCTTAGCCTCCCTCCTGACTGCTGCTCTCTTCTTACACCGTGCTCATAGGGTGCTCTAAGTTTCTCTCACTAATGCAGTGCCCACTCTTACTGCTTCTCTTTATCCTCTTCTCCTTCCATTGCCATCTTGTTTCTGATCCATCCATCATTTATAGTTTCCATTTGTCTTGCTAACCCCTGTTCATCAAGAACTGGTGTTAAGTTACCACCCCTTCCTTTCAGTACTTAAGCCTTTAGGGGATTTTCATCTTTGATGGGTCCGTATACATTTGGCATCACAGAGAGCAGTCTGCACCTTACTTTGTTCAGCATGTGTCATCTGACTGTCATTTGGTTACTTGGATTTACCTAGCTTGATCTTCATTGTTACTTGGATTTACCTAGCTTGATCTTCATTACACTAGGTAGTGCATTCCATAAGGATGCAAATGTATCTTGTATTTGGTAGGATTGTTTATTTTAATTCCATTTATTTATTTATTGAAGATATGTTTGTTTTTAATTATTTATATGTATGTATGTATGTGTGGAAATATGCATAAGTGAATTCAGGTGCCTGAGCAGACCAGAAGGATTTATCCCCTGGAGTTGGAGTTACAGGTAGATAGGAGCTGCCTAACATGGGTACTAGAAAATGAATTCAAGTCCACTGCAAAAACACTCTTAATCACTGAGCCAAATCTTTAGGCCCCACTTATTTTCATTACTTTTTGTGTGTGTGTCTGTCTGTCTGTCTGTCTGCCCGCCCACCCGCCTGCCTGCCTATGACCATACAACTGCCTTGGAAGTCTGAGGACAACTTGTCAGAGCTGGTTCTCTTTCCATTTTGTTGGGTCTGGGATTGAACTCAGGTCATCAGGCTTGGTAGCAAGCACCTGTAACTTTTACCCACTGAACAATCTCACTGATATGTAGCCAGTGCTGGCCTCCTGGTGAATCCTTGTACTTTATCCTGCAAGTCTGGGATCAGGCATGTGCCACTATGCCTTGGCTAATTCAATATTTATTGCACCCAACATTCTGCACCTTGAATAGTAACTGCTCACATTGAGAGTCCATTTCTACCAATGGGGGAAACTATGGAATGCATGAGTGAATCAATAGAATTGTCTTAAACTTTATATTTTTATCAGTTCTTATTTTCTTCTTTGTATGAAATGATAAACCGGTGATGTAATGGGAGTCAGCAAACTGCTACTTGGTGCAAGCCATACTTGCACCAAGGGGTGTGTGTGTGTGTGTGTGTGTGTGTGTGTGTGTGTTGTGGTGCTAGATGGATCCCAAGACTTGGTGTTTGCTAGACAGGCACCCTACCAGCGAGCTACATTCCCAGCCCTTTTGTTTAGTGTTAAGAATGGTTTCTGCATCCCAGCACTTGGGAGGCAGAGGCAGGCAGATTTCTGAGTTCGAGGCCAGCCTGGTCTACAAAGTGA
>NC_034607.1:49030570-49066798 GCF_900095145.1 Mus pahari
CACTTTGTAGACCAGGCTGGCCTCGAACTCAGAAATCCGCCTGCCTCTGCCTCCCGAGTGCTGGGATTAAAGGCGTGCGCCACCACCGCCCGGCTAGTTTCTGCATTTTTAAGTGGTTGAAAGTAGAAATCATAAAAAATAAATGTGAAATTCAGACTTAACATAGGTAACAATTTATTATTAGAACACAGGCATACTCACCTATTTAGGGGTTGTTTATAGTTGCTTTCATGTCGCATTTGTAAAGTGAAATAGTAAGGACAGAAATGGAATGGCTTAAAACCTTTGTGCTCTTCATAGGTTTCTAACCCACTTCTTTAAAATAAATTTACAAGCTGGGCTTATGGTATAATACACTTTTAATCCCAGCAGTCAGATTGATCTCTGAGTTCAAGGCTAGTCTGGTCTACATGGCCAGACAAGGCTATAGAGAGAAGATGTCTCAAGTAATTAAAAAAGATAAAGTGCTATTCTTGTACCGAACTAGCATAGGATATTCAGAACTGTTAAGGAAATACTAATAACTTCATACTTTAATAGATGAAAGCTAGAGAGATAGTAGCAAGGACCACATTTACTGAGATTTGTTTTTATTTTTGGGGTAATTGTTTATTAACTCATGAATTTTACAGAATAATGATTTTTTTCTGTATTGTTTCCGTATGTACATATATTTATTCAGATCTAGTAAATGTAGTCTCTGGCTTCTCCCTTTCTCCAGCCCTTTTCCTTTCATCATTCCTACTCTTCTTTCAGAGTATTTCGTTTTGCTTTTAAGATGCCATATGTGAGAGCAAACAATCCTCTGTATGACTGGGTACTCTGCACTGAGTGGGTACTCTGTATGACTGGGTACTCTGCACTGAGTGGGTATTCTGCCTGGGTCTGTTGTGTTTCCAAATAAAATCTTTCTTGCTTACTCTTTGTGAGGAAGGTTGTTGGCATTTTGATGATATTGCATAAAATCCATACCAATTTTGGTAATATGGCCATTTTCAGTGTTACCACGGGGTGTCCTTCTGTCTTCTAGTGTTTCCTTCACTTTCTTTCCCGGCACTCAGTAGTTTTTATTTTAGTGCTCTTCCACCTTAGTTAGGTGATTTCTTGGAATGAATGAATATATATATATATATATAATTGATTTTAAGTTACTGTGAATGGGATTTTTCTTACCACTTCTTTCTTGATCTGCTCCTGGTGTATAAAGACAAGCTGCTAGGTTTTGTGTGTTGTTCTTTGTCCTGCTACATTGCTGACTTTGTTTCAGTTCTTAGAGGCTGAGGTTTCTTTCAGGACTATGGTCTGCCAGCAGGGACCGGGTCCCCTTCTGCTTCCCTCTCCTTGTCTTGCCTTTAACAGTTCAGAAGAGGGCAGGAGTGTGTCTTGTCAAGCCCAAACTTTATCACTGCGTCAGAGTCATGGGCTGCTAATGCTCTGTTTTATATTTAGGTAAGTTTTGGTAGGTCATATGTATCTGGAAATTTCCCTGTTTCTTCTAAGATTTTCTGTTCATTGTAATACAGTTTAAAAATATTCTCTAGTGCTATCTGGATTTCAGTTCTATCCTGTAATGGCACAGCCTCTCCTCTGTGTTACTTCCCTCTTCCACTTCACTTTGGCTATGGGTTTGTAGCTCTTGTTTATCTTCTCAAAGAGCCAACTGTTTCTTTGTTACTTTTGTTATTTGTTTTTTGTTTGTTTGTTTGTTTGTTTTTGGTCTCTGACTCATTACTGCTTTGATCTTTATTTTCTTCTGCTGATTTGGAATTTAGTTTGTTCTTGCTGTTTAAGACCTGGAGATGCATTGTTAGATATCTCACCCTTCACCCCTCGGGTACTCAGAGCTACAAACTTCCATTTTAAATTGCATTTTTGGTATCTCATAGATTTATTTGTATGGTTTCTATAATTTGAATCTATAATTTAAAATTTTTCCCCTGTATTTCTTCAGTGAGTCACTGTTCATTTAAAACTATTCTGTTCAGTCTCCTATTTTCATAGTTATTTCTGCTATTGGTTTCTAGTTGTATTCTATTACAGTGTGGAAAGATAGAGTAGCTCCCCCCAACCCAACTTGTTTCATGCCATAAGACATCTGTGACTTTGCTTCTTTTTGTTCCTGTGGCCAAGGCCACTTAGAGAAGGATTTATTTGGGCTAATGGTTCTGAAGGGATAAGAAGCCATCAGTGTCACAGGGAAGGGTGGCAACAGGCAGACAAGTGGCTGGCACACATGAAGAGTCCCATATCTTCAAACTCAAGCAGAAAGCAGAGAAGGTGAGCTGGTACTGGTATGTAGCTTACAAACCTCAAAGTCTGCTTCAAGTGACATACTTTCTCTAGGAAGGCCATACCTCCTAAACATACCCAAACAGTGTCACCAGATGTGTTGTTACGCAAATACCTGAGCCCAAGGGGACATTCTCAAACACCACAATTTGATGAAGAGAGTGTATATTCTGTAGCTGTTGGATGGAATACTCTGTAGATATCTATTAAACCCATGTGATCTATAGAGTAGTTTAATGCTTCTCGGTAGATCTCCCTCTTTACCCAACAGCATCTTCAGGTAAAATAACTGTTGTTAAAAATCACTGTTAATATATTATACTTTATGTCCAGTAGTGTTTGAATTATAAAGTTGAGTGTTTCAACATAACTGTGTGTGTGTGTGTGTGTGTGTGTGTGTGTGTGTGTGTGTGTGTGTGTGTGAGCATGCACAGGAACCCTACTCCCCCTCCCCACGACAGTGTTACGTCTTCCTTCTCCAGTACTGAGGATTGAACCCAGGGCTTCATGCATGCAATTTAAGCACTTTTGAGCTGTATCTCAGTTTTGTTTTGTTTTTTTTTTAAATTAAAAAAAAAAACTTTACTTTTTTACTGGCATTATGACTCATTGATTAAGAGCACTGCCTTTCCAGAGTTGGATCCCCAACATCCAAAGCTCATCATCTGTTGAGCTCAGCATCCCTAGCTCTAGAGATCCAACACCTTCTTTTGGCTAGTGCTTTATCACTAAGCCATAGCCCTATGCCCTTACTTCTTTTTCTTTTTTTCCTTTTTTTCCTTTTTTTTTTTTTTTTTTTAAGATTTATTTATTTATTAAATGTAAGTACATTGTAGCTGTCTTCAGACACTCCAGAAGAGGGCATCAGATCTTGTTACGGATGGTTGTGAGCCACTATGTGGTTGCTGGGATTTGAACTCCGGACCTTCGGAAGAGCAGTCGGGTGCTCTTACCCACTGAGCCATCTCACCAGCCCCTTCTTTTTCTTTATTACTGCAGGAATATGCTGATTTCGTCACTATTATCTTCACATCTTGAGCTTCTTTTTGTGACTATATTGGTGGTCTTTCTTCTGACATGTCTTGTTTGAGAGGGGTCTCCCTGTGTAACACAGGTTGGATGGGCCCTGAAGTTTGCCCGTCATGCTCAGCTCCACTGAGGTGGTCTCCCCCACCCACTTCCCTTCTTCTCCCTCTCCCCTCGCTCCCTCCCTTCTTCTTTTTAATTCTCTGGAGAATGTACTTATATTGATCCCAGTCCCAGTTTCCTTGCACTTTTACTCCCTGTTCAGCAAAAATCACATGACTTGTACTAACACCGAGAGCTATTAGTAGTAAGTTGCAGTTCGAGGTTTGATCTCTTCTCTTGAGCTCCAACACCTGCACTATCTCTATCATTTCTAGTGTGTCTAGCTTCGGTCTCAAGTTAGTTTTCAGTCTTCTCTAGCCTCCACCATTTACCTGTAATAGGTGGATTCTGTGGCTCAAATGAAGACCCACTTAGTTGGCAGAAAGGATAGAAAGAGAAGAGAGGTCTCCTTGGGGAGGGAGTTGGGGAGATTTCAAGCACTCATGTTGCTTCCAGCAATTTTGACCACACAGTGGGGACCTTGTAGGAAGAAGCAGATGTTCATTTGCTTACAGACCTGCTGGCATCCTGGAGTTTCAAGGTTGAGAGACTGGGCAAGTGAAGCCTGTGAAGTTGTAGACCCTGCAGGGTTCCTGCTTATACAGATCACATTCTTTATCTGCTTTGTCATCCATACTGGTAGTGTTTTCCATTTATGTGACTTACTGAACCTTTTTGGTTGTTTTCAGAATCTCTGTTTATTTAATTTCTCATTAGTAGCTTTCATTATCTTTCTATTTGCAGTTCACTCGGCTGCTTATTTAATATAGCCTCTCATTTAATTCTTTTGAGTTGTCAAGAATTCCATATACTTTGATATCTTTCAAGTCAGTTTCCAGAGTTACTAATTTTGATGGAATCATGTTTGTAGGGTGTGATTCTGATGCTAAGGTCCTGTTCTCCAGTTGGTTTCTGATTGGTCAATAAAGGTGCCAGGGACCAATTTCTGGGCGGAAGGAAAGAGGTGGGACTTCCATGTCCCCCTGCAGGCAGGCTAAGAGATGCTGGAAGAAAAATCGTTTTTTGCTATGCTTTGGAGGGAGAAAAGGTGTTCAGCCATGTGAAATTTTGGACAAAGTGGTCATAGGCTGCTTCCCCAGGCTGAAAATTAGAAACTCATCTAAGGGGAGAGCAGTTTTGGGTTGCTGAACAAGAAGGTAACTGAACAACTAAAGTTGAGGGCAGATTGAGGGTGCTGAGTATTGGGAAGGGCACCCTAGCCGTGGGAGGTTAGACGCACCCAGCAATTGAGCCAATAAGGCAGGTTGAAAAATAAGCTTGTGTGTGTGTGTGTGTGTGTGTGTGTGTGTCTGTCTGTCTGTCTGTCTTTTATCCGCAGATTCAAGGGAACCTGGGCAGGGTTGGTAGCGCAGTCCTCCCAGAGCATAAAGCCGGATAACAAAGACTACACACTACACATGCTGCCTTGTATTTTCATATTTTTTGTGCTTCTAGTTTTCAAATACTTTATATCCCCAAAGTAATGCTAAGGATGTACTGGCTGTTGTGAACTTTTTTCCTGTAGGAAACAGTTCTGAGACCTTAAGTGTAACAAGTTTGAAAAATACCAGAGGAGATAGTGACATTCTTCTTCTTCTTCTTCTTCTTTTTTTTTAGTAATATAAAATTGATTTTAATTTTATGTACATTGGTGTTTGCCTGCATGTGTGTCTGTATGGGTATCTGATCCCCTGGAACTGGAGTAACAGACAGATATGAACTGCTTTATGGGTGCTAGGAATTGAATCCGGGTCCTCTAGAAGAGCAGACAGTGTTCTTAACTGCTGAGCTGTCTCCAGCCCTGAGAAGATACATTCTTAAATTTTATTTGAGACTTCTTTTTGGCCCAGGTTGCCCTTGAACTTAAGATACTCCTGTCTTCTGCTTCCCAAAGGCTTGAGGTGACACCATCAGGCCCCGTGCTTATGACAGTATCTTTAAGGCTTTTTTTCTTTGTCTGCATTTTTTCTAAGTCTGCATTTCTTTCCTCTCATTCTGACATTTTGTGGAAACCTGCAAAAGGCAATCATATATCTCTGTCAGATTTTATTTGGTTTACTTAAAATTGGATGTATTCTGCTCCTTTGGGAATTTGTTGTTTTTGTTTTCGATAAGGTACTTGCTCTCTTCACAGCGAGTCCTTCTTTGTTTCAGAGCACCCTGGCCATCTTTCTCATATTTGGTTTTAGTGAGAAACGCAGCACTGAGAGCTCTTAGACACTTAAGGTCAGGGCTGGTCTGAGTTCAATCTTGGGACCCATGTCAAAGAATATGAATGCACACAATACTACTAATAATGATATTTTTCCCACTTTGTGTATGCTTGCACACACACTCCTGTCAAGTGCGATTGTTGTTACCAGTTTGGAACTATTATGAATAAAGCTGTAACCACTTCAGCAGCTGTCTCTGTCCCTGTGAGTTTTGCTATCTGCCCTTGTGTGTTTGTTTATAGTTATATGTATTGTGTCTGTGTGTGGGTGCTGGGACCTGAGCACAGGTCCTCTGCAGAGTATCGCCTGGCTCAGGCTCTCTGCCTGCACAGCGGTGACTGTACCCACTGAGTTATCCTCCAGCTCCTCCCCATAGCCCCCAGAAAGGATAAAGCTTTACCTCTTATTTTTAAGGCTGCAATTACTTTATAATAAATTTTTATATGTATGTGAACTAAGGATCAAGGTTCACTTATTTGCCAATAAATACACATTTGATCCAGCCCCATTTGTTGAAAAGATTAAGCGAGCCCACCTCCAATCGAGGTGGCCTGGCACTTTTGTTTTGCCAATAGACCACATATGTGTAACTAGTTTTGAATTTGTATTCTATTCCCTTGACCTCTTTGTTTATCTTTAAGCAATGCCAGTTCTATCTTACATTAGAGCTATTTTGTATGTTTCAGTTATGTAGCCCTGGCTGTCCTGAAACTCACTCTGTAGACCAGGCTGGCCTCATACTCAAGAGATCCGCCTCTGTTTCCCGAGTGCTGGGATTAAAGGTGTGTGCCACCACCATTCAGCTCAGTTATGTTTTCAAAACCTTACAAAATTGAAAAATAATTTGGAGAAAAATGTAAATTTTAGACCAAGAGAAAATATTAATTATTTAAACTCATACTCTATAGATTGATTTTAAAATTACTTTCAAGAACACTATCCCTTTGTTTCCCTAACATTTTAGTAGACCAAGCACAAGTAATATAAATAGGAATCCTTACAAGATTAGGTTTGAGTCAGTGTGATGAAGCCTATAAAAACTAGTAGTTTCTGCTGTGCCCCATTTACTTTATTTTTTTTTTTAAGATTTATTTATGTATATGAATGCACTGTAGCTGTCTTCAGACACACCAGAGGAGGGCATTGGATCCTATTACAAATGATTGTGAGCCACTATGTGGTTGCTGGGAATTGAACCCAGAACCTCTGGAAGAGCAGTCAGTGCTCTTAACCTCTAAGCCATCTCTACAGCTCCACATTTACTTAATGCTTTTAAAAAGTTACAGTTTGCCGGGCAGTAGTGGCCACACCTTTAATCCCAGCACTTGGGAGGCAGAGGCAGGTAGATTTCTGAGTTCAAGGTCAGCCTGCTCTACAGAGTGAGTTCCAGGACAGCCAGGGCTACACAGAGAAACCCTGTCTCGAAAAACCAAAAAAAAAAAAAAAAAAAAAAAAAAAATAAAGTTAAATTTTGGAGAATGAGTGTTTTATTGATATTTCAACCACTAAGTTTTATATAGTTAAAGTATAGATGGTCTGGGAGTGTAGTTTAATCATAGTTTTGCCTAACATGAATGAACCCTGGACTCTATTCCTAGCACTACAAAACAATTCAGAGCTGCAGGAGAAGTTAGTTCATTTTTTTTTTTTAATTAGAAACATCACATGATACAATAAGGTTGATTAAAATTGAGCTAGTTTGGGACTATTTGTGTTTACAACCACTTATTGTCAGAAGCAGCCTCAAGAAGGAGAAGATAAGTTTTGGCTCACAGTTTTAGAGTTCAGTCCAGGGCCCCAGGGCCCTGCATGGTAGGGCAGAACATCATGGCAGCAGACTGTACTAAAGCTGTTTGCTTTGTGGCATGGCAGGAAGGAGAGGGCATGAGAGGAAGGAGGAGTTAATTGTTTACCCCATTTACTGAACATTTTCATAACCTCCTCAAATAGCTTAGACCAACAGTTAAAAGACATGAGCTTTGGGGAGCATTTCAGTGTCAAACTGTAACAAGCTAAATTAAATGTTTGTAGTTTCATTTTATATTTTGAATTTCAGGAAAGATGAGCGAGAATTGTGAATGAAAGCCAAAATCAATCAAATAAACAAAACCCCAAACCTAAACTATTTTAAGAATTGGAGACAGAGGCTGGGGAGATGGTTACTGGGCACAGTCCTCACCACACACATGAGGACCTCAATTTGGATCCCAAGCATCCACGCAAGAAATCTGGGCCCTGGTAGTGATGTGTGTAACTCCAGCTATGGTGGGCTGGAAACAGACAGACTCTACATGGAGAGCAATAGAAGATGATGCCCAAGTCAGCCTCTGACCTCTGAAGGCACATATACAACACACACACACACACACACACACACACACACACACACACACACACACCCCATATACACATGTACACACAAGGCTTAAAAAAAAGAATTGCAAAACATTAGGCACAGTGTTGCACATGTGTAATCTCAGACTTGAGTGATGGGAGCAAGATAATCGTAAGTTCAGTGTTATTCTTGGCTACATGCAAGTTCAAGACCAACCTAGGCTTCAGATTTGTCCTAAATAAAACAAAATTAAAGGCTTTTTAAAAAAAAAACGAAATAAAAATAATTGGCTTCTACTTGAACCAAGAAACCCAGAAAGGTTGACAGAAATGAAAAGAATTGATTCTGTTATTTTCAGCTTTTTCCCAGCCCATATCTACAAATTCTGATATTCTTGGTGCATCATGGTGTTTGCTAACCCTGGAGGAGAGATGCTGATGCAGAGCAGCCGTAGAGAGTCTGAGGTCCCTGCGGTACTTAGTTGGTGGCTGTGGGGATGGCCGTGTTAGGTGGGCTGTCTGCATTTAGTCAGTTACTTGTGTAGAGCACAGTGTGCTTTATAGTAAATATATATAACAGGTACAGTTAATTCTACTCAAATAGAAGGTGGTAATAAAAATAATTAATGATACCAAGAAGGTGTAGGAGAGGCAGGGCAATTTTGGGAGGGAGATGAATCAGAAACAAAATATATTGACATGTATTTGAAATGGAATAATGAAACCTGCTACCCTATATCTTAATTTATACAATATATGAAATAAAAATAAATGTATTCTACTGAAGGAAAGTTAGTAATAAGTTTTAGAGGAGAATAAAAAAAGAAATCATGGGCCGGTGAGATGGCTCAGCGGGTAAGAGCACCAGACTGCTCTTCCAAAGGTGCAGAGTTCAAATCCCAGCAACCACATGGTGGCTCACAACCATCCTTAACAAGATCTGACTCCCTCTTCTGGAGTGTCTGAAGACAGCTACAGTGTACTTACATATAATAAATAAAGTTAAATATATCTTAATTTAAAAAAAAAAAAAAAAGAAATCATAATTATATTTGCTGTGTAATTGTTTAGACTAGAAAAATTTCTTAGGAAAGAAACTGCTATTGTAATTTTATTTCTTAGGACCTATATAATATTATAATTATAACTAAAATGATTTAAATTAAATTATCACAGTTTTAAAAGTTTTGACCAGGCTGGCCTCGAACCTCGAACTCAGAAATCTGTCTGCCTGTGCCTCCCAAGTGCTGGGATTAAAGGTGTGTGCCACCATCGCTTGGCTTAAATTTTGACTTCTTAGACATTGTGTGTATTTTCTTTTAAATAATGTTTTTTTACTTTGGTTATTTGTTGAATCACTATGTGCTTTGTTATTAATTAATAATATTGGTATTTGTCAGATGTAGTACTTCTATTTTAACTTTTTTTTTTTTGGTTTTTTTCGAGACAGGGTTTCTTTGTGTAGCCCTGGCTGTCCTGGAACTCACTCTGTAGACCAGGCTGGCCTCGAACTCAGATATCCGCCTGCCTCTGCCTTCCAAGTGCTGGGATTAAAGGCGTCGCCACCACCGCCCAGCTTGTTTTTAACATTTTTAATGTGATGTTTTGTTTATTTCAAATTTTATTTATTTATTTATTTATTTATTTATTTATTTATTGTTTTTCGAGACAGGGTTTCTCTGTGTAGCCCTATAATTATTTTTACACACATAAATATATATAAAAATGATCATTGTTAAATCTTTTATTTATGTTACTGATTTGCTTAAAACTGGAATTTACATTGTAATATTTGGTAAAGTAAATCAAGTCCTTTTAAATTAGGCAAATGACATTTGTAGTTTTCATAATTGCTTTCAAGTTGGGTGAGATGGTACACACACCTTTAATCCCAGCACTGAGTAGGCAGAGGCAGTCAGGTCTCTGTGAGTTTGAGGCCAGTTTAGCCACAAAGTAAATCCAGGACTCCTAGGATTACACAGAGAAATCCTGTCTTAGAAAACTAGATAGCTTGCTTGCTTGCTTGCTTGCTTGCTTGGTCTAGTGAGATGGCTCAGTGGGTAAAGGCACCTGCTGCCAAGCATGATACTACATTGGGGCAAGGAGAGAACTTACCCTACCAGGTGTCCTCTGACCTCCACCCTCATGTTTGGGGGGTGTGTGGGGTGCTAGGGGGTGTTGGGGTGACATATTGAGGCACAAAAGCCAAATAATTAAATGTAATAAAAATTTTTTAAAGTACATTTCTTATCTTCTACTTGACATTTCTTTTCACTGGATTGATATTATTGACTTAATGAACATAAGTGCTTGAGGCTACATACAGCTCCTTCGGTGTGCTGTGCCTGTTTTCCTGTCCTTGGGACTTTCCTGGTTATTTCTCACTGACAACTTTTGATTGAGTAGGGACTTTTAATTTTGATGAAATCTAATTTAAAAAAAAAAAAACTTTTTTATTCTTTCAAGATACAATCTAGATATGGAACCCAGGTCATTCTGAAACATGCAGTCCTCCTGCCACACTCCCTGAAGGGCTAGGATTACAAATGTGCATCAGAATGCCTGGTTGATGAAGCAAAAGTTATTATTTATTCATTAGGGCTAGTAGTGTTTGTTCATTGGATTTATGATTTACTTTAGATTGTTTTTATTTAGTGTATGATAAGAGCTAAAGTTGTTTTTTTTTCCCTTACCAGCATCCTTGTTAAAGTTATTAAAGATTGCTTTATTTCCTATTAAAGTTGAAACAGTCCGTAATAAAACCCTCTTCCTTCCCTCTCTCTCTCTTTCTCCCTCTGGCTATCCCTCTGAACGTGCACATGCTAGACAAGCGCTCTGAGCGGACTCTTCAGCCCCAGTCTGTCCCCAGTAGTTAGATGATTAGCAGGGTCTCTCAGGTTACGGTAACTGCGCTTTTGATGACAGACTGATAGAACTGGCTTTGTGGCCTTGGAATAATGTGTTCCTTTCTGCTCTGAAGAGGTTTATGATCACTCTGCTGTGCCAGTGACAAGACATTAGCACATATTCCTTGCATAGTAATTACTAATGTACTGTTGTGTGAAAGATGATGTGTTATATTTTAAAAGATATAATACTCCTTTATATATTTAGATATAGAATATTCATATGGTGCTGAAGGTAGAATGCTGAGTTACTACACCACGCTAAAAATTACATAAATGCATTAATTTTAGTAAACTTAAGATTTATTTTATTTGTAAACTATTTTGTTTGCATGTATGTAAGTGTACTGTGTGTATGCCTGGTGCCTGACAAGGCCAGAAGGAGGAACTGGATGCCCTGGGACTGGAGCTAGGGATGGTGGTACTCCACCATCTGAGTGCTAGGAACTGGATCTAGACCCTCCTGCAGAAACAGTAAACGCTGTTAACCTCTGAGCTGTCTCTCCAGCCTCTCTAGAAGCAGAACTATCCAGCTAAAAACAAAACCTTCCCATTGTTAAATATTGTGGTGACATGATTAAATATAAAATTTAAGACAAAATTTACAAACATAGTTCTTATGTTTGAAATACTTACGCCAGAACCATTATATAAACATGTAAACATATTACATAAACCCAGTTGTCTTGCATTTTTCAGATAGCAGCATTTAAACATGAGTGATCTCTCAAAGGCCTGAATTTTAATTTTATTACTCTCTTAGGATTTGTGCCAGTTTTTAGTTAATCATTATCTTGTTGATTATGTTTGGTTCCAGATGACTCATTTTTCAAGGAGCTTTATTGCAACATAACATATTTACTACAGGAAGCCTGGACGGAAAGGGAGCATCAGGTTATTGGAGATTGTATTTCTCCAGTCTTTATTGTACCAGGTGTTATTAAAGTTAATCATTTTTCAATAACCGTTTTCTCTGTAAAACCCAGTACTTCATTAACCAAATGTTACATCATTTACTTCTTGGCAGATGAAAGTTTATCTTTGATAGCTGTTTAAATTTGGTTGTACTACCACAGCGTGCTTAAACTTAATGTATTTAATTTTCATGGAGTTGAGGTGACTCTTAGCTAAGAATTTTGGAATCGGAGATCTGAGGGTTGTTCCTTGTTTCTAGAATTTACTACTTTGGAAGATTGGACAAATATGTTTCTGAGCCGCAGTATTCTAAGTGAATGTCTGAATTCTAATGAATCTACATAAAAACATTTATCTCGGGACTGGGGATATAGCTTAGGTGGTAGAGTGCTTGTCTAGTAGCATCTTGTGGGCCTGGGTTAGATTCCCCAGCAGCACATTACCTGGACATGTTATTGCACAACTGTATTCCCTAGGAGAGGGAGGCAAGAAGATCAGAGGTTTCAAGGTCATTTCCTATTACATAGCAAGTTAAAGACCAGCCAAGACTACGAGATTTAGTCTGAGAACCTAAGTTTCTAAGGGACATAAAAAAAGTGTCTAATGCTTAATGTGTACTTAATTCACTGTAATTTTGTATTGATGATCATTACCTGTTGACATTCATAGTGAATATTTAAAGTGTGGAGTGTTAGCCATTTTAGCTTCCTCTGACTAGGCTCCAACAAGCAATGGACACGACATAAAGCGGATGCCTCCTTCTCTTTCTGAAGTTCAGACTTTGATAATAGAATTGGTGAATCCAAAGGACAGGTGGAGAGTCCACTGCAGTCAACAACAAGTCTAGACCACGGATGAAGTTTACTTAGCCACGCCCACTCTGCATGCTTTCCACTTGGGCTGGCTGGGAGTGGCAAGAGAATTCAGATCTGTCTTCTGCAATGTAACAGAGACCCTGGGGCAAACTAGAGCTAGAAAGGGAAAAAGGCCTGCCTGTCTTTTATGGGGTGTGGGTGGGTTGAAGGTTTCGGGAGCAAACAGAAAAGGTAAAGTGTGATGAGGGTGGGGGCAATTAAAAACATGAAAGCAATTTGTTTTCCAAGAGTAAGGCTAAAAACTTAAGATGAGAAGCTTCTGTGGGTGGTAAGGTAAATGGTCAGAGAGGTGATTATTCAGGAGTAGTGAGCGGAATGCATGGTAGCGAGGTGTCTGTCCACTCCTTAAGTCAAAGAACAGTTAGGCGCTCACAGGAATCTCGAAGCTGCTCAGACTTGCTGTGCTGGAAAACTAGTTAGGTAGTCAGTCTAGCATTAAATCTTGTCTGTAATTTGGACAGTGGGAAATGGGGTTGTGGATAATGAAGAATGATTAAGTCAGTTAGAATCTAATTATAAAGAGGAAAGATGTAACAGGACAGACACTTGGGAATAGCCACATGTGCCACAGTAGGAAGATAGATGTACTGTGTGAAAGGTAGCCAGTGAGCAGCTGCCATTTTTACTCAGTGAGAGTGGAAGTGATTTCTCTTAGAACATTCTCTTTGCTTTGAGTTTATTTGTGAAAGAACATTGCCAAGGGCATGCATGGTGAAGGGTTGGAAAGTGGCTATCCTACTGGGAGAGAGGACAAGTAGGGAAGGAATCAAGCTTTCAGAAATCCATGTTCTGTCATTTACCAGCAAGATGGTGGATGTGTGACGGAGCATCAAAGGGATGCAGTTGGTTTTCTGGTGGTATCACATGAATTCATTTGTGCAAGCTTCATAAGACTCATCGAAACAGGGTATTAGTCTTTATAACAATCTCTAAGTAATTAAGTTGCTGAAATTTAGGGCAGAGCTATCTGTGGATACGGGGAAGGCTCAAGGATTATCATTTCTGACCTTTGCAATCCATGTGACTGGTAAGCTATAGATAACTGCGTGTCTGACTTTGAATGCTGATTTGTAATTAGGGAAATGCTTAATTTATTCAACAAATACCACATTCTTATTCATTGGTGATTGTGGACAAAAGTAATCTCCTTCACCACTTTCATTCCCTCCTGCTGTAGTTGAAGAGAGAGTTTCAGAAAGTTTGGTACCATTGCAGACCCATAAACTTTCTTTCTAGAGACAGTAACCCTCAAGTTTCGCTGTCTAAATTTTATAACAAATCTGAATTCATATCTGAAGGAATCTTTTTTTCTTTTTTTTTGGCTGGTTTTACAGACACTCATATGATAACATTGGCATGCCTTTCATTGAATCTTTGGTGGGAAAAAATAGTACATAAAGAACTAACATTTCCAAGAGGGAAGACAGGAAAATGACAAGCGTGACTTACTCAGCATTTTTGCTGTGACTTCTCAGCACTGTGGACTGCCTCCTCTGCTCTCCTGGGCATGATCTTGGTAAATGAAACACTTTACAGTCTCTGGTGTTGCCCAGAGCAGCAGCGTAGCAGTGCAGTACACTTTTTATATTTATCAATTGTGTGTATTTGCATGTGTGCAGCACATGTGTGAAAGTCAGAGGACAAGTTTCTGGAGCTGGTTCTCCTTCCACCTACAGGCTCTGAGGATTGAACTCAGGCTGTCGGGCTTGGTGGTAAGCACCTTCACCTACCACCATCTCACCAGTGTTCAGTCTATGAAGTTGATCTTAAGACTGAAACCTTTAGAAAAAATTGAGATACAAGTTGTATGTGTGATATATGTTCAAAAGAACTGAAATCACTAAAGCATTCTTCACAGAAGTTGAAGCATAGAAATCAGTTAGGTGCCTGTTAACAGATGGATTTTGAAATATGGCATGTGTATATATAATAAAGTACCATTTGACTTTAAAGGAAGGGGGAGTTCTGTAGTTTGGGATAACATGGGTAGCTCTAGAGGCGGTTAGACTAAACGGACTAAGCCAGAGAAGAACTGGGTGACATTACATGTGGAACTGGAGCAAGTGAGTCACAACAGTATTGAGGATGAGAATGGCCAAAGACTGTTGGAGGAGTGGGGAAGTGGGGAAAGAGGACAGATGCTGTCAAGGAAGAGAGAAGATTGGGCTGTGGTGACCATACAGTGCCAACAGTGTGAGTTTCTAAGCATCTTTTTAAAAAGCTCTTTAATGTTAACACAAAGGAATAGATGAGGTGACAGAAGTGTTAGCTGGTTTGATTTGATTAGTGCTTGTAATTAGAAAAGCCTAACATTAGGACTACTTAATCCTGTAGACAGATAGAGTGCTAAGCACTTTGCATATGTTTATCCCTTTATAAACAGATCATTTTTTTAAACTAGAAATTACTTTTATAACTACTTGATGACTTTAGCTGTATAACCAAATACGTTATATCACAGACAATTTTGAAACTGGTTGTTTTGACCTTACTGCCACTGAATTTAATTTCATCTATACATCACCTTTTTGGGTAAAGGACCAACTAAAGCATATTTTTAACAAGATAGCTAAACAGGCAGAGGACCATCTGCTCTTCCAGAGGCCCTGGGTTCAATTCCCAGCATCCATATGGTGTTTCAAGACCATCTGTAACTCCAGTTCTAGGATCCAGTGCCCTCTTCTGTTCTCTGAAGGCACATTGTACATTCAGGCAAAATGGCTACACCTAAAATAAAGTAAAAATTTATAAAAGAAAATATTAAGAACAATGGATATATGTCCTTACAAAACAATATAATTTTCATATAATTTTCGTGGATCGTAAAATACTGTTCCTTGAATAATTTGCATCTATTTAAAAACATAAAAAATATTCTTATTTCATATAAAAAAGTGATATGATTAGAGTTGACTTGTGGGTGGTAACTTACAGCTGAAATGCTGGCTGTAATTGTTCTCTGTTGGATAATAAACATGGAGAATTCTTGTAATAGTTTTAAAGAATAAACTGGTTTTATTTGCTATAGTTACAAATTAGAAACTAATATAGGTAAATGTTATTTTCACCAGAAATGTATAAAATCCTAAGATTATAGGACTTTCTCACATGTTTTGGATTGTGCATGTGTGTTCATATATACATACAAGGAAAGACATATAGCTTAAGCTGGTCTTTAACTCAGTCTTCCTGCCATAATTTCAAGTGCTGGGATTACAGGTGTGCACTACCAGATCCAGCACACATTTTTAGAAATCATAAATATTCATCTCATTATTTGTAAGAAATTGTCAGTTTGATCTATATTTTATTTTTTGGCTATGTATCTGTACTGGGTGTCCACGGAGACTGGAGGAGTGTCAGCTCCTTGGAGCTGAAGTTACAAGTAGTTATGAGCCACCCTAGGTGACCGTCATAACTCAACTCTGACCCCTCTCTAAGAGCAGGGAGACAGGCTCTCACTGTGCAGCCCCTGCTGGCCTCAGAGTTCTGCTCCTCTTGTCTCAGCCTGCAGTTACTGTGGGATTGCAGGTGTCCCACCATGCCTGGTTGTCAGATGAATTGCCAGTTGTCAGTTTCTTTTTGTTTATTGTATGCTGAGGTAATTTGATTCTTCAGCTGAGTGGGAGGGGCATTGAAAATTAAATGAAGAGCTTTCAGAAGATGATCCATCCTAAATTTACAAAATTGGCTTCTTAGAATATGTCTTGACATTCATAAATTTGACCTTGTAGAATGCATTTAGTTAAAGTTTGGCTTATGAGCAAGGAGAAACCACTTCCAGATGTGATCACTGATATATGACTGTGAATTAAAATATTTAATGAAAATGTTAGTGTTGACAAATCAACAGTAATAAAATCAGTCTGTCCTTATGTACTTGGAGTTCATCAGTGAGAGTTTACACTTTTGTATTTGGGATGGAAAAAACAGAACTAAAAGTAAAGCAGTTTGGGTTTGGTAATAGTAGAGGTGTAGAGTGATCCTGTGTAGGGACCATGTATACGTCGGTGCTACTCCAGCTTCCTTCTTGCCTAACTTAGCGTTGATCCTCAGTGATACACAGTGGGGGCTGAGCCAGGGAGGCTCGAATGCAGCAACCAGTAGATCTCTGCTAGCACAGTAGGAGGGTTTTCTAAGGAATTGAAAGAATGAGCACATTAGTCAGATGGTAGATACAGAGCTGGTTTGTACTCTTTCAGAATTGTTTATCGGTTGGCTAATGACTATAGTATGAAGTTGGTCTGTTTCTGGGGTCCGGGAAGGTAGTAGTCAGGCAAAGAGAGAGAGAGCTCTGTAATTTAGCCACAGCCTCTCTTCCAGCCAGCCAAGTGTTAGCAGATTGTATATTTAGTCTTTATTATTCGTTGATTTAGTCAGTTATTCTACCACTTTGGAATTTCCTTATCCATTTTGACTAGCCAATTTCTAGGCTTGGAGACTGAGGTCAGATTTTTTTTCTTTTTCTTTTAGGGAGTTTGTTCTTTTCATTCCGTGGTCCCTTCAGCTTCCCAGCACATACTCGGCAGTCACTCTTGGACTGCTTCAACAACATACCTCACCAGAATACACTCCAACCAGACTGGAGACTCCTTGAGCATAGATGCTGTACCTTATACTTGTTTATATCAGGCTTGGTATTTTTATTAGGTATTTGGTAAGCATTTGGTATGTCCTAGAACTTGAGAGAGAATCTTAAGCTTCATGAATTCTATATTTTGTGTATGGAATTTTTCAGAAAAGGCTATTGCTCCTGTCATAACTTTTTTTTGAAGTAATTTAAAATATATAGAGAAGTTAAAATGCTACAGATAATTTCCGAATACCCTATCTCAGATTGATATTTCATAGTATTTTGCTGTTTGTTATATATTGTGTCTCTGTATGACATTTTCTCTACTGAACCATTTTACAAAGCTGCAAAGTACAGTCAACTAAGTCAGAGGCTAACTCCCCAGAGTAAAGCTCCTGAGGGATACAGCCATAGTGTCGTGACCACGGTCAGAATTCCTCACTATAGAGGAATTTTATTCTATTTTCTAATACATTAATTTTTCTTTTGTTTTTTTTTTCATTTTTATTTTATGTGTATAGACAGTTTGCCTGCATACATGTCTGCACCACATGCATTCGCACTATCCATGGAGGCCAGAAAGAGACATCAGATCGCTTGGAACTGGAGTTCCAGGTGATTGTGAGCCACTGTGTAGTTTTAGCTGAGAATTGAACATGAGTCTTCTGGAAGAGCAGTGTTTTTAACAGCTGAACCCCCACCTTTATTATTTATACATACATACACACACACATGTATATATAGTTTATATCTCATCCCGCTTCCTGGCTGCCCCTCCACAAACCTCCCATCCCACATCCACCCTTTTCCCCCCTCCCCTTAATATATTTTTAATTAAAATTACATCATTTTCCTCTCTCCATCCCCTCAGTGAGTACCCTTTCTTCAACTCTTCCTACCCCTAACTCTCAAATTAATAGTCTCTTTTTATTATTGTTGGTACATACAATATAATACAAACTGGTCAGCCCTGAAACTATATATACAAACAACAAAAATGGATGCAGCAAGTTGTAATTTATATACGTGTACATGCATATACATATACAGTAATTTTTTCCCCTTACCCAGTCTAAGATTAAGCATTGCACTTAAAAATTAGTCTTTGGGGTTCTTCTCTTACTTATTCTGAAACAAAATCGTTCCTCACAGTACTCCCCGACCCTATGACACCAGCACTTAAATGTTACTAGCCATTTATTATGTAGGATGAATTTGAGATTCCTTGGTCTTTTGTCACAACTAGATTTAGGATGTGCAGTTTTTAGCAAGTGGATTGCAATGGCTACTTGTGAGTTTGGATAGTACTGTGATCAAAACAGACCTGTGATCAGTTTCTTACTCTACCACACAACTCGGGTTTAGCTCTCTGGAAGTTCTGCCCTGCCCTGCCCCCCTTCCTTGCCACACTCGGTTCTAGCCCCAAGAGTAACTAGTACTATAGATGTGTACTACCCAACCAGCCTTTATGTGTTCACATCTGTAATTAAATATCTTTTATTCCCAAGATTGAAACTAGTCATAAATTTACACATTTGTGAAGTGAAATAGGATCATGCATACATTAAATACTACATATTTTTTGGTTTTCAGTATAGTTTAAGAATAGTAGAAACATGCAACAACGTGATTTCTGGTTGCATTTTATAATAATACCCTTTTGGTTTTGTTTGTTTATTTGTTTTTCAGGACAGGGTTTCTCTGTGTAGCCCTGGTTTCTAAAACTCCCTTTGTAGACCAGGCTGTCCTCATACTCAGAGATCCCCTGCCTCTCCTTCCCACATGCTGGGATTAAAGGCGTGTGTTGCCACTACCTGGCAATGAAATCAATTCTTTTTTTTTTTTTTGGTTTTTCGAGACAGGGTTTCTCTGTATAGCTCTGGCTGTCCTGGAACTCACTTGGTAGACCAGGCTGGTCTCGAACTCAGAAATCCGCCTGCCTCTGCCTCCCGAGTGCTGGGATTAAAGGCCTGCGCCGAAATCAATTCTTTTAATTGGATGGATAATACCTTCTTTCTGGTGTTAACTTATGTAGTGATTTTCATACATGACCAATTTTTTTATAAATATATTCAGTGAAATCTCTGAATATATGCACCCTCTAAAATAATGTAATATCACATATGGCCAATTTTCACATAAGTAATTTTTATAAAAAGCAATTAATAGTATATTTTATTCAGTGCCCCAGTCAGGCAGGTTATTTTGTGTATTTCTGTTCGGTCTATCTATCTTACACCCTGATTGCTCCCCCCTCCTGAGTACCCTCCTCTGATACATCAAGTCTGTGTAGGGCTAGGTACAATCCTCTCCCATTGAGGCCAGACAAGGCAGCCCAGTTAGGGGAGCCTATTCCAGATAGGCAACAGCTTTAGGGATAGCCCCCACTCCATTTGTGCAGGGGGCTACAATCAGGGGTGGGTGGTGCTGCTGGTGCTGCTGGTGATGGTGGCGGCAGTAGTGGCAGTGGCTAGGTCCAGCCTGTGTACACTCTTTGAGTGGTGATTCAGTCCCCAGTATTTCTGCATCTTAATAACATTCTTCAGTATGTCTTAGGACAGCACGGACTGTCCCAAAAGTATAAAACTGTGTCTGAGGGCCTGGGGTTCCTGTTCCCGAGTTTGATCCCCAGAACCTGAGTCAGTAATCTCAGAACTGACAGGGTGGAGACAAGACAAGCCCCAGGGCTTATCAAAGTAGTTAGTGTAATACGGGCTCAGTCAGAGACCCTGTCTCAAAAAATAAAGTGGAAAGCAGTTGAGCAAGACACCCAGTTTCAATCCTTGACTTAAACATGCACATGTACACACATGGCTGCATACCACACACAAACATATGCTCACACACAAACATGCAACATACATTGACAGAAATGAAAAGTTTATTTGGATATTTTTAAAGCAGTTTCTTGAGGCTGCCATTGTACAAAGCTGGAAGTTAAGGCTTAATACTTACTGTGCTATACAACCTCATTGACCAAATCTGGTTGAAAAAACACAAGGATTTAAAGCATTCTTGTTGTTAAACCTCACATCATTTGTGGGGCAGGAGTTTGGGCAGGGTAGGCTTATTGGCTGACATTCAGCTAGAGAGTCCTGGTGATTGCTTTGTTATCTGACGCACTGGCCAGAATACCTGGCAGTTTAGGCTTTTGGAACTGCCCAGCCAGCAGACATACAATGTCCCCTGTGGCACTGCGTGGTTCAAGTTGGTTCAAGGTAGTTGGGCTTCTTCAGTGAAAATTTACTCCTGGAGAAAGTATTTCAGGAAACCAGAGTTGAAGTTTGAAAACAAGCTTGCTTATAAGGTATTCTGGATACTGTAGTATAACTAGTCTCCAAAGGTGATCATACCAAACAATGCCCCAAAATAATCTCAGCAGACCATCATTAATTGTCTAGCCTCCAGGACTATGAATAAATCGTGCAGATTTTAAGACTTTTTGAAGTGGCAGAGAAACAAAGTAGTTGAAGGAATAAAGGTCAACTTTGTTCCTCACTGAATCTGAAACTCTGTCATAGCGAATAAGAGAGTAGAAAAAGATTTATTCTCAGCTGATGAAAGTTGTTAGCATTTTCACTTTACTGGTATTGTGGCAGTTGGGTTACACCAAAGAGCGCTGGGGAGAGGGTCAGCATTTAACCAGTAAATTCTTGTTTCAGTGAGTTGTCAGAGATGTTGGTAGGGACTTTTACTTGACTTCTGCTATTTTTCCTTTCAAAGAGGAGGAAATAAGGACACATTCTAAGTATGAAGTGAAGGTAATGAAGTTGAAAAGCATTGTAAAGCTTTGAGACTGGGTGCAGAGACACACACCTGTAATTGCATCCTTTGGGAGACTGGAGCAGAAAGATCATCATGCATCTCTGTTTCCTTGCCAGTTTCAGCATATTAGAAACCTTTGGTGTCTATCTAGGTCTGTGTTATTTCCTGTGGCACTCACTCCTAGTTGAGTAGGAGAGCCACCACTCGTGAGTACCTGCTAGTGCTCACTCACGAGTGCCTGCCAGTGCTCACTCATGAGTACCTGCTAGTACTCACTTTCTCTGCTGCATAGTGTGCTTGCCAGCTAAAGTCATCTTGGAAGAGGGAACCTAAGGAGTTACCTTCAGCAGATTGGCCTGTAGGTAAGTCTCTGGGGGAATTTCTTAATGATTGATGTGAGAAGACTCAGCCCACTATGGTCCTCTTGGGTTGTATGAAAAGGTAGCACTCAGCAATAAAATGCAAGCCAGTATTCAGGGTTCCTCCATGTCCCCTGCTAGGAGATTCCTGCTGTGACTTCGTTCATAAGCAGACTGTAAGCTATAAAATGAAGTAATTCCCTTCCTCCCCATGTTAGTTTTGAATGTGATGTTTATCACAGCAGTAGAGAGCAAACCTAGGACACTTGACTAAGTGGTAGTTTCTAATTTTTCCTCTGGTCCAGACAGAATATCTAATTAGATAGGGTTATTCAGGGATGGCAAGATGGCTCAGAAAGTAAAGGCTCTTGGTGCCAAGCCCGTGACTGAGTTTGATCGTTTGGTGGAAGGAGAGAACTGACTCCTTTAACTTGTCTTCTGACCTCTTCTGTGTATGTCCTATGGTGCCTGCTTCGCTGTGCTTGACTGAAGCTATTGACATGGTACATACCTAAACAGGGTTTTCTACCATGGAAAAGATGCTCTGTAAGAACTGTTAAAATATGTTCTAGCTTATGTTTGGTCATGTTGTGTGTGCATATTTTACTTGTCCTGGTGAACAATTAACTTTAATTTTTAAAAATTGTGTGGTTGTGTGTCATGATGCATGTGTCCTGCATACAAATGCAGTGGCCCATGGAGGCCAAAAGAGGGAACTTAAGTTGCAAGTGGTTGTGTCCACCAGGTGGGTTTTGGGAATTGAACCTGGGTCCTACCCAAAAAAGCAGCATATACTCTTAACTACTGAGCTCTCTCTGCAGCCCGGATGAGCAGTCTATGTTGCTTTGGTCGCTGGGGATATATTTAGAATATACAAGATCTGTTATCACATATTATAACCAACCTCCTCACTAGAGAAAATGGTCAGGATTTAATAGGACTTTTGAATGTGTCTGCTACTGAGTAATTGCCTGACAGTTTCTACAGATAATATTTACCAGTCTGTAAGGGTTACATCTGAATTTATTAGAGTTGGCTTATCTGATTTAGAGAATGTGTGTTAAAATCCTTTGTCCATTTCTGTGAGTAGGATTGCTGGATTATAGAATGAAGATAACTTGAAATTGAGTAAATCTTGCTGGATTCTTCTCTGCAGTGGTTTTTAAATATGCACTTTCCTTCAGGAGACAGGGAAGTGCAGGTACAGTGAACCTGAGCAATGTTGGGTGTTGGTGGGCCTTTTATGTGTGCTTCATTATAATCTTGTTTTAATTTTATGTGCCTAATTAACAGTGAGCTGACCCATGCTCCCCTCCTGTAAACAGAAGTTGGCCAGCTTTTCTTTTCCTTGTTTTTTTTTTTTTTTTAATTGAGCCAATACCTTTTTGTAGTTTTATAGGCAATATTTATATATTTCCTGTATGTGTGATATCTTGTAGCCTAAGGTTTAACATGGTGAAAGGCAAATTAGCCACCTAATATAGGATATATAAATAGCATGCAGAAGTCTAAAATTTTGTTTTTTAAAGAATAATGCTATAATTAACAAATGAGCGATAGGGGCTGGTGAGATGGCTCAGTGAGTAAGAACACTGACTTCTTCCGAAGGTCCTGAGTTTAAATCCCAGCAACCACATGGTGGCTCACAACCACCTGTAATAAGATCTGACGCCCTCTTCTGGTGCGTCCGAAGAGTATAATAAGTAAATTTCTGGGCCGGAGCAAGCAGGGACCGAGTGAGCAGAGTTAACCAGAGCCAGAGCGAGTGAGGCCGACTGAAGCTAGCCGAGGTTCTAAAAAATCAATTTCCAACAGCCATATGAAGGCTCACAACCATCTGTAAGCTACAGTGTACTCACATACATAAAATAAATAAAAACATCTTTAAAAACAAGCTATAATTGTACAGTTATGTGTTAACTATGTGCTTGTGGTATGACAGTGCAGTGCATCTCCTGTGGCAGTAGTACCATTTGGAGACATATTTGTGGGTGGGTTGGAAACAGCTTGCCAATTTTGTTTGCTTTGTCTGATGGTTGTACCAAAAGTAAACTTTATATACTGAATCTTTTGTATATTTGTAAGTTCTGCTTCTTATATGTGTGTGTATATATATGTATATGTAAGTATATAATTCTTGACCTGTGATGGCTGACTATTGTATATTTAAAGCATACATATTAAAAACAAAACAAAAGCAATAGCTTTTAAAGCCATTGTGGACAAAAGTATGGACGTTCCTTAAAAGTTTTAAAATAGTATTACCATGTAATCCGACAGTTCCCCTAGGTACATATTTAAATGATATGAAATTCAGTATGTCAAAGATTGCTACACTTGTATGTTTGTTTTAGCAGCGTTCACAGAAGACTAGATATGGGATCAGTTTAAGTGTATCCCAACAGATGAGGGATTTAAAAAGAGCTGTAATACTTTACTTGTTTTTAGAATGAAACACACTGCTGTTTTCAGCAACCCAAGTGAAGGAAGGCAGACACATAAGGAAGGCAGTCTTAGCTGACCTTGTTTCATACAGCAACGAAATCACTGCACTCATACGAGAGGAATGGCTTGCACATCGGGCTGTGGTGGTAGGGACTGAGGGGATACAGGTTAAAGGTCACAGCTTCAATTAAAAAGAAACAATTCCAAGGAAGACTTACTGTACTTTATTTATATCATAGTTTGTACAACTAGTAATAAAGTGTTGTATATTTGCAAAATTACTGAGAACGTTTATGGTTTGGTTTTGTTTTTTCGAGACAGGGTTTCTCAGTGTAGCCCTGGCTGTCCTGGAACTCACTTTGTAGACCAGGCTGGCCTCAAACTCAGAAATCTGCCTGCCTCTGCCTCCCAAGTGCTGGGATTAAAGGCGTGCACTACCACCGCCCGGCTTCCCCAAATTTGTATGTGTGTGCAATCGAAGTTGATTTTCTTCTTTCACCTTAATGTGCATTCTGGGGACTGAAATCAGGTTGCCTGGTTTGTGTGGCAAACACCCTTATCTGCTGAGCCATTTCACCAGCCCTGAGAATATATTTAAGTGTTTTTAATCAAAGAAGGTTTGTGAAGTGGTACACATACCTTGATTTAGCCTTTTTAAGAATGTATATGCATATCAAAATGTTATATGCTAATACACAAACTTGTCAGTAAATTTAAAATAATATTTAAATGAGAGGATGAGGAAGTATGTGACCATTAATATTTAGTTCCTTTAAAAAATAAAAATTTTGATTCTTTTAGCAGATTGCCAAAAATTTTCCATGGAATTCAAGAAAAGGAATCTATTTAAAAGAAAGCAAGGTTCTCTTGAGCCTTGTGCTAAAGTGATTAAACAGTCTAGTCTTTTCCTGTCAGTTTTATGTTCATATAAGTATGCGCTACATGCATGGTATATGTATGGGCCCATGATCTTCTGTGTGCATAAGCAGAGGTTGATTTTAGCAACTTCTGTCATTTTCTGCCACTTTCTTAAAACATTTTATTGTTTTAACCTTTATTTTTCTTTGATGTATATGGATTTTTGCCTTCATGTGTATCTGTGCACCACGTGTGTGCTTTGCTCATGGAGACCAGAAAAGGGGGTCATATCCTCTGTAAGGTTGAAAACATCTTATCTAAACCCTAACAGTGCTTAGTGTATGATTAGTTCATTGTTTAAAATGATGGCCATATAAATAATATGTAGCTATGTTTTTTTTGTCTTTCCTATAAATTCCATTAATTTGTTTTATAATTTCTGATTACGAAGTGGAATTTAGATTAACACAATTAGTAAAATATGCAGTGTTTGTGTCTGATGCTTCTAAAACCAGGTTTTAATAAGTCTTTTGACAGTAGAACTATGACATCATTTAAGACTGTCTAGATATAGACTTAGCAGACTTTCATTATGGAATGGTGAGTATGTATGTACTATTTGTTATTTTTTAACATGTTTATTAGTCTTGATTTGCTTTTTGTGGAACACCTCAGACTTGCCTTAATCTTAATTCTCCTGCCTGCCTGCTGATGAAATGCTGGTATTATAGGCATGTTTTACCTGCTTGTCAGTGACCTGTTTCACATGGTTTTCTACAATTTTGGTCTGGAAGCTCTTAGTCTCATTTTAAAGATGGACCATCCAGGCCTGGGAAAATGGCTCAGCAGTTAAACATGCAAGTTGCTCTTCCAGAGGACCAAGGTTCAATTCTCAGCACCCACATGGTAGCTCACAGCTGTTTATAACTTCAGTTTGAGGAGATCTCACACCCTCTTCTTTTGCAGAGACTGCAGGCACATGATACACACATAGATGCAGGCAAAACACCATACACATGAAGTAAAAATAAATACTTCATTTACAAAAAGTATAAAGGTGGACAGCCTAGGCTGGGAGATTGTAAGACTCCTGCCCCTGTTTGTGTAGCAATGATAGTTGTCGATTTACCCCTCAAAGCGGTGACCTCCTCAACTGGGGGTGGTTCTCAACTAGATTTACAGTACTACTCCTATGGAGTTGGCCTTAAATCCAGTCAGAAAATGGTTGGTTATCTGCCCTTACCAGAGCCCCCCGCAGAACATTTGAGCCGATATTGTACCCACACTTACATCTTACACTCTGGTCTTTATTGTTGGTCATAGCCTTTGAAACTGGGTGAGAGAGACTTGATGACTTTTCCACTGGCAGCCAGCATAGTGCTATTGTCTAGTGTGAAAAACTGTTCAGCCATGTACCAACTTGGTTTTTCTGTGTCCTATGACCAAAGTATGTGGTGTCTTCAGCAATAAGTTCTTACCATCAAGTTCTGACAGCAACCACGAGCAGTGATGACAACTTGTGTTACTTTGTGGGTACCCAGGATACCAACGACCAGTAATTCCAAGGGAAGTACCTCATCTGGCAACCTACAGCTTCTGAGAGGAGCATTATATATCTCCTGTGTAGGATAGCAACAAGTAAACAAGTGCGGAAACTCTCTCTCTCTCTCCCTCCCTCCCTCCTTCCCTCCCTTCCCCCCCCCTCTCTCACATATCTTATGAACAGTTTTCATATATTATGAACATGACCTTTTCCCACATCTTTAAGTGCTAATTATTCTTCCCCTTCTCTTCTCAGTCCCACCCTCTCACCTCTTCCACAGGAGTTTCTTCCCCTTTCCCTTTCCCTTTCCCCATCATATCACTGAACAATTTTTTTTAAAGCTGAGAAATAAAGCACTTCAATTTTCATACAAACACATAAAATTAAACAGCTGGGTAGTAGTATACCTTTAATCTCAACTTTGGAAGGCAGAAACAGGTGGATCTCTGAGTTTGAAGCCAGCTTGGTATTCAGGTAACAGATCAACTAGGGCTACACAGTGAGGTTCTGTCATTAAAAAAAAAAACCAAAAAAAAGACATAGTAAAATAAGTCTAAAGTTAAAGTTCTGTGTGGTTCTTGTGTTTGTTTGTTTGTTTGTTCATTTGTTTTAAATCTAGCTGTTAATGCTAACAGCAGTGAAAATTCTTCATTTTTAGCATGTAGGCAGAGATTAAAGAAGGACAGGGCAGGCTGGGAGAAGGGCTGTCTTGAGAACTACTTATGAGAGCAAAGGGGAATATGCAGAGAAAGAAACCAAAGGAAAGGTGTGTTTAGGTCTTGAGGGAGTGGTGGAAGGTCCCTGTTCTATTTACTGCCTGCCATATGGTTCTAAAGGGGCTGTTTCCAGAACTCTTTCCAGCATCACGAAATCTTAGGAAGGCTTGTGTGGGGTCCCTTCTCTACTCCCCCCTTTATGTGAGTTCCAGGATGGAACCCGGCTTACCCAGCTGTCATGCAGGCCTGCTATGTTGTTTGTTTGTTTGCTCATTTGCTTTTAAAGTAAGCTCTACTCCTAGCGTGTCATCAAGGTCACCTCCACCCCTCACTTCATCCTGCCTTTGCTGTTGACACTGGAATATAGAAATCAAGCACTGTATAGTGACTTCTTTGTGTGATACTTTTTTCCAGGCATATTGAGAAAAAAATTTTAAAAAGTTGTTCTCTGTAGGGCTTTATGAACTAGTGAGAAATTTGAGACATTGCTTTATTAAAAACTAATTAACTGCATTTTAAAGTAGTGTGAATTAGATGGAATGGCCACATTTCCATAATTAAAACTTAGCCCAAAGCTCTTTGAATGATGCTCCTCAGCAGGTGACCTTTGCAGATACAGTGTAGGTACAGAGACAACTGTGGTCATCCCTCATGGTTTACCCATATGAATTCTTAAAGATAAACATCTTTAGACCCTTAAGTAAGATGGTGTTTTAATCTCTAGTTTAATTATGTTACTATAATGTAAGTGGTACATAAATAGCTATTATATTTCATTATATAGAGAATAACAACTGAAGAAGCATGTTTGTGTGTGTGTATATATGTGTGTATGTATATATATATACACACATATATATGCATATGTATGTATGAATGTGATCACTGGGTAGATAAAAGAATAAAAAGTAGAGGAGACTTTCCATGTTTCTAGCTAGTTGGCTGAATGAATGGTTATGTAACATGTACCAGGATGCAGAAGAAAGGAAAAGAAACGGGAAAGAGAGTAAGATAAGAGAGCAAGGCTGGCTGGGCCTGAGGAGTTTGAGGTCACTGCAATAGAAGTGCCCTTAGGTCTTCACCTTGAGATAAATACCTAAGACTTGTATTTGGAACAGTATTGGCATCTAGCTAATAACTGGAGTCTGAGAATTGATGGCTTTAAATGAGAATAAATTAGGCCTAAACTTATACCATAGAAAAGATAGGAAACCTAGCAGGTAATATAGATAGATGCAGGAAAGGAGAAATGACACCTCCGCAAGGACTAGGAGACAAAGGCAGAATGCACAGAATGTGCCTGAGGACAAGAAAAGGAGTGAGGAGGTTCTGAGCGCTGGTGATAGGTTGGTTCAGATGGAGAAAAGCCTATTCACAGGCTTAGAGAAGGAACAAATGGTGATTCGTGCTTACAGGAAAGGGCTTGCAGCAGAGGCCCAGAAAGAGGCTTTTATCTAAGACTACAGGAAAGATGATGGAAGTACAGATACAGGTGGGTGGGTTCCATATCTGTATATCAAAACCACTGCAGACTGAGCTGGTGTGGTGGCACAAATCTAACCCCGGAACTCTGGAGGCAGAGGCAGGTGGATTTCTATGAATTTGAGGCCAGCCTGGTCTACAAAGTAAGTTTCTGGACAGCCAGGACTACACAGAGAGAAGCCCTGCCTCAAAAAAGAAAAGAAGCAATTGCAAACTGAAAATACTGGAAATGTGTGTTTGTGTGTGTATGCGCGCACGAGTACTTGTGAGCATGGGTAGCGTTGAGACTCGGAAAATAATATCCTCAAGTATTTTGTCATAAAGAACATTCGAGGGCCTCACAACCAACATCTCTCTAACTTTCTCCTACCATCTTTTCTTGCTCCTCATATAAGAATATGAGTTCAAGAAATAAGATTTTCTCTTCTTCAAGGTGAGACATGGCATTCAAAACCCTCGTCATAGTTAAGCTCCAAATGTCAATTTGACAGACTTCAGGAAAGGGGATTGTCAGATTGGCTTGTGTATCTGTCACTTTCTTAATTGCTAACAGATGGTGGAGGGCCCAGCCTACTGTGGGTAGCAGCATCCCTAGGTAGATGGGTGTGGGCTGTATAGGAAAGTTAGCTGAGCAAGCCAGGGGAAGCGGAAGCAGTTCTTGCCTTGGTTTCCCTTCATAATGGACCATAACTTGTGAGCTGAGAAAAATAATATCCTTTCTCTCCCCCGCACCCTCACAAAAAAGGGAAAGCTAGGACTAATCCCCTTTCTCCAAAGCAGCCCATAATTCTTATTACCCGTAACTTTCTCCCTACCTTTCTGTGTAAGATCTGGCCATTGAGAAATTCCAACCAATCTTACTTCATAGTAGATAACAAGATTCTTATTCCAAAAGGGATCCCATCATACACCTGGAAGGAAGGAATGCCAAAGACAAAGGATTTGAGAATGGGCTTTGCTGCATTCAGCTCATACCCTTTTTATCTAATAGCGTGGTGATGGGGTATATTCTTCATTAAAACATAGTTTTCTTTTTCCTTGGGCCTTTGGCTCTTCAGTATGAAGGTCTTCTTTCACATTAAATTAAGTAGATGTGTTATTCTTCTGCTGATCTTTCCTTAGCTGACTCTGTCAGGAGTGTCAGCCATAGCTGTTGTGACAGGGAGAAAGACTGCTCCATTCTCTCACTTCATTGTAGTGTATTAGCACTACACTTTTCGTTTCTAATTTCTAATGAACAGATTGCTGGGGATGAAAGTGTTTTAGGTTCTGGTACAAAAGCAGCTTGTGAAAATAAGGGTTTGTCTGGGTTCCTGATGTGGAGTTATGGTCTGTCATGGTGGGAAAGGCATGATGACGGTATCTTGAAGTAGCTGCTGGTCACATTGCATGCACAACCAGGAAGCAGGGGGAAGTGTTGACACTGAAGTCTACTTGTTCCCTGGTATTTAATCCTGAATTCCAGCCCATGAAATGTAGCACCACCTACACTCAGGGAGGGTCTTCCTATGTCAGCGCATAGAAATGCCCCCACCCAGAGGGTTTTGTCTCCAGTAATGATGACCATGCAACTAACTGTCACAGTTCCTTTCAGCACCTTGTCCCCTTCTACTTCTACTTCCTTCTCTCCTCTTTCCTCCCTCTCTTCCTCCCTTTCCTCTGTTCCTTCTCTTCTTCTTCTCCTGCTCTCCTCCCACTATTTCCAGCTCTCCCTCCTTTCTCCTGGGTTTCCCTCATTCCTGTCCCCTCTTCCTCCACTACCCACCTCTCCTTTTCTTTTGACCTACAATCAGTATAAAGACACATTAGAGCTATGCCAGTGCTCTGCCACTGGACTGTATCTCCAGCCCCTTTCTTTGGCATCTTGAACAATTTTTAGATACAGCATTCAAATACTTGAAAGAGTTTGTATAGGTCTTTCAGGAGGGATGTCCAACAAAGTAGATAGTTCTCAAACATAGAAACTAAGAGTAGGAGCCTAGCTTTCTGGCCCAAACTCAGATTTATTTGAGAAGAAAGAATTACCTATCTAATATAATCTATAAGTAAATTATTAGTACTCTTATCTACTCAAATTGATGTGGAGAAAAAGGTTGGTTGTGCCATACTGCAGAAGAGAAAGAAGTGGTTTTGCTAGTTCTAGGTAGAAAGCACTTCTTAACTTCAAGAGATTGTCATCATGCAGTTTAAAGAACTATAGAGCCTTTAATCCCAGCACTTGGGAGGCAAAGGCAGGCGGATTTCTGAGTTCGAGGCCAGCCTGGTCTACAAAGTGAGTTCCAGGACAGCCAGAGCTACACAGAGAAACCCTGTCTCGAAAAAACACACACACACAAAAAAGAACTATAGAAGCTGGGCGTGGTGGCGCATACCTTTAATCCCAGCACTTGGGAGGCAGAGGCAGGCAGATTTCTGAGTTTGAGGCCAGCCTGGTCTACAAAGTGAGTTCCAGGACAGCCAGGGCTATACAGAGAAACCCTGTCTCAAAAAACAAATAAACAAAACAAAACAAACAAACAACCAACTATAGAACCAGGCTGAAATTGGGAGGTTAAAGTTAACATACAACTGCTTCTGGCTCCCGGGATCATTACCAAGAATCTGAAGGTTTCTTAGTTTGTGATGACTCAGACACTCCGAAGCTCACTTAAGTCTCCTTAGTCTCTATTGCTTGCTTACCTATTGTTTGATCTGTACCAGTTGTTAATCAGAACAATTGCTTTCTGAAGTCTTATTGTAGAACACCCTTTTAAAGGCTCCCACTTTCCCACAAGGTTATTGGAAATAAATGTGGGTGGTTTTCCACATTCCACTTCTATCAGCTTACTGATTTATTGATCCTGTGTAGTCTCCTCTTGTTCACAGCTCTGCATGTTCAGTTTGGGTTACAGTTCATTTATTAACTATTTTCTTGGTGTGTGAATGTGTTTATAGCAGTCATATTACTTGTGTTTATTTTGGGTTGGTATAGATTTTTGTAAATACAAAGTTTTAAAGTAACAAATTGAAGAAAATTCTCTGCCACCTTCAATACTTTTTGTGAATTTGTTCTTTAGTTGACTTCAGAAATGCTCACACAAAAAATACATTATAACTCTCTCTTCCTCACTTCTTCCCCTCACCACCCCTCCCCCACCCCCCTTTTCAGAGGTGCCTCTGTAATAAAAGCCTCTCACATGGAAAAAAATTATATTCATTGTCACCTGGCTTTATATGGTGTGAGACAGACTGAAAATATCTATGACTTTACATTACTTGTAAAAGTAATGTACAACCAGTTGTGAATTGTTTCATCTTATAGATTAATTGATGCTACTATAGCTTTTAACATTTTAAAATAATTTTGAAAATGTCTTATTAATTATGTTAGTGAAATGGTTATATCGTATATAGTCTAAATATTTAGGTTTTAAAATTAATGAAAAGTGATTATTCTTTGCTTCAAGTGGGTTTCATTTTAAACAAAATGAAAAAAGGAAGAAGGAAGTATGACCTGCCACTCTGCACGCACAGTGTTTATTTTTATTTCCTACAAAAAAAAAAAAAGCTCACTTTTGTGCTTCTAAAGTGGTATTTATACAAATGGTATTGTGTTGCAGTTTCAGAAGGAGAAAAACTTGGGTTTGGATTTGAAGCAGTGGTTGAGGAGCAGCTGAAGCACCGAAGCCTCAGGCCAGCCACATGGCTGTGGTGAATGCGGGTGTTGATCAGCTGTCTCTGCTGCCCGAGGCAGCCCAGGGTTCTCTGTTTCCTGTTTGCTTGCTCTCCTTCAGCTTCTTTGTGTCACTTTATAAATGAGTAGAAAACTTTTAGCTCAGAGAGCAAAGGGACAGAAGAGAGACTGTCTTAAGCATGTTTTATTTGTGCCAGCATAGATGTGCTTCGTGGTAGGCCATCTGGATGGAGAGGATTTCCTCAGAATGTCAAGTATGTCGTGAGATTTTGAGCTGGGGTTTTCTTGCAGTGTCCGGAAAGGCAGCAGGAAACAGGCAGAAGTGCTAAGAGCGGAAGACAGCTTGCCAGTGGCTTCAGTGTGTGGTTCCTGTATGTAGAGGAGTCCTGTCTGTCAGACTTGAACAAAAGAGGCTGGAGGTGGGGACTAATCAAGATACTGTTCTTCCCTGCACTCTTAAGTGTACCCGAAAATAATGGCATACTTGTCTAAGTACTCTGGGTACTTAGCTGCTCACTTTATAACAAATGTGTGCAGAGGACAGAGTGGGTTTTGTGCTACAGATTTTCTTCTCCTAAGAAGCATATTCTTCTTAGATAGTAATTAGATATTAATCTTTTCTCAAGGATAATATATTACTTAACTTATTTTATGTGTATGAGTACACTGTGGCTGTCTTCAGACACACCAGAAGAGGACATCAGATCTCATTACAGATGGTTGTGAGCCACCATGGGGTTTCTGGGAATTGAACTCAGAACCTCTGGAAGAGCAGTCAGTGAGATATATATATATATATATATATATATATATATATATATATATATATATATATATATATATATATACACACACACACACATACATACATACATATGCTGTCCTTACAGTTACAGTTTTCCTAGAATTAATCTTAGCTATTGTAGAATGCAAATTGGCATTGACTCTTTGATATAGACTTACATCATTTCTGACTCTATGCAGACGTATTTAATTATTTAACCAAGTCCGGTTAATAGTCAAACAATAAAGGTAAGTTGCTAAGGGATAAAGTGGCTCTGCAAGTAGGAAAAAAAAAAACAAATTTCTGCATCTCTTTCTCTTTTTTTCCCCTGTTGTTCCACTAACTGGCAAATTAGTTATAGATTTTGTTGTGTCTTTAAAAGGTAGTATTTGAAGGTCTTGGAGTACTTTGTAATGATTCCATACCTCTCATTATTGGTAATATGCGTTGAATATCATACTTACACGTTTACAAAAGGATTTCACTTAATTGAACAAAAAAGTCTGTAAGATAACCAAACTTGAACTGAAAATTTAGGTATGTTACTAAAGAGATTTCCTTTTCTCTTTGGGGTCCCTCTAAGCCTCATGCCAGCAGAGGAAGGATCCTCTGAGCAAGAAGACCTTGTTCAGTGCTTCTCAGTAGCTGGTGCTACTTCAGACTTCCAGTCTTGACACTAGACAGTTCACCTTGGACATATTTAACTGCAGTACAGTACAGTTTGGGAGAAAAGTTTCCTGGTAACAACGATCTCAACCCCATGTTCACAATAAAACTTACAGTGTAAAACTCTTTTGTAAAGCACATTTGACCTCTAGAGTGAAGATGGGTTCTGTAAGGGCCTGGGATCTGGTGTGGTCTCTGACTGAGACAGCTTAGAGGGCAGCAGGCTATCAAGTGGCAGTCCCTACTAAGGGTGGGTGTATTGTCTAAGAAACAAAGCTTAAGATAAAGCTCTAGGGAGGGAGAGTCTGGGATAAGCATACTAATCTGGGGTCCCTGGGCTCTCCATTCCCAGCCTTCTGGGTGGAAGGCAGGCCTATATATCCTTCTGTTGA
This sequence comes from Mus pahari, assembly GCF_900095145.1. Lineage (NCBI taxonomy): Eukaryota > Metazoa > Chordata > Mammalia > Rodentia > Muridae > Mus > Mus pahari. The sequence continues at coordinate 49,064,487 of NC_034607.1, forward strand.
AGAGGTCAGCCCTAACATCCCTGGTTTCTCTAGTCCTTATCTGTGAGCAGGAGAACCTCAAAAGTACTCTCCACAAAAATTTTTTGTGTGTGTGGCAGGGTGGTGCTTGCACACTCCTTTAATCCCAGCATTTGGGCGACAGAGGCAGGTGGATCTTTATGAGTTTGAGGCCAGCCTGATCTACAGAGTTCCAGGATAGTCAAGGCTACATAGAGAGAAACCATCTCCTAAAACCACAAACAAATTACTTTGCTTACAATTTTTTTAATAGAAAATTCATCTGAAAATTCTCTGAAATCCTATTTCCCAGAGACTTGTTCCAGCATTTCTGTGTGTTTACCAATTGAAACAGCTCTGCACAGACACTACAGCATTGCTGCAGTATCCCTCTACAGTATGTTCATTCTGTATCCAGCATATGTTTGTGATTAGAAATATGCACTGTCCTTTTTATGATCTGTGTGACATGCCACAATATAATGACTTATTTGATTAGCTCCTGCTGACTGTCATTTGGGCTCATACAGTTGTTAAATTGTATGTGTTGTAATGGTTTCTCCGAGTTCTTACTCTGGACATTTCTAGTGTTCCTGTGTAATCTGCCATTACTCTTCTGTCTGGCATTTTAGCCAGGAGTGATGGCGCACACCTTTGATCTCAGCTCTTAAGGAGATAGAGATAGAGACTGGTAGATCTCTGAATTTGAAGTCAGCCTGGCAATTTATATTGTATGTCTTCTTGTAGATGGGCTTTTTAAAAAAATAGATATATAGTAGATCTTAAGGTCATATTATTAACAACTATGATTTTTTAAAAATAATTGTCCCAATTTTCTTATTTGTATGCTATAAAATCTCAGGGCTCTTTGGGAATACAACTTCATTTCTTTCTTTTTGGAATTTAATTTGCAAAAGTAATTCCATTATCACATAAAAAAAAAGTGAATATAATCTGTTCATCTCACCCTGTCTTCTATAGAAGAGAAAAATCACTCCTACCCTCCACAGATATGCATAAAATAGTATTTTGTATTGTTGCAATTTTCCTTGCCAAGATCTATGTACTCAAGCCTCATCCCATTTTTTTTTCCCCATTGGTCATTTGTAATATTTCCTTTTCTGTGTTCAGGCCTTTTGCCAGTTTTTCTGTAGGGTCTTTAAAATCTGATTTATAGGAATTGTTTATCTGGGATGCTGTTCCTTTAGTGGTGTTGTGAGCTACAGCTGCCTGTCTCCTGTTGCAGCCTGCCCTGTCTGTCGGCATGTTGTTGGTATGCACTCTGGATTCTAGTGTGGTTAAGTGCCAGTCTACACTGCTGTGAGTACTTGTCCTTTTCTGTATCTTGTTTATGTGCTTCTTCCTACTTAGAATATATGAACATATTTTATGTAACTGACATTTTATAACTTTGCCTTTGTATTTTAGTCTGCTTCACATATATATTTTTGCATATGATTGCAGGGTTTCAGTACACCCAATTTAAATGAATTTGTAAATTTTAACAGTTTGGTAAGTCTAGCCACTATGTAGATCCACCTCTGCCCCCGACTCTTTATCAGTGGAGACATGGGGGCACAAATACTGGGCCTGATGTTATGTTACCTTCTTTCCTTTGTGTTGAGATTAAGTGATGTCCTCTGATGAGGTTACTCTCTTTTCTTTACAGTTGTCATTCTCTTTCTTCAGCTCCAGTGATACTAAAGAATTATTTTCATTTCTAAAATTTCCATTTAAAAATGTCTGCTTTTTGCTGAGACTCCCATTGTTCACTTATTTAAAAAAAATGTTTTTCCCCTTTGTGGAAGAGAGCAGTTTCCTCGTCCCTGCTCTAGAGACATCACACATTCCCAAAGAATGGCTGCAGGTGTTCAGAGCAAGCAGAGAGAGGAGAGGAAGAAGGTTGGACAGCTTAGTTTATCTGTCACTTACACATGCATACAAGCATGTATGTGTGGGCCAGCATGGGCACTGGGCATTGACCTGTACCTATTCACTTTGGAAAGCCTAGCTTGGAAGATTCGAGTGCAGGCTTACAAACGCCCTCTGTTGTCATGGCACTCTTGGGCTCTGAAGACACCTTCTCTGCTTTCTTGCTAGGAAGCTCAGTCCTTTCCTTTTGTTGCCTCCCACACCCAGGCGAGGCAATGGTGGAAGGAAAAGAACATGCAGGCAAGCCCTTCCTACCCCAGCGCTGCTGCCTGCCACTGTGCATCACAGCTCCAGAACTGCCTGGGTGGTCTTATGAGCCCCGGCCTGCAGCACCGAGAGAGAGAGAGAGAGAGAGAGAGAGAGAGAGAGAGAGAGAGGGAGAG
>NC_034607.1:49067029-49072474 GCF_900095145.1 Mus pahari
GAGAGAGAGAGAGAGAGAGAGAGAGAGAGAGAGAGAGAGAGAGAGAGAGAGAGGTTTGTTTTGCAGTGGAGAGGTTGTGGGAACTTGTTGCTTCATGGGTAATTCTTCAGAGTTTGATTTCCCTTTCCAGCTCATCTACTACACATGAGAGAGTTGAAGTAATTGTTTCATCATTAAAAATAAAGATTCGGGGCTGGAGAGATGGCTCAGCGGTCAAGAGCATTTAATGCTCTTTCAAAGGTCCTGAGTTCAATTCCTAGCACCTACATGGCAACTCACAACTGTCTGATGTGGCCCTTTGGTTTGCAGATGCATGTGCAGACAAAAATACCCACTTACATAAAATACATATGTACATACATACATACATACATCTTTAGCCAAGCAGTAGTGGTTTGTGCCTTTGGTCCCAGAACTCTGGAGGCAGAGTCAGGGGATCTCTGTGAGTTCCAGGCCAACCTGTTCTACAAAGCTAGTTCCAGATCAGCCACAGCTACGGAGAAACCCTGTCTAGAAAGATAAAAAACATAAACAGTTAAATTAAAATAAAAAATAAACAACAGGGAGCTGTTGAGATGGCTCAGTGGTTAAGAGCACTGGCTGCTTTTCTGGAGGACCTGGGTTCAGTTCCCAGCACTTACATGGTCGCTCACATCATTTGTTTGTCCTCTGTCCTTCAAGAGCACCAGGCACACATGTGGTGGGTACACAGACATGCATGCAGACAAAACACCCATACACATAAAGTAAAAATTTTAAAAGGAGATGAGACAGCTCCATTTGGTCAGGGTATCTGATTCTCGTGTCATTATACAGTGACGAAATGTGTGGTGCTCACAATTAATTCTGATATACTGCACTCTGCCATGCCCCTCCCCCAGGGCTGCATCTAAGGAGATGCACCACAGTGGATAGGTTACTTCTTGCAGCTTCAGTGCACCTACTGTAAAGTGGGAATGCTGCAATCTGTTTTATTGAGTTTCTGATTGACTTAAGTTTCTCAGTGCCTAGAACTAAGTAACCACCAGTAAATGTTGACTTCTTCCTCTGTCCTTTCCTAGTTTGAAAAGTTTGTCCTCCTTTACACTGTGTGTGTGTACTTGTGAATACATTTGCAGTTTGCATATACATGCCAGTGAGTCTGTAAGCATGTTCACAGTTGTTAAAAGATGCTCTCATTCCAGAGACTATTTTCTTTTTATTTAAACAATACAAAGACTTGTTTTTCTAATATCCCATATATAGATTATTAGATTGGAAGTTATTGATACAGGTAAGCATGGTTACCTCTAGCTGTAACATAGTAGCAGAAACAGTGAAAAGGAACATCTAGGCTAGGCATGGAGGTACACACCTTAATCCCAAGGACTGGGAGGGAGGCAGAGACAGCAGAATTTCTCTGAGTTTGAGGCCAGTCTGTTCTACATAATGAAACTGCATCACTCCCAAAGGAAATATTAGAATTGAATTGGGTAGGGGTATGTATTATGTTCATATATTTATATAGATACCTTCAGAGGCACCTTTTTTTTTTTGTCTGAAAATATTTTAATAACATTCTTTTTTTTTGTTTCCCAGATTGTTTTTGTTTAACTTATTTTATTAGATATTTTCTTCATTTACATTTCAAATGCTATCCCAAATGTCCCCTATACTCTCCCCCCGCCCTGCTCCCCCGCCCACCCACTCCCACTTCTTGGCCCTGGCGTTCCCCTGTATGGGGCATATAAAGTTTGCAAGACCAAGGGGCCTCTCTTCCCAATGATGGACGACTAGGCCATCTTCTGCTACATATGCAGCTAGAGACATGAGCTCTGGGGGTACTGATTAGTTCATATTGTTGTTCCACCTATAGGGTTGCAGACCCCTTCAGTTCCTTGGGTAATTTCTCTAGCTCTTCCATTGGAGTCTCTGTGTATCCTATAGATGACTGTGGGCATCCACTTCTGTGTTTGCCAGGCATTGGCATAGCCTCACAGAGAAAGCTGTATCAGTGTCCTTTCAGCAAGATCTTGCTGACATATGCAATAGTGTCTGCGTTTGGTGGCTGATTATGGGATGGACCCCTGGGTGGGGTAGTCTCTGGTTGTCCATCCTTTCGTCTTAGCTCCAAACTTTGTCTCTGCCATTTCTTTCATGGGTATTTTATTCCCTATTTTAGGGAGGAATGAAGTATCCACGTGTTGGTCTTCCTTATTCTTGATTTTCTTGTGTTTTGGAGATTGTATCTTGGATATTCTAGGGTTCTGGGCTAATATCCACTTATCAGAGAGTGCATATCAAGTGACTTCTTTTGTGATTGGGTTACCTCACTCAGGATGATATCCTCCAGATCCATCCATTTACCTAAGAATTTCATAAATTCATTGTTTTTTAATAGCTGAGTAGTACTCCATTGTGTAAATGTACCACATTTTCTGTATCCATTCCTCTGTTGAAGGACATCTGGATTCTTTCCAGATTCTGGCTATTATAAATAGCGCAGCTATGAACATAGTGGAGCATGTGTCCTTATTACCAGTTGGAACATCTTCTGGGTATATACCTAGAAGAGGTATTGCTGGATCTTCCGGTAGTACTATGTCCAGTTTTCTGAGGAACCACCAGACTGATTACCAGAGTGGTTGTACAAGCTTGCAATCCCACCAGCAATGGAGGAGTGTTCCTCTTTCTCCACATCCTCGCCAGCATCTGCTGTCCCTTGAATTTTTGATCTTAGCCATTCTGACTGGTGTGAGGTGAAATCTCAGGGTTGTTTTGATTTGCATTTCCCTGATGATTAAGGATGTTGAACATTTTTTCAAGTGCTTCTCAGCCCTTCTGTACTCCTCAGTTGAGAATTCTTTGTTTAGTTCTGTACCCCATTTTTTAATGGGGTTATTTGAATTTTTGGAGTTCAGCTTCTGGAGCTCTTTGTATATATTGGATATTAGTCCCCTATTAGATTTAGGATTGGTAAAAATTCTTTCCCAATCTGTTGGTGGCCTCTTTGTCTTATTGACAGTATCTTTTGCCTTACAAAAGCTTTGCAATTTTATGAGGTTCCATTTGTTGATTCTAGATCTTATAGCACAGGCCATTACTGTTCTGTTAAGGAATTTTCCCCGAGTCCATTTCTTCAAGACTTTCTCCACTTTCTCCTCTATAAATTTCAGTGTCTCTGGTTTTATGTGCACTTCTTTGATCTACTTAAACTTGAGCTTTGTACAAGGAGATAAGAATGGATCAATTTGTATTCTTCTGCATGCTAACAACCAGTTGTGCCAGCAACATTTGTTGAAAATGCTGTCTTTTTTCCACTGGATGGTTTTAGCTTCTTTGTCAAAGATCAGGTAACCATAGGTGTGTGGATTCATTTCTGGGTCTTCAATTCTGTTCCATTGATCTACCTGTCTGTCACTGTACCAGTACCATGCAGTTTTTTTTTTTTTTGTTTTGTTTTGTTTTATTTTCTTTATTTACATTTCAAATGCTATCCCGAAAGTTTCCCATACCCCTCCCCCCACCTCTGTTCCCCTACCCACCCACTCCCACTACTTGGCCCAGGCCTTGCCTTGTGCTAGGTCATATAGAGTTTGGAAGACCAAGGAGCAGAGGCACCTTTTTATCGCAGCTTTCAGTGTAGTAGTTAGGTTTTTAAATTAGTAAATGTAGTTCTTCTTATGTTCACTATACATTCTGGTCACTTTTCCTGTCAGTTATTCTAAATGGAGGGTCTCATCATAAATTATATTCATGACCCCACCAATAGGAAAACAAGAAATTACAGTGTTCCATTTTCAAAAGATTTATATAAAGTATTAAAATTCTGAAGATACTAAACAATATAGCCATGTTTCACTTTAATACAATACTGGGTTGAGGATTGAGGATATTTAGAATACAGTGTACTTCTGCAAAGATGACATGTTTCTTCAAGTTCAGGGAGCAAGCCTGTGATCGATTGTAATAGCAAAATGAACAGAGTAGAGTACCCACTGATCCAGTGGGTATACCAGGTGTCCACTGGTTATGTAGACTGGTTACTCACCTGTACTGGGAAGCATACTGCTGACAGGTAAAGCATTTGCAGATCTCCCTATCTACCTTCCTTTTATTTTTTTCTGCTAGTTTAAGAATTCCTGAGAATTGAATTTCCATTCTACTTTATAACCCTCAAGCCTAGAAACCATTTTGAAAGAACACACAAAGCAAAGGACTACTAAGGTATAAGGAAAGGAAACTAAGGGAGTGTAAAAGAACTCAAAATATGTTTGTCAAACAGATCTATTCCAAGGAAGCTTTCAAACCACAGAGAGAGCGAGTGGTGGACATGAAGTCAGTCATAGAGGAAGGAAGGGGCTGGTCGTATTCCTGCATAACCATGAACAAGCACCAAACTTCTCAGTCTTGGTTACTTATCTACAAAGTGCTTGGGATTGCTGGCTCTAAGATAGTCTCTTTTCCAACATTAGTAGTAGTCTAAGATTGCAAGGTTAGCTTTATTGAATTTTATTGTAAATGTCTCTTTATAATTTTGAGTCACTGTGCCAAAGGGGAGCTAATTTTAAGTTGAACATCAGGCAATACTTACACAAAGTCATAATGAAGAGCAAATGTTTCTATCTCTGCCTTTTCTAATCGTGTGTGTGTGTGTGTGTGTGTGTGTGTGTGTGTGTGTGTGTATGCGCGTGCATGCGCGTGCTTGCTTGCTTGCTCACGCACACAAACATGCACACACTATGTACTATGTGTTTTTGTGGGGCTCAAAGGACAACTTGTTGTAGGAATCTGTTCTCTCCTTTTTTTTTTTTTTTAACCTCAAGAGGAGCATGGTGTAGCTTTGTTTCAGTCCTCAATTGTGCCTGTTAGCTGGAGTGGCCCTTTCATTATTCATCCAGACTAGAGACCTGGAGTGAGACACAGGGCTCATTAGTAGCTAGCTGATAAAGACCAACAGTTTTAAACTCTTCAAACTTGGTAAAAGGATCTATTTATTTGTTGTTCATGTGATTATTATTAGAATGGCCTGTGAAAGGGCTGGCGAGATAGCTCAGTGGGTAAGAGCACTGACTGCTCTTCCAAACATCCTGAGTTCAAATCCCAGCAACCACAAGGTGGCTCACAACCACCTATAATGAGATCTGACGTCTCTTCTGGTGCATCTGAAGTCAGCTACAGTGTGCTTATGTATAATAGTAAATAAATCTTTGGGCCGGAGTGACCAGGGAATGAGTGAGCAGAGTTGACTGGAGCAAGAAGAGGTCCTAAAAATTCAATTCCCAACATCCACATGAAGGCTCACAACCATCTGTACAGTTAGAGTGTACTCACGTACATAAAATAATAAATAAACCTTTAAAATGACGTGTGAAATAAAATAAAGGTCATTTAATTTGAGAGTTGGGCATAAGTTTTTTTGTTTTTTTTTTTTAAGATTTATTTATTTATTTTATGAATATGAGT
>NC_034607.1:49072690-49078440 GCF_900095145.1 Mus pahari
AGTGCTGGGATCAAAGGCGCGCGCCATCACGCCTAGCTTGAGCATATGTTTTAAGTCTCAGATATCAAGAGTAGCTTGGTGACCTTGGACAAGCTATTTGATATCTTGAGGTCTTTCTTCCAATATAAAATGTGGGCAGCATGGGAAAGCAATGAAGTAGTAAATATGAAAAATATAGTACTAGCTCAGGATATTGTTAGTTGCTAACTTTGTGCTTATTGTACCTTTGAAAAACTGCCCTTATGCTTGTTATAGGACTTACCAGGTTTGGTTAGATCTTGACAGGCAGAATTACATTTCATTTGACTATCTAACACTCACAAAAGTAAAAACCTTAGCCATTAAAAAGGAAAAAAAGAAAAGAAAAAAAGGAATGGATGATAGAAGAAGCAACTTCCAATATAAAAGTACCAATACCTACTTGGCATGAAGCCCCAGACAGTGTTGCTGTGTTGGAATGATAGTCTGAGAAACTTCTCACTGGGCTCCACTGCCTTCCCAGAGACATCAGAAAGATTTGTGAGGATGACTTAAAATTAGAGTTTATCCCTCATAATTTGAGAGCAGTTTAGAAGGTGATAGCTGTATAGTTTGCTGAGTTAATTAGAATACTTGACTTAAAAGCTTGCAAAAACTGGACTTATTAAGCTACATAATTAATTTACAGAAATGTAACTTGTTCCTAGTATTGGTGGTCCAGGCCTTGAGATTCAAAACTCAGACTCAGAGTAATGAGGAGTCGTTTTATTACTGACAGTCTTAAGAAAAGCCTTAGAATGTAGATGAACCAAGAGAGAAAACATTCTGCATACTGCTCTGTCTCTGGAAGACCTGGAAGGCGCTTATCTGGCCTAGTGTCTGATGGCCATGTCTACAGTGTTCATATGGAAATGCTGTTGGTTGTTTTTATACGGACTAAAGCAGCCCTCGCATACAGCTCAGCCTGTTAATACAGAAGAGTGAGGCAGGCACCAGAACTCACAGGACCTGCAGTCAGAGTCCCAGGAAAGAAGAACTGCTGCTTTTGGTTTCCCTGTAAGGAGGAGAACAGGGACTTGAGGCAGGAGAGATGATGACTGTCCTCACACAGCTGCAGATGGCACGTGCAGGCCAGAAGTTAGCTGGGTGACAGAGGAAAAGGCAGTATAAAGATGCTTGGGGCTGTAGAGATCGCTCTGTAGCATAAGGATGAGGACCTGAGTGTGGATCCCAAGCAGCCACATGAAAGCCAGGCACAGCGAGCGGTGCACTTGTATAAGCCCAGTTGCTGGAGGGGGAAGCTGAGGGATGCCAAGCCAGCCAATCTCTAGTTTCAGTTGAGAAACAAAACATAAAATTAAGGTGCAGAGTGATAGTGGAAGATATTTGATGTCAACCTCTGGCCTGTACATATGCAGGCATACATGAGCCTTCCTGCACCCACACAGATGTTCGCACCACATACACAGAAGAAAAAAAAATGCATGTCTTTGTGTGTGTTTGTGTGTGCACGTGCATGTGTGTAAATTAGACACATATATAAATAAAATTTTATGGTGCCAATGCCTGTAAAAATACTTCTGTGACTTACCATAAGGAAACTTAGAGTTGGTTTTACACACACACACACACACACACACACACACACACACACACACACGACAATAGCTGGAGCGGGGTAAGAGGATTATGGGAGTACAGACGTGGTCAAAATACATTCTGTACCTGCATGAAAAGCTCATAATGAAACCCATTATGAATAATTAATATGTTAGTAAAAATGTTTAAAAATACATGAAGATTATAAGATGAGAGAATGATTATTCTCATCGGTTCTTTGTTAAATCACCTCAGATTTTGACATCCCTGCTTTTTCATGTAACAGATGTGCCAAGGCCCTCAGTCTCACTGTCTGGACCTCCTATGCTTTATGTCCTTGCCTCCTTTAAAGATAAGGAATTAGGTGCCAAGAACTACAGTGACTTGTGTAAGATAATGGAGCTAATTAATGGAGAACTCAAGTTAAAGACAGAAACACAGCTTTTTTCAATGTTGTTGCTTCAAGGTTGTCACTGAAATCCCACTAACAGCAGAGGGAGAGTATCTGCCCCTTGGGAGTTCAGTTGGTACATATGGTCTCTGTGAATATTGCCTGCTCTATGGGTTCGGCTTGAAAATGCTGAAAGGGTTGTATAAGTATGTTAACTCAGACTTGGAATTAGCTGCTGAAGGAAGTGCATTCGGATTGATTCAGCTGGAGGAGAAAGGCACTCGGCCCTAGTGTGTATGACTTCCTTAGTTTAAATTGTACTTTTGATCCAAATAGTAGGGCAGATGTGTCGGAGTCAGTGTTGCTCCCAGCATTTTCTTATATTGAATTAGCCAGTAGCATTTGGTCTTTGTATATAGCTATACATTTTTATTCTAATTGACCCAGCAAATGGTGAACTCTAAACTTAAATAGATTTGAAAGCATTTAATAATGTTGTTATAGTTAAAGCTTGCTTAAAATAGTCTTTGTTGTTGTATACCTAATATGTTAGATAGGAGCTTTATAGAAACGCCATCTTTTGTTTTTCTTTATTGGTGTTGATTTTTTTTTATTACTGTTGTCAGTAGTGCTTTGTTTATTTTATTTTACATTTATCTATTTGTGGCAGCAGTGTACATGTAGAAGTAGCGTTTGTATGGAGCTCAGAGGAAAGTTGTAGCACTTGGTGTTTTCCTCCTACTGAGTGTGTGGGTCCCAGTGCTAGGTCTCAGGTCAGCAGCATCTCTACCTGCTGTGCCATCCTGTTGCCCACCACTTTGGTTTGCTAGTCTTTTACAGTACAGCCCAGACTTGCTTGGAACTTGAGCCAATCCTACCAAAGAGATGGCAGGTGTGTGCCACCACACCCAGCCATTACTCTTTTAAAAAGAGATTAGACTGTGGGGAAAAGGAAGAACAGCAAAAAGTCCTTTATGTTCATGACAGTTAGTTTTGTATTGGTGGCGTGAGTCTGATGGGCTGCCATCTTGTTTTCCTAGCGATGCAAGATCATGATTCATAAAGGGAGAGCTTGGATACCATGCTCTGGAAAACTGATGTCTACAAAGTGATGTGTGTGGGGACACTTCTTAAGAAACTAAAGTGCTATCACCATACAGGGAAACCTCTTTCTAGAAGTTGCTCTTATAAACAAGCCATAATGTTTGTTTTTTTTGCTTGTTTGTTTTATAAAAATGATCTGGTGTAATTTTCTCACCAGAAGGAAATTCTTTCTTGAACAGTCTGGTTTTAAAATAGTCAATATTTTCTCTTTTTAGATGATAGTATTTCTGCTGCAAGTACCTCTGACGTTCAAGATCGCCTCTCAGCTCTTGAGTCACGAGTTCAACAACAAGAAGATGAAATCACTGTGCTAAAGGCAGCATTGGCTAATGTTTTGAGGCGTCTTGCAATCTCTGAAGATCATGTAGCCTCAGTGAAAAAGTCCATGCCAAGAAAAGGTAATTCGTGCATTGTAAAGAAGAGTCTTGTGTTTTGAAAAGTTGGGCACACAAACATATTTGCTTATTTGAGTTCCTTGCGACTGTAGTAGTTTTGTTTAGCCCCTGTGTAACAGCACTGAATCACTTACAGGCTTAGGCTTCTCCACCATAGGCTTCTGTACTGGCTGGTTTTGTGTCAATTTGGCACAGGCTGGAGTTATCACAGAGAAAGGAGCTTCAATTGAGGAAATGCCTCCATAAGATCCAGCTGTAAGGCATTTTCTCAATTATTGATCAAGGGGTAAAGGCCCCTTGTGGGTGGGACCATCTCTGGGCTGGCAGTCTTGGGTTCTGTAAGAGAGCAGGCTGAGCAAGCCAGGGAGGCAAGCCAGTAAAGAACATCCATCCATGGCCCCTGCATCAGCTCCTGATCTGCATGAGTTCCAGTCCTGACTTCCTTTAGTGATGAACAGCAATGTGGAAATGTAAGCTGAATAAACCCTTTCTTCCCCAATTTCTTTCTTGGGCATGATGTTTGTGCAGGAATAGAAACCCTGACTAAGACAACTTCTAACTATATAATAAAGTTGTTTTTTCAAGACAGGATTTCTTTGTGTAACAGTTCTGGCTGTCCTGGAATTCTCTACACCAGGCTGGCCTTGAACTCACAGAGACCTCTCTCCTTTCCGTATTTTTTGTTTTTGTTTTGTTTTGTTCCTTAAAATTTTTTATTATTTAAGTGCATTTTATATATCAGACATATTAATAATACTGAGTATTTTGAGAATCAAATAATACATAAAAAATTGTTCAACTTTTATATTCATATTCTTTCATACTATAAAAATATCAATGAATATTTGATACTTTTCATAACTGAGGATCCTATCTCTAATGTTGAATACTAAATGTTTCAAAACATACAGAATATTCTTTGGGGATTAAGCATAGTAAAGGAGCATAAAATATTAAAAATGAATCATTAAGAAATATATTCAAAAGCCCTTATGATACCATCTGGCATAGTGAGAGAGTATTTAAAACACATTATATATCTATGTACATTGTCTAACAACCAATTTACTTAAAAAAGATTATCAGTGTCTCTAGGAAAGACATTTTATCAGTAAATATATTTTTAAAACTTCAAGGTAGCAAAAATTCTTTGAAGTTTAACATTAAGAAAATGCTAATTTCCGGGGGCTGGTGAGATGGCTCAGCAGGTAAGAGCACCCACCAACTGCTCTTCCAAAGGTGCAGAGTTCAAATCCCAGCAACCACATGGTGGCTCACAACCATCCTTAACAAGATCTGACTCCCTCTTCTGGAGTGTCTGAAGACAGCTACAGTGTACTTACATATAATAATAAAAAAAAAAAAAAAAAAGAAAGAAAAGAAAAGAAAAAAAGAAAATGCTAATTTCAAGCACAGTGAAAAAAATATCAATAATATTTCCATGATGTTTGTAGAACATGATTTTAATATTTCCAACTGTTAATATTCAACAAGACAGAGTAGTTATTTTAAGATATATTTCATTATTATGTCTCCTTTTTCCTTTCTGATTTTATTAATTAAGATACTGTCTCTGTGTCCTCTGGTTAGTCTGGCTAAGGGTTTATCTACCTTGTTGATTTTCTCAAAGAACCAGCCCCTGCTTTTGTTGATTCGTTATATAGTTCTTTTTGTTTCTACTTGGTGGATTTCAGCCCTGAGTTTAATTATTTCCTGCTGTCTACACCTCTTGGATGTATTTGCTTCTTTTTGTTCTAGAGCTCTCAGGTGTGCTGTCACGCTGCTAGTGTATGCTCTCTCCAGTTTCTTTTTGGAGGGACTCAGAGCTTTGAGTTTTCCTCTTACCACTGTTTTCACTGTGTCCTGTAAGTTTTGTTATGCTGTGACTTCATTTTCATTAAATTCTAAAAAGCTTTTAATGTTTTTCTTTATTTCTTTCTTGACCAAGTTATCACTGAGTGTTGTTCAACTTCCATGTATACGTATGCTTTTCGTTGTTTTTGTTGGTATTTAAGACCAGCCTTAGTTTGTGGTGATCTGATANNATGCATGGGATTATTTCAATTGTTTTGTATCTGTTGAGACCTGTTTTGTGACCAATTAAATGGTCAGTCTTGGAGAAGGTACTGTGAGGTGCTGAAAAGAAGGTATATTCTTTTTTTTTTTTTTTTAAATTTTTTTTTTTTAAAGATTTATTTATTATATGTAAGTACACTGTAGCTGTCTTCAGACATTCCAGAAGAGGGCGTCAGATCTTGTTACGGATGGTTGTGAGCCACCAT
>NC_034607.1:49080245-49095507 GCF_900095145.1 Mus pahari
TTTTTCAAGACAGGGTTTCTCTGTATAGCCCGGGCTGTCCTGGAACTCACTTTGTAGACCAGGCTGGCCTTGAACTCAGAAATCTGCCTGCCTCTGCCTCCCGAGTGCTGGGACCAAGGGCATGCGCCACCACGCCCAGCTTCTTGTATAATTTTGTTGAAGATATTTACTGGCCCTTTAAGTTGGGAATCTTCACTCTCTTCTATACCTATTATCCTTAGGTTTCATCTTCTCATTGTATCCTGGATTTCGTGGATAATTTGGGTTAGGAGCTTTTTGCTTTTTACATTTTCTTTGATTGTTGTGTCAATGTTTTCTATGGTATCTTCTGCATCTGAGATTCTCTCTTCTCTCTTGTATTTTGTTGGTGATGCTTGCATCTATGACTCCTGGTCTCTTTCCTAGGTTTTCTAACTCCAGGATTGTCTCCTTTTGGATTTCTTTATTGTTTCTATTTCCATTTTTAGATCTTGGATGGTTTTGTTCATTTCCTTCCTCTCTTTGATTGTGTTTTCCTATAATTAAGGGATTTTTGTGTTTCCTCTTTAAGGGCCTCTAGCTGTTTACCAGTGTTCTCCTGTATTCCTTTAAGGGAGTTATTTATGATCTTCTTAAAGTCCTCTATCACCATTATGAGAAGTGATTTTAGATCTGAATCTTGCTTTTCCGGTGTGTTGGGGTATCCAGGACTTTCTATGGTGGGNGAATTGGGTTCTGATGATGCCAAGTAACCTTGGTTTCTGTTGCTTATGTTTTTATGCTTGCCTCTGCTTATCTCTCGTGCTACCTCCCCTCACTGTATCTGACTGGGTCCTGTCTTTCCGGTGATCCTAGTTGTGTCAGAACTCCTCAGAGTTCAGCTGTCTCTGTGATCCTGAGGTCCTGGTGTGACCCAGCTCTGGGGATCCTAAGATCCTGTGATCCTCTGATCCTGGCGAGTTTCAGTGCCTGGGAGTGGAGCTTCCTCTATATGTTGTAGGACTGACTGCGGAGTTCGCACCCAAGGTCTGCTCAGGGCACTGGCTCCAACCTGAAGGAACCTGTGCCACTGGTTGGATGGTGTTCCTGGGTGCCTGGGTCCCACTCATCAGTTATTCCTGATGCTGGGGCAGATGTTATGTCCTCCGTAAGGACATATGATCTATGATCCTATGATCTTGGGCGTGTTAGAGCGCTTGGAAGTGGATCTTTCTCTGGGTGTTGTGTGTCTGGCTGCGGAGTTCGTGCCCAAGGTCTGCTCAGGGCACCGGCCCATACTGGAAGCCCCCATAGTTTTGTTTTTTGTTTTTTTTTTAAGCTTCTTATATGAGAGAATTCTTTCCTTTTGATGGCATATGTTTATAATATATGCACAGTTACAACTGAATCCTTGCCAAAGAAAATTACCTGTACTTGAGAGCATAGAGGAAAGTCCAGAGAACACTTGGACATTTTTAACTGCTAGGAGGACAGGTTAGACCATAGCTGTTACCTGGGAACTCATGAGGAGCTCTTGGGGAGGGGCTAAGAGAATATAATTTGAGATTACATGTCAGAGGATTTATAAAAGACAAGCTATTAGTACAGAATGTTAGAAGTAAAAATTAAATTCATCTAAAGGTAAGAGTTGGTTTTTTCAAACTAAGGAAACTTGATAAATCAAAGATATAAAGTGTTATGTTGTAAAGTCATGGACATGTCATTTAGTTTGTATACCATATAACGTGGGAGATGGCAAGGGTTGTCATAGGTTGATAATAGGTAAATTATGTTAGTCAGTTTGTAAGGTGTGATTTCTTAAATGGGAGCACTAGACTGAACTTGTTTCTGAAGATTAAGAAACTCCTCCTCCTCCTCCAGACAGCAACCCTGAGACTCGAGGGCCTGTTGTCTCAGACCAGGCAGCAGGGACTGCTCCTGTACATGAATCCCATGCCTTCTTTGTTGTTTCTACTTTTGAAAAATAGTGGATAGAAATCGACAGGGCTAATGGTATATCTTGCTTTGAGACAAGAGGAAAGGGGAGCTATTCCAAAACAATTGCAAATAGAAGAGACAGAATCTGGTGGGGAGGGGTATTGCTGCCCTCCTAAGGAATGAAGTCATTGACTGAGAAAGCTTGTCAGCAGTGTGACAAGGAAGAGAAAAGAAAGTAGAAGAGGTTTTGAGCATCAGAGTTAACAATAAGTAAATCTCCTTCCTTAGACCATTTTTACCTTTGCGTTGTTTAAAATCTTGCCCATCACAGCATTGCAAATATGGTAAATGCCACTACTGACTTGAACATTTTTAAGTTGCTAAAAGTATTTCACCATGATAATTTTAAAAGTTATGAATACAAGAAATCACCTGTGTGGCATACTAGTGCTGGGTTTTATAGCAAAAGTCACTGTAATTTGAGGGGGGAAGTGCTCTTAGGTTAGTTCTTCCCTAGAAGTTTTGAAAAATCAATGCAGCCGCTTTCTCTTCTTCCCTCTGGCCTGCCTTATCCATCTGTGGTTGATGATCTGAGGCACTGTATTAAGGGTGCTTCTTAGGTAGTTATGGTATAGTTAGCCTCAAGACCTCTTAAAATGCAGTTAAACCACCAGGTTTTCACACTCTGGAATGCTAAATGATTTAGTCTAAACTCAGAAACCTTTAATTTTATATTGTTTGTTAAAAAAACAAACAAACAAAACATGAGACTGTCTTAGTTGAACAGTTCAATTTTGCTTAAGTCTGTCTGAGAAAACTTGAGTACATAACTGTATTCTATTCCCAACCTTTAAATAAACCTGACTCTTAGTAAATAGGCCTATTTAATCTGTAGCTTTGACTCTTCCTGACCTCAGCTGCCTACCCACCAGACATTTATTCCAAGCCTTTTACTGTAAAAGTTATTTTATATAAACATCATTACATAGAATAACACGCTAAAGTTTAACGTGTAAAATATTAAGAATTTAAAGTATATGGTTGGATCATAAGCTTTAGAGCTGCCATATTAAAGAACTGTTTAGCTGAGTGAGTGGGCCTAGCATCCCAGCAGCTCTGCATAGCGTTTCTGTTGGTCTGTGTGGATAATAAATCCCAAGACGATAGTGTTGTTTGATGAATGCTGTGGGTAGGGCCATCTACTCACTATTTCTAAACACTACAAACTGAATTGTAAAACTCTGCTCCTTAAGTAATATTTTGAAATTTGTTAACTTTTCTTTTTTAACTATTTTAGGCCAGCCAAGCCTTCGAGAAGCTATTTCTATGTCCTGTATAACCAATGGAAGTGGTATAAACAGAAAACAGAATCATACCAGCTCTATATCAATAGCAAGAAAAGAAACTCTTTCTTCAGCTGCTAAAAGGTACCTGCTTGTCATGGGGTGGGGGCACTGGCCATGCACAACTGTGCATGGTGGTCTAGGTACTCATGAGAAGACTTCCAAGTAGAGCTCTGTGGGACTCAAGCACGCCATCCCTTACTTCCAAGTAGACTCTGGGAGTCAAGCACTCATGCCTTGATTTTTTTTTTTTTTTTTTTTTTTTTTTCCGAGACAGGGTTTCTCTGTGTAGTCCTGGCTGTCCTGGAACTCACTTTGTAGACCAGGCTGGCCTCGAACTCAGAGATCGGCCTGTCTCTGCCTCCCAAGTACTGGGATTAAAGGCATGCATCACCGTTGCCTGGCATCTTGAATTCTTTTAATTGTGAGTGAGACACCCAGCCTGGGGACACTGTGCTTATTTATATTAGTTAAAAAAATTAATTTTTATTCAGGAAACTTTTGCTTCTTACTAAAGAGAGTGAGCCATCTCATTTCCTGGAATTTTGTTGTTAATATTTGCTTTTGTTTTCCAGCAAGAATGTATTGATACAGTAATGAAATTTATTGATAAATAAGTACATTTTTCTTAGCAGTTAACAAATTTGAGATATAACATTTAAAAACAAAATAGACTCTTTAATATATGTCTACTTTGGAGGTTAAAGGCTATTACAACTTTTTCATTAACAAAAATCAGAAAACGGGCTTACGTCAAAGTATTCTGTCATGCCACATGCCTTTGTCTGCATGTTTGGGGAGTTAGAGACAGGAGGATGCTGCATTACAAATGTCCCAATGTATTACAGTCTTGAATCCCATGTGCTCATCAATTAATTCAATATAATGTACTGTTCCGATGATAGTGCTTAAATGGCACTTGCCCACCTTTCTTTGTTTGTTTGTTTGTTTGTTTGTAGTTGTTGGTACATGGGCTTTGGAAAGGTTATAGGAAATGAGCTGTACAAACAGGGTGTTTTGTTGTTGTTTGATAATGCACGAGGGGAAAACAGTTTAAAAATTAGATGGTGTATGCTGATGGACCATCCTGTGGAATTACAGAAGTATAATCCACCAGGTGGCCACACGGATGGTGAGGAGATGACAAGGTCTTCAGAACTTTATGAATTCTCTCCAGAACCTCATGTCTTACAGACGCTAGATTGTTCTTCTCAAAGAATGCTAAACTGTCTCTGGTTTATTTTTCAGGAGAAAGCATTGTAATAAAACATTTATAGTAGAAATTTATAATACTATTTTTCCCAAGGTTGTTTAATTTTTAATTCATCCTTATGTTTTTCCTTCGGGGGAGCACATCGTGCAGTACCCACTAAAGAAGGATCGGAACCCCTGGAACTGGGGTTACAGGTGACTGTGAGCTGCCATGTGGGTGCTGGAAACCAAACTCTCAGGTTATGTGCAAGAATATCGAGGTCTCTTAGCTACTGAGCCATCTCTTCAGCTCTTAGTATGTATTTTTTTTTTTTTTTTGGTTTTTTTTTTTTTTTTTTTTTTTTTCCGGTTTTTTTGAGGCAGGGTTTCTCTGTGTAGCCCTGGCTGTCCTGGAACTCACTCTGTAGACCAGGCTGACCTCCTGCCTCTGCCTCTTGAGTGCTGGGATTAAAGGCGTGTGCCACCATGCCCAGCAGTATGTAATTTTAATAAACAAGCTATTTTTTCCCCATTAAGTTTAACTTTAGCTACTTTTCTTAAATAGTTGCTGTGCTGTTTTATTGTAGTGATCAGCACAATAGTAAAGAATGATCTAGAACCACCTGGTTTTGTTCCTTCATTGTGCAGGGCCACTAGGTTTTGCTTTTAAGGAGCCCAAAAGGAAAATCTCTTTTTAAGCATTAAGGATAGTTTGAAGACTGACGTTACAAAAGAAGTAACATCTAATTCAGGTCTTCCTTTCCACCCACCTTTTTGTGTGGTATGTGGCTGCGTATGTACATGTATACACATACCTGTCTGCATATATGGAAGTCATAATTGATGTTGGATGTTTATCATGCCTTACCTTAGTTTTTGAGACAGGGCTTCTTATTGAACCTGTAGTTTGCAATTTTGCCAGATTAGATGAGCACCGAACGCTTGGGATCCTCCACCTCCAGTGCTGGTTACAGTGAGTGCTACCATGCTTGGCTTTTACACGAGCTGCAGTCCAGACTCAGGCTCACACTCAGCACAGCAAGCACTTCCCCCACCTACCGTCTCCAGGCCCAGGTTTTAATTTTAAGGTTTAATCTGATATTTTGCCAGTGAGAATGTGTTTCTTAGCACACACTTCTTTAAAAATTGAACATAAAAAAATCAGCAGTCAGTGGCCAGTGCAAAGATAGCAGAAATGATCAGACTCAGAAATGTTACAGTCAAAATGATGTCACTACATTTTTAACTTTTACAATGTAATAGTGGAATTACATAGTCTGTGTGTGTATCTGTCTGTGTATGTATTTGCACATTTATTTTACGTATATACTTGTGACATTCTTGAACATACCTTCTTACAAAATTTAAATGCCCTTTGTGTAAGTTACTGTAGAGCGTTTGCAGTTTTCTGCCCTTTAATATTGAAACACAAGTCTTGAGTCTCTCCTCTGCATAACTGCTCATGATGCAGCTGAGACTGTATGACATGGGTGTTTTGGTTTGGTTTTGGCTTTTTGACACAGGGTTTTGTTTTGTTTTGTATAATAGCATTGGCTATCCTGGAACTTGTTTGTAGACCAGGTTGGCCTTGAACTAACAGATCTGCTTATCTCTGCTTCCCAAGTGCTAGCGTTAAAGGCATGTGCCACCACACTTGGCAACTGTACAATTGAATTGAAATCAATTAAAGGTTCAAGTGTAAGGTAATAAAAATTACACATGGGTACATTAGGCATTTTAGCTTGAAATGTATTAGTATTTAGTCATTTGTCAGAACAAGCCTTCTCCTTTCCAAAGGATGCATCTCTGGTCAAATTTGTTGACTCTCTTACAGAAAATATGCTTATAGACTCATAATTCTTAGTTTAAAGGCAGAGTAAGAAATGTAAAACTCAGGCAAAACAATATATTAGAATGACTATAAAAATTGGTTCACCTTCATTTAATAATCTTTTTTTTAAATTTAGTTTTTAACATAGTTTTCATTTATGTGTATATGTGGTTAGTATGTTTTTTGTGTTGAGGGTCATTGAATTCCACTAGAGCTGGAGTGGTGGTTTGAACCACCTGATGTGGATGTTCAGAACTGGACTCTGGTCCTGTGGAAGAATAGCAGGCACTCTTTAACAGCTGAGCCATCTCTCCAGCCCCTCACAGCCTTTTAGTAACTTTTTAAATAGTCATTCTAAAGCATTAAACTTGCTTTTTTCCAAAATTACAGTTTTCTTTTTTATGTATGTATATTTTTATACTTACCTTTTATACTTAAAATAATGTAGCATTAACAGATATGAAATAAACCATCCATTTTTAGTACAATTAAAGCTTTTGATGGGGACTTGGGGTATAGCTCATCAATAGAGTGTTTAGCTAACATTTATGAGACCCTGAATTGATGGATGCTCAGTACCATAGCCCATCCGTCCCTTCTCTAGACAGAGACAACCCTCAATTGACAGGGCAGAGGGACGGACCTCAGACCAGCCAGCACTTATAAAGCCAGTGCTTATAAATACGAGCACTTATTGTGTCACCAGCCAGTTTGTTTTTACAAGTAATGCAAAATTGCGCTAATGTCCTGACTTGGATATGCTGACGTCAGTTAAGAGAGCTTCTATACCCCTGCCAGAATTAGAAAGCTCATTAGAGGTCACTTCTGTTCAAAAGACAGTCCTTAGAGGGTGTATTATTACCTTAGATTTTTAAAAATTAATTCTTTATTAATAATTTTTTCTTATTGAATAAAATAATAAATTATATTAGTTATATGATTTAGGGTCTTGAATTATACTCACTTTTTTATTTTGATTTTCAAGTTTGTTTAAAAGTATGTTGTTCCATGTTATACTTTATTTTACAGTGGTACAGAAAAAAAGAAAGAAAAGCCACAAGGACAGAGAGAACAAAAAGAGGACTCTCATTCTAATGATCAGAGCCCACAAATCCGAGCTCCACCTTCTCCCCAGGCCTCGTCACAGCCTCTCCAAATAAACAGACAAACTCCAGAGAGCAAGAGCTCTGCTCCCACCAAAAGGTTTTAACTGTCCCCAAGTACAGGGCTAGGGAATGGTTGTAAAGATACCTAGATTCTGTGATTTGGCAAGAGTTGGCTATCCATGGATTCCAAGAGAAACCTTCTTCATTGCTATAAACATCTGGGAATAACGGTTTAAGTCCATAACTTTTCAGTTACAATTGGCAAAGAAACTAAGTCACAACTTGGTAAAAGGAAAATAAGTATAAACAACCTAAACAATATTTTTATAATGAAATTTTAGAATTTTTAAAGTTTTTATGTAGTTGTGTATAAATGTATAGCCATGGATAGAAATTGCCATATTAATTATTCTCACCACTTTTTGGCATCATTACAACCTCAACTTGCAAGGCCCCTTTAAACATACGGCTCTTGTGGCTGCATCTCAGTTCAGCTTTGGGTTTGGGGAGGATAAGTTTTCGCTTGAGTGTGGAAATGAAATCATTTCACCTGCTCTTTTCTATGCTACAGGCTTGTTTGAGAGCTTTTCTCTGTTTCCACTATAATCAGTGTTTGAAAGTATGAGGAGAGAAGGGAAGAACATTGTAACAAATATGTAGGAGCCTAAATTGGGGTATAGACATGCCTGCTGGGGCTCACTGCCACAGCTACCTTGTATCAATTCTGATGATACCAGTTTAATTACATTGGCCTACTTATTTATCATAGTTCTGCCGAAGAATTAATTTGGAGAAACTATTAAACCATCTCCAGAACCATCTTTAGAATTTCAGTAAAGTAAATGACAGTCACTCCTAAAAGACTTGCCATATATTTCTCTTTTGCTATTTTAATATTTGATTCAAGTCTATGATGGAGGTTTGAAAGCCAAAGTGTCGTTCACTTAACTAATGCATGTTTACTATTTACAGAACGCTTTGCCTCTGCGCCTCATGCAAATTCTTTTTCTGTCTAAGGGTTTGTGGCTCTTCTGCCTGGTCTCCTGTGGAGTTTCTTGAATGTAGCTTATTAATGTTATTCACCTTTTATTGTGTGTCGGGAAGGTTCATGATCTCTTTAAGGTTCTGATTGACTTGGTGTCTTCTTGGTCCCAGAGTCTCCTTTTCAGCTTAAGGTCTCCTGGAAATGTGCTTGCCCTTCTAAATTGCTCTTTGGATACACTGCTGCAGGAGTATCAAAGACTGGATGGGTTTCATGGTGGTTGGCGTTAGCAAATGCAGTCAGAAGGTCATTTATAAACCTTTATACATTTATAAATTTCAGTTATAAATCCAGGGATTCCTCATTGATAGTGGCAGTAACTTTATTGTTATTTTTGATCCTGGATAGAAAGTCTTTAAAACTGTAAGCAAGAACTTTTAGCATCACAGTATTTAGAAATTTGTGCCATGTATAAATTGACTACATGAACATAGTTACAGATGAATGAAATGTGCAGTGGTTTATAAATTATATTTTTATAGCTATAAACTATGAGAACTATTACATACAGATTTACGCATTTTCCTCTTAACAGCAGATTGTAGAGATTTCTTTTTTCAGACACTGTTTTTGCTAGTAGATCTCAGCATAATGCAGACTTCCTGACTGCCTTGCTGACCCCTCCACTCATCCAGCCAGGTCCTCTCAACTAATCCTTCTCACCCCTGGATTTGCTTTAAGAGAATGTTAACCACTTCCGTCATTTTCTATTGAAACTGTCGATTACATGTCCTTGCTTCTCAGAATGTTTCTCTAAGAAATTAATGTGTTTTTTCTAGCATAAAACGTCCACCAACAGCTGAAAAGTCACATAACTCATGGGAAAATTCAGATGATAGTCGTAATAAATTAATGAAAACGGTTTCAACATCAAAACTAATATCAAAGGTTATAAAAAATACAGACAAGTAAGTTGCTATACTTTATCATGTATGAAAATCAATAATTGTGTTTCTACACTGTTGTGTGTAACAACATGCCTGTTGTAAGTAATGACGTACCTGGTTTGATTTTTTTTTTTTTTATTTTATTCATATTACTTTTTATTTATATGAGTAGCTGTCTTCAGACACATCAGAATAAGGCATCATAACCCATTACAGATGGTTGTGAGCCACCTTGTGGGTGCTAGGAATTGAACTCAGGACCTCTGGAAGAGCAGTGAGCCCTCTTAACTGCTAAGCTATCTCTCCAATCCCGTGATTTGAATTTTTAATCTATTTCAGTTGATTTTTTTTTCTTGTCAATGTATTTTTTTAAGTCTTCTATTAATTTTTCTTCAGTATCTCAGTTTTGTAAGATATAAGTATTATACTCTTTTTTTTTTGTATGTGCTTTCAGTGTTTTGATGACCTTGTGTGATATTTACTGTTTTATAAAATAGTATATATTAGTAGTTGAAACTACTGAGAAACTGAAAAAATACTATTTCCTGAATTTTACTTGTAGACATTTATCTAAGTTATGGGCTAGGCATCAAAAATTTTAAATTCTTTCAGGTGATTCTAATGATGAGCCATATAAAATAAATATTCTTTGTATTCTCTTTTAGACATAAAGATGTCATCGTCAATCAAGGTAAATTAATATTTCTTTTTAAAAATACTTGCCTTTTTAAAAAACATTTTAACTATTGTTGACTCAAGAATATGACTTAATTTTTTTCGGTATAATTTATTAATTCATTGTAATCGAAGAGACGTATTGCTATAGTCATTTAAGAAAATGCTCGGTTTTTATTGTAAGATATGTCATTTTTGTCTCAACCAGCAAAAATGTCAACCCGGGAAAAAAACAGCCAAGGTAAGGATAAGTCCCGCAGGCAGCCCTGAGCTGGCCTTGTCTCCATCTCTTATTTGGCTTTTTGGCATTTCAACTCTGACTTTCCTCTTAACAAAGGAAATGCTGTGGTGGTTTGAACTAGTAAGTTAACTGCTCAAAAAAAAATAATCTTATCATCTGTGCGATCTGAATGATTAAGTGAATAGTAAAAATGAACATAACAACATAAGAAGTCAAAAAATGTGTTTCCTCCAAGACTGTACTAGAAAAGCCATTTAAAAGATTCATCAATTTTAACTCAGTTTCCTGTCTTGCCAACTTGGTTGCAAATAATCATTTAGTTCTTGCTGAAAAGAATCATATAATGAGTCTAGCAAAGCATTTCCTCTTAATTTTTTCTCTTTTATTAATTCTTATTTCTGGCTACTTGCTGTCGCCTTGTTCTGACCAAAACAGAATAACTCTGTATATGTATATTTAGTTGCAAAGTAAAGTTTTATATATCAGTTTTACATTCTCAGATTGCTTGCATATTTAATTGAAGCATGCTGTTTTAAACAAAACCTTGCCTTTTCTGTGCATGTTTTTTGCAGCTCCTCTCTTGTATCATAACTATCTTTGTTATCTGGACTATTAACTGGCTCAAATGTGCTTAATTTTTTTGTTAGCAATTTAACTTAATTTCTGTGGATTTTTGCTTTCGTTCTAGTAAGAAAAATATACTTATTGACTATAATCTTTAGGTCATAAATTTTTATACCAATTATAAATAAGTTGAAATGTGATGATATTCTTCTTTAGTTAGATCTGAATTTTTTGTAGTACAGTAGTGTAGATTCCATAATGCTGACACATTCAAGGAAAATACTAAATTTATTTACAAAAACATTCTAACTCTAGCTGAATTTAGTTAAATAGAGACACTGATCCTAGAAAGAACAGTGAATGTGAAGTCTCTTGTCCACATGCTCCTGTTTGGTAGCCTCATGGCCTAGGCCTAATGACACTGGCCTGAGGATAGTGGTCACATAACCCTTAAGGGTGGAACACTCCATACAAACACTACGGAGCCTTGTGCCAGAGAGGTGCTGTTAGTAAGTGTTCTTAAGAAGCACTCAAATCTTAGCAGAGTCTTCATAGGGTAATTGAGAAAGGGCTGTCTGTCTGTCTGCAGTTTGTCTGGGATGGAGGGACTTAGCATTAGTCTGTAAGAGTGGTTTGTGTTGGCACAGTCTTAGGTCATTCAGGCATGCCAGTGAAATAATGGCCATTGTGTGCCTGAGAGCGAAGCAGAGGAGCGGTGCTGGCAGGTGCTAGGTGCTGGGGAGGAGGCAGGGAAAGGTGTAGGGGAAAAGCCGTTGAGCTTTGTTATAAGGATTTTAAAGCATTTGAGATTTAAAGGGCAGGGGCAAGTGGATCTCTGTGCGGTCGAGGCCAACCTGGTCTACAGAGCGAGCCTGGAACAACCAGGGCTCTATTACATAGAGAAACGCTGTCTCGTTTACGTCAAAAACAGTTAACTCAAAGATGGGAATTGGTGTCATCAAATGTTGACTGCACTGAGCATTAATTATACAATTCGAGTTAAATTTCTTTGCTCTTTAGCTTATTCTTTCTGGAGAATAATCACTAGAATGGACCTGTTTACTTTAAAGATTTATGTCTGTACTTCATGTCTGTGGGTACTTTGTCTGCATGTATGTCTACACACCAGACGATGGCATCAGACAGTTGTGAGTGGCCATGTAGGTGTTAAGAATTGAACTCAGGAACTTCAGATGAGTGAGTGTTCGTAACCATTGAGCATCCCTTCCATCCCCCCCCACCCCCATCAACACTCTTGTTCAGTCATGGTTAGTTCCATCCCATTGAATTTAGGAAAAAAGCTGACAGATTCTCAATTGTTGAGCAGTGTGGGCAGTAGGAAGGGAGCATCATAGAGACTAGCTCCGGAGGACCTGGTGTCTAACCTCTGCTGAAAGAGCACCGCAGAGGCACACATGTTTAAAAGAGCTACAGGAGGGCTGGTGAGATGGCTCAGTGGGTAAGAGCACCCGACTGCTCTTCCAAAGGTACAGAGTTCAAATCCCAGCAACCACATGGTGGCTCACAACCATCCCTAACAAGATCTGACTCCCTTTTCTGGAGTGTCTGAAGACAGCTACGGTGTACTTACATATAATAAATAAATTAATTAATTAAATAAATAAATAAATAAATAAAGCTACAGGATTACACTAGAAGGAAACAAAACAAAAAATCCCTTAGCCCACATACAGATATTTACACTCATGGCTTCTGGTGTCTAGAAACTGAGCTCATTATTTCACTTTCCCAAGTCTGTTTTTGTGTTATAATTGCAGTGTGTGTGTGTGTGTGTGTGTGTGTGTGTGTGTGTGTGTGTGTGTGTATGTCTGTCTGTCTGTGTTTAAAAGCCCTGCACTCAAATGTATAAAGTAGAATGAGAACATAGTATTTGTTTGCTGTAAGAGCTAAATACAGTTTTAAAGTTTGATTTTCATTTATATGGTATATTACAACATATTTTCTAATATTTTATATATTAATGCTAAAATCATTTTTGGACATTCTTTTAAAATTGTTATTTATCTATTTTATTTTGGCCAATGACAATCATTACTGGTTCTAACCCATCTGCTTTGACATGGGAAGAAATCTTATTTCATTTGATACTTGTAGGTGAGCGATACCAGAAAAATCTACCTAAAGTCTTCTGCCTTCAGTCATAGCAAAGTAAGAGGAAAGCTTGGAAAGGGTGCACGTTCTGAACAACTGCCAACCACAAAAGCGGGTGACCTGGTTGAAAGCAGGTGGCAGTGAGAAGTGATGTGCCCGGGGCTTTGAGGTCAGGCATGAGAGGAAAGGCAGAAAGCTCCTGCTGGCTTAGATGTTCACCAGATGCTTGCTCTCTTCCTGGTTATAGGTTTTGTTATAGTCATAGCAGAGGTAAAGTGCCTCGCAGTTAGAACTTAAGTTTTCCCATAGGGATGTTTATTATTAGATGCAGCAGCTAGGTTTTGGTACAATGCTTCAGTTTGTAACTTACTAAAAAGCAGTTGTGGCTGTGGTTTGTTGTGTGATGCTGAGAATTAAACCTGAGGCCTCTCATGCTAGGCAAACACTGCACATTCTCTAATGTAGACTACAGCTCTGCATGCACTGAGCTACATTTCTCAACCTGCAGAACATATTTTAAGCTCACTGGGAGATTGTAAGTGTTAGGTCCAAAGGAAACTCCCACTTCCTCAAACTCCAAAAGGCAGTCCAATGAGCTCAAGCCAGACTATGGGAGGATTTCTGGTGATTAGAGGAAAGCCTGCCTTCCTCAGGAACTTGGGAAACTAGTTTCCATCTGCCAACAGGGGTCATTTTCCTTAGCTCTGGCAGAAGGGACATCTAGCTGACTGTGGTACCTGTTAGATATCAGAGGATGCATTGATAACACAGTGTCGATGCTAGCTAGCATCCTAGACCTCCTCCCCACAGTTACTCATCCTCCTCATAACCCTTGTATTCTGCTTCTGCTTCCCTCACTATGCCCTCTCTACCCTCTGTCCCTTCTAGTCTGTCTGTCTCTCTGTCTCTGTCTCTGTCTCTCTCTCTCTCCCCTCCCCCCCTCCCACCTCCCCCCCATGGTACCTCTGGCTATTCTTTCTCTCATATGTATAGTAAAAACCTTTCCCTTAAGCATACCATAGGACAGTCATGTTGTCAGTTTATACAGTAAGCAGCTTTCATAAAATTACGAGCTGGAGAAAATAGATGTCTAACAAAGAGATAGAATGAGTGCAGCTGATAGATAAGCTTATCGTTATAATAGTTATTGATTGGAGTGTTTTTTGTCTTTGTTTTTTTGTTTGTTTGGTTTTTTTTTTTTTTTTTTTTTTTTTTTTTTTTTTTTTTTTTGAGGTAGGGTCTCACCATGTCACCCTAGCTGACCTGGAACTTGCTATATAGACCAGACTGGTCCCAACTTCATAGATCTGTCTTGCTGCCTCTGTCTCCTAAGTGTTGAGATTGAAGGTGTGTGCCATCATGCCTGGCTTTTGTTTTATGAAATGTTGTGAACCAATCAAGTGTTGTCTGCCTGAATTTCCCTTTTATATGTATTAATATCAAAAAAATAAATGTTTCATGTCCTCATTTCTGGAGCAGTAACTGAATGTCTCACATTATTAGCTGTTTTTTAAAACTGAATAACTCATTTTTCTGACAATGTTTTAAATCAGTGTTCTTTTTTCATTAATGTTTAAAATGGTGTGTACATATGTATTCATTTGAATTGTATACAAATTGTGGAATGAATAAATGTATCACCGAAGTTACATTCATAGTGAAAGTATTTAATGTCTACTATCCTGGTCTAGCTCTGGTAGTCAGAGCACTAGCTCTCTTGCCAGTAATGGTTGAAATTAGTGCACACTTAATTGTTAATTGTCTGATCATGTTGAGAACTTTAATGACTAAAGCCCTGACTTGAAAGAAATCTGTGTAGTTGAAGAAAGGATCGATTGAGAAGCAAATGCTACTAAAAAGCCTACAGTGTTTCGAGTTAGCTAAATGGTTGCTCTCAAACATTTCTTTTTTCATGTGTTTGTTCACATGTGTGTGGACACACGTGTGTGTTCTGTGTGCCATATGGAGGCCAGAAGTTTATGTCTGGGGTCTCCCTCCATTGCATGAACTGTCATTAAAACTAAGAGCTGGCCAATTCAGCTGGTCTACTTGCTCCAGGATCACCTGTCTGTCATCTGAGCTGTGGGACAGGCAGATCACCATGCTTGCCTTGATTTACATGGGTGCCGGAGATAGACACCTCAGTCTTCATGATTATACAACAAACATTTTTATCTGCTCAGCCTTCTCTTTAGTCCCTCAAATAAACTTTAAATAACCAATATAAACATTTATTGAATTGGGAAGAGAAAAATTAAGCCATAAATAAGCTTGAGATTCTTTTTTTTTTTTTTTTAAAGGGGTTCCCACTTGGTTGCTTTTATCTTTTAGGAAATGAGCATGAAAATAGATTGTTATTTTCAACAAACAAAAA